>NW_020897691.1:33640433-33746498 GCF_003984885.1 Neopelma chrysocephalum
GGGAAGGGAAGGGAAG
This sequence comes from Neopelma chrysocephalum, assembly GCF_003984885.1. Classification (NCBI taxonomy): domain Eukaryota; kingdom Metazoa; phylum Chordata; class Aves; order Passeriformes; family Pipridae; genus Neopelma; species Neopelma chrysocephalum. Next base: position 33,640,450 of record NW_020897691.1, read on the forward strand.
GGAAGGGAAGGGAAGGGAAAAGGGAAGGAAAAAGGGAAGGAAAAAGGGAGATGAAGAGAAGGGAAAAAGGGAAAGGAAGAGAAGGGAAAAAGGGAAGGGAAGATTCATTCACATTCATATGGCATAGAACTTGTCGCAGGACCTATGCAGTGCTTCTTTCGCCCTGGGACAGTGTGGATGATCAAAGACTAGTGTCCTGAAACAAAACAGAGGTACAAAACGCCAGTGCAGACAGCACCAGAGTTGACCAAAGTTGCTTGTTGGATCTGCCTGTACCGTCTGTTCATCAAAATTAATGTGACTGGGAATAATAAAGCATATTTGAGATTTGAGTGCTTCCAGAAGCATTGAGGGAAGCTGTGTGTGTGAGGCTGATGGGAAGGAAGGTCATCTGGGTGGCTGCTATGTTACAGATGCCACCAGGCACACTAGCTTTTGGCAGCTTCTGCAACAACTGTTTCTGTGTTCTGACCTCTGTCCTTCCCTCTCACATAAAATTAAGAGCATGCTGTAGCTAACACCTTCTGTATATTAACAGGTAAAATCTGACAAGGAGCACAAATTCTTAGCATCTCAAAGTTTTATGTTGTATTTTTGTGGTCAAAATCCACAGACAGCTATAACAGAGTGAAGCTAAATAAGAAATGCATGTGATGTTTTTTAGTACTCAGTTTCCCTTGATCTTGTTTGTCACATATCACCATATCTAAATATAACTTTGTATTTTCACCTTTTCCACAGAATCTTGTTTATTAAAGGATGAAATTAAATGCTTTTAAGAACAGAAGAACTTAAGAAATCTCCACAGGAGTTGATCTGCATATCTCAAGCACAATGCTGTCTCCAGCAGTGGAAATAGGAACTGTTTTTGAGCATGGCACAGGAGCCTTGTTGCTCTCTGCAATCTGCTGCCTGACACTTCCTCAGCATCCATGTCTGCTGTGTCAAGGAACATATGGCCCTATATCATCCCTTTATTATCCATGCTTGAAGGCACCTGTTTGAATACACTGGTCCTGCCTGCCTCCCTCATCTACCCGTGGCAGATCTCACTCCCAGAGGTTCACTGCCCATAGTAGGAAGAGGTATTGCTCTTCCTTCTCTCAGATCCTTGTGCTGTGGAAGGACCTACCTGGTTTTGTACTGTGACACTCATCCAGCACCTTCACAGTTTCAAAACTTGTCACATCTTCCCTCATCTGTGTCTTCTTCAAAGACACTTGAAAAAATCCTCGTTTACTCTTGGAAAAATCAGCAACAAAACCCAAACAGAAAGAAAAATCCAAACCCCAAGCCCAACCCAAGCTCCCTGACAAAAACAAGAAACAATAGTCTTTTATGCCTTTTCTAAGTGGCACTTATCTCACAGTGGTTTTAGAAATGTGCAATTTCCTTGATTTCGTATAACAACTGCTGATTTTCTCATGTCTAAAAGAGAGAATTTCAGAGCTATTATTTTCACCAAGATAATTAACTGAATAGTTATATCTGTAATTCAGCAGCAATTTTAATATCTTCCAGAAATATACAGTATCTCTTCAGGCATTCTCTTCATTTCATCCTAAAAAGTTAATAGTGTCATGTTACATTAGGAAAAATGTGGTGCAATTATTGACAAAGACTTCATAAGAGAGGATTATAACAAGAATACCTGGGGGAAATTTCTGTTTCTCGAAGGACAGAGACATAAGACAATAAAATCAATCTGATATTCATTGGAACAAAATAGAAAAATTTTTTGCAACAGAGTCTGATCCTCATCAGAGTCTTCTTTTGTTTAAGATGGAAGTATGCTTAGGGGAAAAGCTGAATAAGATACTGGCTCTGGACAAAATGTGTGTAAAAAAAAAAGTCTTCTAAGCAGCTACAGATTTTCTACTTCGTTCTCTAGAGCTGAGTGGGGAATTATAGATTAAGTCTGTTGTGTCCCTATAGTTTCATACAATCTTTCCCCTTAGCCTCAGTGTAGCTTTCCAACACAGATATGTATGAGTTATGTATGGGAGGGGTAGAAGTACGACTGTTTTTGCAGCTCTTAACAAATGCCGGGGGAAAGTTTCCACTTGGACTGATTCAGCATTTAATGTCTTCACAGTTAAGTAATCCTCAGAAAAACTTGCAAAGGAGGGAGTTAAGTTTTGCAATACTCACTTTACAGATGGAGGAACTCGGAACATAGGTAATCAAGGAAATTACTGCAGAGTAAACTTGGCTGTAAATTATACCATACCCTACTACTTGATAATTTCTGGACACCAGGCAAAAATTTTGAAGATACTTAACTGCACAATTCATTAGCAACTTCAGTCTCACTTTAGCAAATGGCTGTTTCTCTTTTACAGACACTTTCCAATTTGTAATTTCAGTAAGAGCCAGGCAGTCAGTTCTTTCAAAAATTTTAACACAGCTTGCTTGTGTATCATTATACGTATTACTGGTTTCTTTTCTGCATATTTGGAAATAAAATTCCTTCATGTCCAGTATGTGGCTTGTCAGAAGACTGAGAAATCTGTGACAGAGGAAGGAGTAGACCATAGCATTTAGTTTCTAGTCCACCCATCATGCAGTCACCTGCTGTGTGTATTACACATATTTTCAATTGTATTTGCATTATTAATCACAAATCTAAAATTCAATAGGGGAAAGAGAGTGTGATGAATGTTTATGGTACATGACAGATTAACTTTTAACTTTTTGTCTTGCAAAACAGTAGGGCAGTCATATTTCTCACTTCATTCTGTCTTTTACTCATTAATTGAACAGATCAGTAATAACAAGTTGGGAATATCAATGGGTTCAATGTTAACTACCTTTTCCAGAAATCAAGTGTATTCCTGCTCTTTTTTCCTATGTTTTGCACATATAAAAGCTACTTTTCTTAACTACTGTTCTGTCAAGGGAGTTTCATCTTGCATTTTTCAGAAATGTACCCCTTTAAAAATTACCCTTTTAAGTGGGCTCCTGTCCACTGATCCATTTGGAACTATTTGAGACAATGGATTATATGCTGCTTTAGATTAGTATTTGTGTTTATTACCACCCACCCTCCCCTTTTCCCAACAGCTACTAGAGGCAGTAGCTAAATAGTTATTAACTATTCATGAGTTTCTTGTATGACCTACTTCTAATCTTTATGTCTTTTATCAGTCACAGCTTCAACATGGAGAGGCAAGGAGCTGTAGCGAGGAGTCCAGCTTCACTGCTAATTACAATGCTGCTTATAGTTGATTTCAAATTTTTATTTCAAGACCAACTTCCCATCATATCTAATTGAAAGAGGCACGTGTTAGGCCACATGCTTCAAAGATGGACATTAAATGTAGGAGAGCTCAAAATGATTAATTAACAATTCCAAGAAAAAGGGAAATAGGAAAGGTGCTGTATGGAAATACTCAGGAGTCAGACACTGTTAACAGAGCCTGGAGCTCTTAAAGTAGTAACAACACTGTAATTGTGAAATTATTTTAATCTGGTGAAATTATTTGCTCTCCAGCTTGGAATCATGTTGGGAAATATCAATCTTCAGTTCACTCATTTTCTATTTGAAACCTGACATTCATTCTGTATAAGGATAAACTAGAAATAATAAAAAACAAGAGCAAGATCTGAACTTTTGACCTGTTGATGGCTGCATGTCAGTCAAGCTTCTCTGTTTCCACTTTCTCCCTCAGACTAGTTGGCAATTTCTTTTTTTTCTTTTTTTTTTTTTTTAGTTTAATCAGTCTTTCAACAGATGAGCTTGCAGAAGGAAAATGTTGCCATAATGGCATTTTAAAAATACCGCTGGCAATTGCTGATATGACAGTACTCCTTTTCCTTCTCCTTCCCAGATGGGCAAAAACTTGCCACTTTTTTTTTGCCTAAGTTTCCTACCACATGATGCTGACACACATTACTTTTTTTTTTCTTTGCTAAGAACAGGATGAATCTGTTATTTTTAACCCTTTTTCTATTCTGAAATAAAAATAAAAGCAAATGACAATCTCCAGTTGTTGCTCTTCCTATAATATATGGCTTTCTCAGATTTTCCCATTACATGAGTTTGAGTCCAGGAGTGCTGACACTGACATAGTAAATGTCCCTGCATCTGTAACAATGCTGATTATCCCTCTCAAAATACTCTAACTCACTCATGCCAACTTGTGAGGTCAGTCTTCTATGTGGTGGAAAAAGCTATGATTTCAAACGATTTAGGGTGAGGAAGGAAATGAAAAGAGATACTCCACTTTCACTACAAGTGGCCCAATAACTCGGCTATTGCCCAATCTGTAAAATTTTTTTCATAGCAGCCATTTTCAGAGAACATGAGCACCGCTCAATCTGGCACCGCAGGAATAGATCCTATGCCATGGGACTTCTCATACAATAACTCACCTACTGTCTGCCTAAGATCTGTCAGGAGAAAGTAATTCAGGTGCAGTCCTGTCTAAGGTTTCCTGTTGGCATCCTTAGCATATAAATTTTCATGTGTACAGATCTTCATCTTTCTAGAGCAACCTACAGGTTTTAAAGCATGATGATGGGGTCAGGTACCTCACTGTTATGAGGTACCTGATCCTTGACAAATAGCTAAGCATTGCAGATTTTTTTTATGTGGGTAGGGTTCCTACGTGCTGTTATCAAAACAAAACTATAGCATGTCATTTAGGTAGCTAAATTTTAGGTAGCTAATTTAGGTAGCTCCAATTTTCATGTTGCTGTAAACATTCTGCTTTATAAAATGCCAGGCTTCTTTTGCAAGACTTCACATTTCCTGTAATTTGGGCTTCTGTAAAGCCTGTCAAATGGCATTCCTAAGTTAAGTCCTAAAATTAGCCATTAGTTACTTATTAATTGAAAACCTGAGCAACAAACTTCAGGCATTGGATAGGATTTGGTAAAATAGTTGCTTGTTTGATTCACTGTTAGTATAATAATCACATGTATGAATGAAGAAATTGAGGATTAAACTGAATGGGCTAGAAAGATGGCCTCTTAGGGATGGTGTGAGGTTACTTGTCTCCCCCGATGGGCGATCTGTACTTGATGCTATGGCAAAAAAGAGACAAAGGGGGTATGTCAAAGGAGAAAAATATCATTCAATAGATACTGAATAGAGACAGTGACTAATTTCTCAACAATAATTTGATAAAATACACTTTCAACAAAAAATTAAATACTTTTATTGGTTTGTTGAAAGTGCCTCGATATTTCCTCAGAGATTCCCTTTCAGTCTGTATTTCTTTCATGCTAAGCTTACATTCAATTCCCACCATCCAAAAGCTGTAAAGCTGTGATGCTTTATTAGCTTTAGATATACAGAAATATTTCTGTCTTGTATCAGATATTTCATGAGCATAACATCTCACACGGGAATCCTGAAAGCAGAACGAAACTTAATCTATTTTCTCTAGTTCCATTCTCAAAGGTCAGGGATCAGGGAAGAGGCATTATCATGTGTTTATCCTACTGTTTAGTTTTAAAGTTTATGTAGCTACGAAGAGCAACAATACACTTTTATTGTGCAAACAGATGAAAAAATCAACTGATCCGTCTGGCCAAGTTTAATTAGGTCTGCAATTTAAGTAGTGCTTTCAAAAAATGCATGAGGTTAGCATTCCTTTTTTGCAGATACTAAGCTTGTTTGCTAGACTTACCACGGAAAGTGGGGGAAAAAGACAGAGACAGCCCTACGTTGATGGTGTAGCAAACGCATTAAAACAATTGGAACAGCTCTCTGTGGATAATGCATTGCTCAGCAATAAGGACAATTCATTAATATTTCCAAACTAGGAAGATTTGGAGAAGAACCTACTTGGAAGAAAACCAAGCTCAAATACGCCCAATTATTGGGCCTTAAATTCTTCCAAGATTTTTTAGAAGGTTGCTCTGGTTCATGCCGACAAGTGTTCCCTTTTGGCAACCCAGCCCTTTCCTGGGCATACCAGCAGTGCATATGCAACCATCTAACCTCATCAGCCTGGGGCACCAGTCCTGGCAGCTCTGCTTCCCAATTATCTTCATTGATTATTACTCTCCCAAGCGACAGTTCACATAGAGGCATTGGTAGTGTTCATGCAGCTATTTGAACTGACTTTGAAATAAAGTTGTCCAGTAAGATACAGGGAAAAGAGAAGGCTTAAGGACAATGAAATCATACTGTTTCATAAACAAATTGTTATTACCTTTAACTTACTGCACTAAATTGCGGCAGTATGTCATAGCAATATGTCATTTTGTTCCTATTACAGCATGTACAGCACGTAGTAGGAATTTGATATCCAAACCAGACACACAAAAGTCATCTTGAAAAACCTTGCTGTTTTAAAATGTATAGCAGTATTCTTTGTACAGTGAGATGAGCCTAACCCTAAAGTGAGCAGTGCCACCGAGAGACAACATCTCTGATTGATAAACATAAACCTGTTTATATCATCAGATATTTGCACAGACAGATTACAGTCAGATCACCAACAATACTGTAAATATTTAAAGCCAAATTTCTCAAACAATGCTTTCAGAGGAAAGCCAACTGGCCTTTACTGTCCATGGGGTTGTCCACTCCCCCTCCGCTGGTAAACACTTATGTAAGCTATCTCCATCCAAGTTAGTGACGTGAATGTGTGAAAAGTGATGTGGAGTCAAGTCCCTTAGCTGGACTTTGATGTATTTGAGTTTTTCATCTTTCTATCTAGTCCATCACAATAGACATAGGCTCTCAGATGAGCCTATTTGACAAGGTCCTTTAAATGGCCAACAGTTTTAAGCAGGTCTTCTCATTTCTTACCATTGTTTCAAGTAGTTTTTTAATGTTGCTAAAATCAAAACTCATTTTTTCCTTTTTGATATCTCACTTTATAATCAAACAAGTCTTTCCTACATATACAGTGGACACCTTGCTGCCACCAAATATTTCATATATCAAATATTTAACTTATCATCTCAAGACTCTTAATCCTTTCTTTTTTTTTCATTCTATTTATCATCAATAATATTGCAAGATATGAAAAGCTAGTGTTTTCTGTCACCTCTTCTTGAACATTGCATTTAAACACAGGGTGTCTCCAACACAAGCCTCTTCAGACCATTAAAAACTTCTTTGTCATCTTTATGTAATGGAAAATATATTGATTTGCATTTCAATTCTGCTAAACATGTAATTATAAACAAATAATTTATACATAATGCAACTGTAAATTGAAGTTTCCATCTGAATGTACACTCTTATTTTAGGCAAATTTTAAAAAGACAGGGTCATTAGCGTGGTCAGAATTAAATTCATGATCCAATGTGAATGAATACTCATGGAAAAGTTGCCAGTGCTCCATCTAGAATAACTCACAACAGAATAAATTTCTTATAATACCCCATATACTACATGCAGGCTAGTAAGGCCATCCATAGGTTGCTGTTTCCACTTCTGATGTGCACTACAATAATTTTAGAAGAGAGTTGATAAGCAGGAGAGGGTTTGAAAATGAAAGTGTCATAATTCAAGTATTGGAAGCCTACTTCAAAATGGATGAATAGATCAAGTCTATGTATCAGAATAAACAGAAGGGATATGGCCTGATTATGATTTCAAGTATGTTCATAAAGGAAATATCTCAAGACAAATAATCATTAAAGGAGCAAAATTCAGTAAATAATCTGGAAATTTGACATTGCCACGGTTTCAATGGTTTTATTCTAAATACTGGGTTGATATTTTGATATATCAGTGGAAAGATCTGAAGCCCACTCTAAGAAAAGTTGAGAATGTTGAAAAATAAATTAATACATTATTCTACACATTCAATTTAGATATAGTTATTGATCTGATACTTTGTTCCTACTGCGAGGAATTTGTGTTGCTCAGAAGTGATTCCTCATTGTCTCAATTTTTGTTTCTTGTCCTCGGAGGTCTTGTTCATTTTACTTTCTTTCTGTAAGGAAGTAAGAACACTGCAAGGTCAGACCACAGCTTATGCTGACTTGTCATAACCCCAGTAGAGAAGATGAGATTGGACAGACCTAAAGTCATAATCAACTTGGAGATGAAATTCATGAACAAGGAAACTCCTCTGCTTGCAGGCCTGGTTTAATAGGTGATGAGTTCTATCCATATAGGAAATTTATCCAGTGTAAATCTCTTTTAATATGTCTCCTAAGCAGCAAAGGCTACAATGGACATAAAAGATCCATTTTCCTTTGATTTCTCAATACTGTCAAGTGCAGTCCAAAGTCACAGGTACTGTTCTTCAGGGGTGCGTAGACTTTTAATGGTCTTTGATTTCAGTAAGACAAAAGCAACAAAATTTTGAAGATGTAATTCCAGCCTTTGTAAAGATAATGAGTGGCTGAAGTTCAGGATTTCTGAGTGTTTTGTATAAAGGTTAGGTATTTAGCAGTACTGTAAACTTCCTGTAGAGTTAATGGGGACAGATCAATACCACTGGAAGATGCTTCATCACAACTCTATGATTACTGTCTCAGACAGACTGAAGAACTTACCCTCTGGAAGGCCTCCATTCTCTGTAGAAGAAGTTTGGACAAATAGTTTGGATCAAACTGTCTCACTGTGAAAGACCAAGTGAAAAAGTGGTATAAGACCAAGATCAAGCAATAATTTATTCTCACAGTGAAATTCTCTTAATTAATTACAGATTTATCCTTACAAACCATAGCACATCCCCCAAAGTGGTCAGAAAATTTGGAATAGGCTTTGACAGTAAGTAAGAATGACTACCTCACCTTCATCTTTTGCTCTAGGTGCAAGGAACATTTTTCTACCTCCTGTAACATCGGAAACAGCTAGACATATGCAAGTGAAAAAAACCCCACAAAACTATGTGTCCATGTACTCATATGTGTACACACATATATATGCATCTTACAATAAAGCATTTCACTCCAGTGTTCACACTTTGTACGACTGGACGTTGCATAGACATTAGGTGATACATGTGAACTAAAATCCGCAGAGAATCAAACAGAAAAATATAATTTAAGCCTCTTTTCAGGGGGAAACTCCTTGCCATTCAGCTTTCAAGTCTGTGACTTGGACCACATTTATAGGAAAGGACTGTAATGGCCACAGAAAAGGACTCAAATCCATTTTCACAATATTGGACAATGATTCATGCATTTCTAACAGCATCAGATTCTAGATGAAGTTCTGCTTTGAGAATTTGAAGTGAAGTTTGAGGATTAGCTGTAAGCAAAGTATCACGATAGTCTCCTTCAACCAAGAGTCAACATTTTAAGCAGCTCTGGTACTGGTGACAAAAGGAATTTCACCTTGTAGAGAACAATATTGTTCACTTGTGGTCAATGACAATTACATTCTCTCAACAGATAGATGTAGTATCTAGAGTAATAAAATTTCAGAAATGTTCATAGAAACTAGGAGGGATAGCAGCACCATCATTTCTACTTTCATCAACTATGCCTATGAATCTCTATTCATTTAAGTTGTATTGAAAAGGGCAGTTAGATTTTTTTATGATGTGTAATAAACATATCTTGCAAATAGTTACAAACTACAGATTTTATTGAAGAGTAGTATCTAAGCTCTTGAAATATATGAGTTATAAAACATATTTCTGGAGCTGATGTATTTAGTGAAAAACAACAACAATAAAATCTTGAAAAAGTTTAATAACCCCAGAACCAAATAAAAACAATGGAATTTAGCTCTTTTGTTGTTAATGAATAACTTGTTCCTTCCGTCCGCTCATCTGAAGAGTGGAATTCAGTAACTTATTTCAATCCCAAATTATCATGATCTGTAAGTGAAAGAAGTAAACGATAAGACAGGTGTAATTTTGCTATTATTTTGTATAGCATAAAGTTGAGAATACGTGGGAGTAAAACTAATGCGCTAATGAGCAGGAATAAAACTCACGTCCTCCAGATCATATTTGCAGATGATAATAGGATCCAGGTGTTCCTGTATTCATGAGTTTTGCTAATTGGAGCCTAAAAAGGCATCATAAATTTGCAGTCTTTGCTCACAGTGCCATGACCTTTTCTAGTTTACTGTTTGCCTTGATATTCATACCGTATAATTGCATATAATAACAAAAAATATCACTGTTACCTTTCCGATCTAAGAGCATAGGTGCGATGAAGAAGACATTTTGAATTCATTAAGATCAGTGGCAGAAATGGCTGTAGTGAAAATGTGCTTACATATATGATGGAGAAATATCACACATACATATGGATATGTGAAAGTAAATAAATACATCTACATGAGGCAAAACTGACATGTTAAGTCAATGATTTAGTTTTGCCATTAATTTTATGTATTTATGAGTTTATGTGATGATATGTTATGCCATGGCACACATTTACACCAGACCACATGCTGAAGTTTTTAATTAACTAATGGCCTATAAAAAACTATTTGCAAAATGTCTAAAATCAATAAAAATTTAGTAAAGTTCTAAATAAAATGAATTAAGCAAACCTCTAGTGAATGAAAAGATGTATTCATGATTTGTCTCTAGCAAAACAAGAAACACAAAAATACATTTTCACATACACCTGTAGTGTTTTAGCACACTTGCTGGGTCTCTGAGACACAAATTCACATGTAGTGGGTATTGGTACATAACCACCCCATGCTTGTGTAAATGTGTAACTTGAACACACTGAATTGGTACACACAATGGCATTTATTGAATTGTTTCAAGTTTCCTATCAAGACTTTGTTTCCTTTCCTCATATCTGAGTGTTCAGATTTCTAGAAGAGTTTCTTTGATGTGTGTTCATAAACACGGAGGGACTTCCCCTCCCTTCTTCATGCCTTCAATTCCCTCTTTGTGCTTGGAACAGCATTTTAACAACTATTCTTTCTATTTTATTTACAGCTACACTGAAAGACGGACTTATTTATTTATTTGTTTGTTTGTTTATTTTGGCTTGAAGGGAAGAGATCCACACAGAAGTGTTTTTGGCATCCTTGCAGGCACCACTTAGAGGAGAGCAGTCCCTCCAATGGAGGACCGTTTTCTGTCACTTTTACTGCTTCCCAGAAGCTGTTGCATCAGGATACCGTTATTTTCAATTTGCCAGCATGCCTTTAAAAGTGAGGCTATAGCATCTATTGCAAGAATGAGCCCTCACTTTCGTTTTGATATTACTTATTCACAGACTGGTTTAACAGGTCAGTTAAAAATTACTTCCACACCCCTGTATATGTGCAAGATGTTCTCTATCAGTGGGTGGGAAACTCTCTCCTCTGTTGCTGAAAGTTCCTATAAAGGGTACAGTAAAATCACCCTTTTTGTCCCAAAAACAAAGGGTCTGCTCTTCTTCTCCCATCAAAATCTTAGTAGAAGACCTTCATAGATCTCACATAACACCTTCTTTCTCACCCACTGTATTAGCTACAAGGAAGATTTGTGACACTTCATGTGTACTTTCTGTTGGGAAAAGCATAGTGTCGCTTCTACTGCTTTGTAACAATGAAAGTTCAAACTATAGGCTTCCTTATGTGTTTTCACTCCTTCAATGTGCAAGACTCCAGCTACAGTCAAGTTTATGATTTTTTCCATCTAAAGCACTTACAGTGCCTGCCATTAAAAACATTTGCAGATCTGAAGTGATTGCGATCCCACATCATCTCCTGCTTCATAAAAATGCTGTGGCTATTGAGATGATGGACTGAATAGCTATTCTTTATTAAGATTTACCATGTCTTCTTCTCTTTGCTGAAGAAAGTACACCTCCTGTGAGCAGTGGGGGTGAATTCTAACTCAATATAAAAACAAAACCTCCATGATAAAAATATAATAAATAGTAGACACTATTCCAATCCTTTGTTACTCTTTTTTCAAGAATAGAGTGTCATTAGAGCGATGCATGATTAAAGGTATCCGACTCAATTACCATATAATTGGTCCTCCTCTTATGCTATTTTTACACTGTTATATTCTCAGGCTTATATCTAACTAAAAAAAAAAATATAAGGAGGTCAAGGTTATAGTGTTTTGCCTAAAACAAAACTAAAGATTGTTTCTTTGAGAACATGTGTCCTGATCCCTCACTGCTTCCATCTTCCATATAACTTAAAGTAGTAACATCATCAGAGTAAATGGATTTCAGTTCATGGATGCCAAATTCACCATTTAAAGTTTCAAGTCATACTATTTTCCCTGTCAAACTTCCACAGCAAATAAGAAAGAAACTATGGACAATGGGTTATCCAATGCCTCAGTTCAGGCTATTCATAAAGAAACCTGTTTTCCGAGGTAGATTGTCAGAGACTTTAAAAAAAAGCAAACAAAAAAAACCAAAACCAGAAACAGGCAGACACCATATACTGTTCTCCTAGTATTTCACTACTTTTGGATCAAATAGACAGGTTTGGGGGATATTTTTGCTTACTTACTGGGATAATCAAAAGTTTTCTCTCTCCTTTAGCAGCTTCCAGCCCAAGTCCAGCAGATCTGTGTTGCTCTGGGATAGTTCCCAACTCTGATTCATGCTGCTCTTCTAGAAAAGCCGTGGTTTAAAACACCCTTTTTCTTTTTATTTTCTTTTTCTTTTCCCTTGGGAAAATGCTTTTGAGGGTGCTGGGGTCCATCAGGGTTGGTCACTTTTAAAGCACCAGCTCTTAAGAGCAGAGGAGCAAGTAATTCCAAAATGCTGGAAATCAAGAAGATGAGGCATCAGGCTGGCTTGGCTGAGAAGGGATCTTCTTTTGGAGCTAAGGCAAAAAATAGAAGGTGTATGACCAGTGGAAGCAAGGTCACATGACATGGGAGGAATACAGAGATGCTGCTTACTACTGTAGGGAGAAAATCTGTGCAGCCAAAGCTCAGTTGAAGGTGGCCAGTGGTGTGGGTGACAATAAAAGGAGTATTTTTAAATACAATAATAGCAGAAGGTGGTGCAGAAATAACATCAGCCCATTACAGGATGGAGATGATCACTTCACAAACAGGAACATAGACAAGGCAACTGTTTAATGCTTTCTTTGCCTCTGTCTTCAACACCAAAGATAGACTGAGGGGTTCCAGTATCTTCAGCTGGAGGGCCATGGCTGTGAGAATGATAAACTCCCAATTGACCCTGAAATTGTGCACGATCTGCAGCTCCAGATGGATCCCTGTAAGTCTATATGGCCTTGTGGGATTCATTTGAGAATACTCAAGGAACTGGCTGATGTCATTGTGAGGCCTCCCTCAATGATTTTTGAATGGTCCTAGGCTCTGTGCTCTTCAACATCTTCATAAATTACTTGGATGCAGGACTAGAAGGGATATTAAGCAAGTTTGTAGACAATAGAGAACCGGGAGAAGCTGTTGATTCCCTTGAAGGCTGGGAGGTCCTACAGAGAGGCGTTGACAAATTACAGGACTGGGCAATCACCAACTATATGAAGTTCAACAAGGGAAAGTGCCAGATTCTGCACCTGGGATGGGGCAACCCTTGATGTATGTACAGACTGGGGAATGAGATGCTCGAAAGCAGTGCCACGGAAAGGGGCCTGGGCGTCCAGACCGATGGCAAGTTAAATATGAGTCAGCAGTGTCCTGGCAACCAGGAGGGCCAACCGCGTCCTGGAGGCATCAGGCAAAGCATCACCAGCCGGTTGGGGGGAGGGGATTGTCCCGTTCTGCTCTGCATTGGTACGGCCTTACCTTGAATATTGTGTGCAGTTTTGGGCACCACAAGATATAAAGCTATTAGAGAGTGTCCAAAGGAGAGCAAAAAAGATGGTGAATGGCCTTGAGGGGAAGCCGTATGAGGAGTGGCTGAGGTCACTTGGGTTGTTCAGCCTGGAGAAGAGGAGACTGAGGGGAGACCTCATTGCAGTATATAGCTCCCTCCTGAAGGGAAGTGGAGGGCCAGACTCTTCAGCCTCCTGAGCAGTGACAGGATGCAAGGGAATGTAAGGAAGCTCTGTCGGTGTAGGTTTAGGTTAAATATTGGGAAAAGATTCTTCACCCAGAGGATAGTTGGGCACTGGAACATGCTCCCCAGGGAAGTGATCACAGCATCAAGCCTGACAGAGTTCAAAAAGTGTTTAGACAATGCTCTCAAGCACATGACGTGATTCTTGGAGTGGTCATGTGCAGGGCCAGGAGCTGGATGCCAGTGATACTAGTACATCCCTTTCAAATAGAATATCTTTTCTATGATTCTATAATTCTTTTTTTTTTCTTTTTCTTTTTCTTTTCCACTGTAATTGATTTGTTTGATTTCTCCCCATTTTCCCCTATTGGTGAATATTTTTTTAAGGAGACAACAATGTGATATATGTGTGTATGTAGTTTCATACATAGATAAAAAAATGCTGAGTTTATAAAATATTCACTATATATAGGACTTGCAGTGTGTAAAGAACAGTAATTGTCCCTGGAAAGAAATCTACCCTAATTTTTTTGAGGGGATACCAAAAATGATCACTGTTTAAACATAAAGAAAAAGGCTCATTTTTGCTACTTGGATTAGACTCTGCCCTTTACCTTGCAAATTCACCAGTTTGTTAGAAGAAGAGTTGGTTGGTATCTCTTCAAAATAATCTGTCATGACAGGATGCTACCTATACTACCTGCAGTATGTCTGGCTTTGTACTGCTCACCTTTGCAAGAGGCTGTAACAGTGTACACTGAAACTAAAGAGGGGTCTGACATCACATTTGCACCTAAAAGCCCAGGCAATGAAATGAAGTCTATCCAAGCGTATTACATGCATGCCATTGCCTGCCATTCATCCAGCCAGCTGTGGGCTCTCTTTTTTATTACTACTACCATTACTACTACTATTATTATTATTATTATTGTTATTTTTATTACTATTGTTACATCCTGATTTTCCTTCACATATACTATCATGAATTTACTTTTCCCATTGCAAGAGCACAGATACCAAGGAATGAGTGGATGTACAAGCATGGGAGTACTTAGCAGGGCAAACCTGAGCCAAAGAGAGGGAGCCTACTTTCTGTTTAGTTTCCTGAAACTGGACTTGTGGCTCTGGAAATGACATGAATAGCTAATGCCCGCACAAACACTCAAAAGCATGTGGTTCTCATCTGACTGCCGCCTGCTCCCATCATCAGAAGGGGCTCTGGGAGTGAAAGGTCAGGGGGATAATCCTGCACCTGCAGCCCACAGAGGGCTGAGCGCATGCTTCCCAACCAGTCCTGCCGTAATTGATGCTAATTGTTACAGGACCAAGGCGTCCTTCCTCGGAGGAGCAGGTGGGAGCCTTTGTTGTGCTTGGGACCATTATACTAATAACAAGCTTACGATTCTTTGCACAGATTTAGGAGTACAAAAGCGCAGGCAATACTTTGGGGAGCCCCTGAAAAGGTTTACTGGGTGTCTCCTACTATGATGAAGTAAAAGTCCCTGAGAGTGAAAGGGCAGAACAAGCTGAAGAATAAAGAGGGCAGTACCTGCTGGTTGGCAAAGCACTGAACAAACCTTGGAGATGTGACTTTGGGAGCTTTAAACTGCAACTGACAGCTTCTGTGGAGACAGAGATTTTGCACCCTGTTGTCTGTGGGAAGAGTCAGATGGAAGCAGCTACTTTGGGGACCTAGAGAGGTCCCACAGGGGAATTTTCTCGAGAGCTGCCCATCTGTTTGCAAGTTTTGTTGTGAAAGGATAGGCTCAACAAGGGGACTGAAAAATGACAGGAAAAAGAAAGGAAAGGAGTCCAGCTGCTGATATGATACTGGATTATGGTAAGACAAAAAACTAGTAATTTCTAATACCAAAATGATGTGGGTTTTTTTATTTCTCCCCTTCCTTTATTTTTAAAGGGTTTGTTCCCTCCACCTCCTGCAGACCACCAGACACCCAACTGGAAGAAAGGAGTGTAAACATCCCAGAGTTTTGTAATCCTATTGGTGGCACTTTAGGAAATATCACATTACAGACAAAATGATAACTAAACACTGAAAGCACTGTAAATGAAAATAAACACCTTAAAATTGGAAAGAAAGACACTAAATTGATATGTTTCTCTATGTGGTTTATGTACCCTGTGTGATGTGGATAAAGACTGCAAAAATAATAAAGTACTCCTCAAAAGTCTACAGAAGCATTCTTTTATTCAAGCAAACAAACAAAATGAGGGAAACTAAAGAAAGAAAACAAAGTGTAGGTTAATTTTAACAGGCTTGTAAATAATCTGGAAAGACCATGTAAAATGGCCTGTGAATTTCTCAGAAACCAATTAGAGAGTTCTTTTACTCTGGAGTAGATGACCTTTTGGATAGGCTTTTCCCGTCACTGATACACAAATATGTGATTTATAACGCAATCAGTGGGATTACATTAAAAAGTTAATGCATGCTGCTTGAGGATGTCACATGCCTGCATTGAGTGGTATAGATTTTATTGACCATTTTATGTAATTTACTACTCTTTTTTTCAGAACCCGACACTGAGGTGTAGTTAAGCTCCTAATTTAATCATGTGTCTCTTACATTTATGGGATCACTGTGCCTAGGGATCTGACATGATGATCCACTACAAAGTCTCTTACATCTCTAAAAATTAAAAAAAAAGGGGAAATAAAAAAGAAAAAATAAAAGACATTTTCTTGAAGACAATAGGCTAGAAGCAGAAAGGGTAGAAATTATTTATGAAAAAACATGAACCCAATCAGTTACCACATGGAGTCACTTTCAGATGCAGTTGCCAGTCAACAGTTACCTGCTCCTCCAAATCTGTTTTAACAGTCTTGGATTTTTGAGCAACCTTTGGAATTTTAAAAACAGAACCCAAACCCTTGAATTTGATCTGCAGGAGTCATGAATTTGTGTTAAGAATCACAGCAATTCAAAACAAACAAACAACAAATACAAACAAATAAAAACAAGCCTGAAAGCACTAGCTGGACTTCCTTTTCTTCTTCTCTTCAGTGCTTGAACCTTAGAGGCTTCTATTTCCCTGTAGTCCAAGTATTAGCAACCCAGTTTATTTTTTGATGAAAATGTTTTTAAGACATTTTTTGAAGAATTGCAGATTTCCAGGAACCAGAAAATCTGAAGTCCCACAGTGTTCTTTGAAATACAGCAGAATTGGCTTCAGTTTATGCTACAAGCAAAAACTGAAGCCAAGCACACATGGGAAATTCAGAAGCAAGATTTAAATCACTAAGACATTGGAAGGAAAAAAAGTCACCTGTAATAACTAGTATTCTGCCTGAATTATTATGTTGGCACCTCTGTCCTATGTCACACTAATTGCTTAGCAAGATTGCTGGAAAATGAACATACAGAAAGTATATGGTTCCTGTTTTTTGCATCTCATCAGCTAGGAAGCGATGAAGCGATGTGGGGTGGCCTGGTCTGTGCAACCAAACACAGCAGATCACATATTTTCTTTTTTTTTCAGCATGATTCAGATGCTTAAGTCTGTGGGAGAGGAGTGGTGAATTTTATGGAAGATGCATGTCTCAGGTGGGAAGGCTGGGTTCCTAAGCACCTCTGCAAGTTGTCTGCTGGTGAAAAGAGGGTATAGACTGCTGTGCTGCTATAGGTATGCAAGGGGCTGCAGATGAGAGGAAACTGCTCCCTGCAGAGATGTCAGCTGCAACTTGATGCTGCAGAATTCCCCCACTTTGTGCCTTAAGTTCCAGGAAAACCTGCTTGGTAGGCGCTATGCAAGGCTGGTAGTCTGTACATGGCTTGTGGGTGGCAGAGAAAGAGAGATATGGTCTAAGCTGTAAGAATAAGTGTGGAAAAAAACAGCTGAATGAGCTCTGAACTCAGAAAGAAAGCTTTAACAGGTCTGTACGTGTCTCTGTACCTTAGGACCACCTGTATGATCATGTTTGGTCCATGAAACAGAGGTTTGTAGCCCATTCCCCACCACCCAGAACAGGGAAAATTGTGCCAACCCACTCCAGAGGGTAAAATATGCCTGAGATGTCCAGGATGTTGCCTTGGGACAGATGCACAGTGGAGTTAGGCTTGTAATGGCAATGGAGGTAGCAGGGTTAACCTGAGAGTAAGGAGATAATATACTTCACTGCTTTAAGGCATCCCTGAGAGACAATTATCTAGAACACACAGCTCCTGCCTTAGCACTCGATTAGAAGCAACAAAAATTATCATTTAGTGGTCTTGTTGGATGCCCTTCGCTATGAATTCAGGCAGTACGTAATAGAATTAAGTGTAGTCACTAGCAAAGAAAATTACAATAGTAGCAGCATCAAAGTGCAGTGCACTAGTATAATTGCCTGAAAATCATAACATTTTACAAAGAGCTAATATTTGTATTCATTCTAAGTACTGAGGACCAATTTTCTGATGAAAATGACAGCAATTGGGATTGTTAGAAGTGGCAACTAACTTTTGTATCTTTCACGAAGATTCTTGACTAAATAAGAAGAAATTTACTGTTTTTCAGGGAAATCCTGATGTCAGGAGTTCTATATTCTTATCCTACATTGATTGAGAGTACAGCACTGACTAGAGAAGAGAAGAAAAACTAAACCCCATACAGAAATGGAACAACACAAGAAGAAAAAGGTCGCTATTTATATACTTTGGTTTTCTGCACCCACAATATATCTTTCAGAATTACCATTATACTGTTGCAATATGTCTGTTTTATGAGCAACAATGCAGTAACTTTGCTCCAAACAAATCCCTTTGCTTTTGTCAAGAGTTTTGCACAGACATTCTGGAGATCTGCATGAACTCTCAACTGCATTGCTTTGGAGGTGGGAGATTGTGTCATTATCAGCACACCCTATACAGAATGCTCAGCTGCAATCTTCCACCTACTTAATTGCCATTATATAATTGTGAAGAAAATTCTTGCTCTTTGTTAAAACCCAAGGTAATATATCTGAGACAGACTTGCCATGCAAACAAGGAGTTGGCATGTTGTTTTAAATTTTCACGGTTTCTCATGTGCTGGCAGGCAATTTTCACAGGGATAAAAGGTCTTTGATCTTAGTGAATGACTTCCTTCTATTTTCAATAATGCAATAAGCCATTTTATTTTCTGGCAAAGGTATTTCCTTAGAAATATTTTGTTCATATTGCTTTCACAAAAAATAGGAATTAGTCAAGAAGTCACACTGGCTAAAGGTCAGAGGGATCAAATGGCTTTAATTTAGCAAAAATCCTAATGAGTAACATGGGAGCTTAAGACATACTTTTAACAAAAAAATGTTGCTAAGACCATTTTATTGAGTTTTTGATTGGTTGTGAAACTGGAATTCACCTTGGTTTTATCAAAATTTGGAAATAGTTCAACAATCTCCATTTAAATTGTAAATAATTTTTTGACAGTTTCCATGCAAATGTTTCTATTCTGAAGCAATCTGAATGACTTTTGCATTGAGAAAAATATCTACATTTTCCTTTAAAACAAGCTTTCACATCTTACATACCAACTCTCACTATATTAGAGTTCCTGGCAATACTATTGCAAAGCAATTTGTTGGTGAGAAGAAGGATTTTCTCTATCACCCAGCACATATTCAATTCAGTGTCTCTTCAGAGTTTTGCCTCAGGTAGTTAGTACAACTTAATTTAACCATGCTTTTTCTTGAACAGCTAAAGCAAAAGCCATCAATGCTATTGTACTGATTGCTGTATTTCTGTCTTTACATGCTACAGAATCTGTTAACTTGCTTCAAATGCTGTGAGAAGCAGCTTAAGCAATTTTGGGACTGCTTTGAAGACCATTTAGTTGCAAGTTATTAAATGTGCATTGTTAATAATGGATAAGACTGAGAAGTAGTGTAGTAGGCATTATTCCTGCTGAAGATAATGGCTCTTTGCCAAGTGAGTTTGCAGCAATTATGCCAATTGTGAAATCTACTGAGCATAAACTGAAAAAAATAGGAATGGCTCTTCAATATATTCAGTAATTATTCTCTTAACTACATTTTATAAGTGCATCTGGACACTGGACAAAGTCTTCAGAATCTAAATGAGCCAAAGACAAGCTCTCCTCACAGCACAACAGGGGAATTCAACCAAATGCATTTATTATACTCTGAAATCACAGCTGACTTCTAGAAGTGCCAAAAAAGAGAGATTTACACAAACTGCTCATAATTTTTTAGCACTGATTACAGCTGAAGTGCTATTTTTGTGTGAACAGAATTTGTTACCAAGTGCCACATAATAAATATAAACTTTGCAGAAGTCCAAAGACTTGGATGTTAATGCAAATGAAGCCATAGAAGGAAAAAAAAAAAGAAAAAAAGAAAGGTTTTGTCAAACTTTAAAAAAAAGGGGGGAAATTCTTGTACTCACTTGCTAACTTATCTTTACAGAATTGAAACTTGTAAAAAGTAGGAGATAGAAGTGTCCCTTTACAAAATTACTGCCAGTTCAGGTAAAATAGCTGGTTTCCTTGAAATCCCAGACTTCATGAATCAAAAGTATCTAGTCAAAAACCATGAAATCCCTGACCAGCAATCATAGGTGCAATAAAGTTCAGTTTTTATGAACATTATGGTGGGGAGAGACAGAGTGTAGTTTCAAAGGTGTCTTATATTTTTAGGAAACCTCAGAATTGCTTGAGGATTAGAAATATGAATTTGCTATTAATTAAATTCTAAAGGTGATAAAAGCTGAACTTGCATACTGAAAGAATAAGTGAAAAGTTCTTAGATCAAGCTGCCCTTGTGCATAATCACCTGAGATGCTTACACCGACAAGGAGCATCTTTCAAAATGTTTTGCAGTGATTTGGTCATTTATGATTTCATGGAATCATTTCATGAATGATTTTCTATACCATCAATTATGTCATTGCCTCCTGGGGCTGGTTTCTTTTTCCCAATCAACTGCTACCACCTCACAAACTAAATAGATTGCAAAAAGCTTTTCTGACTGTTTATTGACTTGTGTTCTATGAATCTCTGGCCTACCACAAGGGAGAACTCCAGAAAATCTTTGATGTTCCAGTCATAATTTCTATTAACCTTGCTCTTCATAATGTATTTTGCTTCCATTACCCTGCTTTCACATTTTTATTCCTTCACTGAGTGATAAAAATAGAGAATATGAAATGTCTCCTTCCTAAGGCATGTATGTTCCAAACACCTGGAGTACTGTGGCCAGCTCCAGGGCTCTCAAAGTAAGAGGACATGGACCAGTCAGAGTGAGTCCAGAGGAGAGCCTCAAAGACAACCAGAAGTCTGGAGCATCTCTCCTATGGAGACAAGCTAAAACAACCGGGGTTTTTCAGTCAAGAGAAGACCTTATAGTATGTTCTAATACTTAAAGGGGGCTACAAGAGAGCTGGAGAGGGACTTTCACAAGGACGAGTAGTGATAGGACAAGGGGAGATGGCTCTAAGCTGAAAGAGAGTAGTCTGAGAACACATATTAGGAAGAAATTCTTGACCGTGAGGGTGGTGAGGCACTGAAACAAGTTCCCCATAAAAGTGTTGTGGATGTCCCACCCCTGGAAGTGTTCAAGGACAAGTTGGATGAGGCTTTAAGCGAGCTGGTCTAGTGTAAGGTGTCCCTGCCTATGGCAGGGGATTGAAACTAGATGATCTGTAAGGTCCTTTCCAACCCTCTATGATTGAAAACAACATTTTTTGTATTTGCTCAAGTACTTTATTTAAAAAATTTAGGCTTATACCAAGATTACTTCAGTCTGAATAAGTAAAAGCACAAAATATTCTAAGAATTTCCTATCACTTTGCTCATCTATTTGCTCATCTATACAAGGTTTGATTAAGCAGGAAGAATTTTAGGGTTTTCAGCTTATAAAATTTGTGTGATTTCTTTTTAGTCCCACATTTAAGTAGAGAGAAGGCATTCTGCATTAAAATGTTTATGATGTTGTTCCTTGTAGTTCATATAATTTGGTTTTTGGTGTATTGACATACACTTGGTTGAGAGATTGCTCTCTTCACAGATTGCAGAAGACAATCACACACAAGACTCTGATACCCCAGTTCTCAACAAACTCCAGGATACAACGTCACTAAGGCATTGCTTTCTCTTTCGATATTTTTAGAAATTCCTAGGGTAACAAAGAATAGATCAGATGCTATGGTGCAAGCGTCAGAGCGAAGCCCAGGGGATGTTAAGGAGATTAAGGAAGTAACTGGCAGCAGCTCCAGAATCACTGGTTTATCTCTGAAAAAAAATAAGACCATGATTGTGAACTCCTGAGCGTAAAGGCCAGGACCAAAACACTCATGTCCCAAAAGGTAAGAGTCTGAGCAGTGTCCTGAACTCTAAAACAGTGACCATGCTTCCAACTTGACAATTTGAATGGCAAATAGGTCAAATGGCAAGGATGACAAATAACAGCCTTAATCTGGGAAACTACCTCTCCTGTCACGAGAGAAACATCATGGACTTCCACTTTTAGAGGGTTTGATTTATCATCTCTCACCCTGGAGACTAATAGTTGGCTTACAGATATTTCCTACTATTCTATGGTAGTGCATCCATACTGAAAAGTATATGATACCTGAGTGACGCTTGCTAAAATATCTGCAGTACCAAATCATTAAGCCCTCTGGTACCTCAGTTTCACCAAATGTTTTATTTGGGGTAATGAGTGAAGAGACGTCACTCAATGTATGTGTGTAAAAAGACTCTGAGATGATTAAAAGGCAACATATCTGAAACACTTGCCACTATGAATACCTTTGAAGAAATTTGAAATCAAGGGCCAAAGCAGTAATGTCTCTCTTCTAGGATAAATAGGTGTATAAGAAATAAATTAAGTGCTAAAATATTCTAAAACTTTCAGAAAGTTTGAGAGCCTATAACAAAAATAGAGAGAGAGTATTTACAGCGGCGTGTACTGACAGGACAAGGGGGAATGGCTTCAAATGGAAAGAGAACAGTTGTAGATTATATATTATGAAAAAAAGAATTCTTTACTATAAGGGTGGTGAGGAACTGGCACAGGTTGAGAGAAGCTGTAGATGCCCCATCCCTGGAGGTATTTCGGGCTAGTTTAGATAGAGCTCTAAGCAACCTGGTCTAGTGAAAGGTGTCTCTGCCCACCAAGCAAAGGGGGTTGGAACTGGGTGATCTTGAAGGTCCTTTCCAACCCAGGCCATTCTAAGATTATTTTTCTTCTTCTTTTTTTTTTTTTTTTTAATTTTTCTTTCTTTTGTTTGTTTTGGTCATCTTTTGGCCAAAAGTTACATTGACCTTGATGTAACTTTCAGATGTAAACATTTATAATACACTCAGAAACGCTTTCTTGGATGTTTGCAGTCTCTTCCCTTCTTTGTAAAGTATTCAACTGCATAGCCCCCAACCCAAGCAGGTAAGCATTCTCCTGTTGCATCCATCAACTCAAAGCACAATAAAAAAAAAAAGCTGATCCCTGCCCCATTCATCTCATTCCCTACCTCTTGCACATACACACAGAGGCACACAGAATGTGCAACAGCAGAGGGAAAATGTTTCTAAAAGTTCAGCCCACAGTCCTAACTAAACCCTGGGAATGGACAAGCTGCCAGTGCTGAGCTGGTGGGGAAGGACTGTTGGCAGGTACTGTTGACAATATTTTTCTTAAAACTATTTACTAGTTTAATTGTAGAAATACCTTGAAAAGACATAGAAAGCAAGATTAACTTAGTTTTATACACCACATCCCACTGAAAAATAGTTAATTAAAGCTATAGATGAAAAAAGTAGATCAGATTTGTTCATCTACTGTAAAAGTCTAGCTTTGCATGCCAATAATTAAGGTTCTGTGTCATAATCTTATACTTGATATTGGTATGGTTTTCCCGCTCTCATGTTGCTTTTCTCCTCTTTGAATGATCTTGTTGAAGAGAATATTTGTATGCAACCACTGGGTCAGGATAAATTCCCATTCTCCATGTCTCCATATCTCAGGAACTCCCTATAGAGTAATGGAAAAAAAAACAAAACAAACAAGCAACAATTCAAAGAGCAAAAGAATCGTTCAGATAGATATGTCTTGAAACTGGACGTCAATCAAACAAAAATTTCTCTTGGGAAAAGCAGTTTCAAATTCTTGCATCACAATTAGACCTTAATCTATTTTAGCTATTGTCAGATTCAATAGAAATTTTAAGCATAAGCTTTCATTCCTGGGAAAGATAAATAGGACAGATCTGCTAAAAGTTAAACATGTGCTTAAATATTCTTTACATGTGGGTTTTTTTTACATAATGATCACAAATTAAACACCTTTTAAAATTACTAAGAGATAGAGGGATATAAATATTCTCTAAAATAATGTGTTCTACAAGTTGCAACAGTGCTTGATTCGGACCATATCCTCAACAGAATAAATAAATGTGATCCCAACAACTATAATACAAGGCATTCTGAGCCCAGTCTTTCTGCTGGTGTAAGATGTCAGTGTTATTTTTCTAACATAAAAATATTGTGTTCCAGTCTCTTTTATGTTGTGTATTAACAAAACATTAATACTTGACAAAGAGCCAACAGTGATAATAGCATCTGCTGATGATATGGCACAAATATGATGGATTGAAAAATTCATACTTTATTAAGTTAATGGTTGTTACACTAACACAGAAATCATAAATTAGAAGGTGCTATATTAGCGTACAATGCAATGATATTGAAGTAGCAGTAGATTGCTTCAAATTACAGTTAGTATAAGCTGCTTTTAAAATAATATCTGTGTAATTGTGTTATTGACAGTCATTTGTACAAATTAAACAAAATTCTCTTAATTGGTTTAACTTGTCAAAACTCAGGAACAGCATAAAAAATCACTGTCATCTGCACCTCCAGCCAAAAAATAAAAGCTCAGGAAGTGAACATCAATATTTTTCTACTTTACAGACAAAAATTACCCTAAGCAAGAACTACCGGGAACAAGGCATGGTATGACGGTCTAGAAAAGACAATAGCACACCACCAAAGAAGAATAAAATAAGAAGACTAATGTTCAAAGTAAAATAAAACGGTGCATTGGTAAGTAATTGGGACAAAGCAAGTTGAGGTTTTCAAGTATCCTGTTGCTTCTTCAAAATTCAGATTCAAGGATTTTGTAGTTTTGACATAACTTTCCTTGTTTATTTGCAAAATTTTTATTATTTTCTAACAGAAAAGTTTTCCAAACCACTACAATTTGTCTTGATTTTTGGTAGAACCTATTTATGAAACGAGTATTAGCATAACAAACAGAATTATATGCATATATAAAATTTCTTAATTTTGTGCTGAAATAATGAAAAATCTTTTTCAAAATGAGGACTCTAATCCTGTCCAAAAGAAAACTCTTCCATTTATTTTATTTTGTTTTATTTTATTTCACTTCCTCTCCCTTTTAAAATCATCATTACGAATGCAAAACAGGAATTGATTCTGTGATTCTGTGATTGCTTACACAAAGTATTTTTAAATTTATTTACCAAAAAAACCCATAGAAAAATAATCAGACATGAAATTCTAATTTTACAAGAGTCTCTTTGTTTTCCATTCTGGACTAAGTCTAGACAGATGTGAAGACCATCAAACATTTTTCTTAGATTAATTACAAAAGTAATTAACACATCAATAGGACCAATAAAATCTTAAAATAGATTGCTGTTTATAAACCCCCTTAATGTTCCATTGTAAAATGCACTTCAAAATAATTTTCAAAGCAGCATCCCTAAACACGCAAGCAAACCTCATAGAAAGACATATATCAACTCTTCCATTTTCATGATTACAATTAAGGAAAATAGTGGGAATACAAAATTAATTAGTGCCCACTAATAAACATTAATTACTCAGTTTTAGAATATGATAGCATCTGTGAGACTGCATGTGTATACGTGTGCATATATGGATAAAGAGCCTCAGAAATACAGCTGTCATCAAAATATAGAATGAAGAGTGAAGATTGTTACAGTAATGTAGAAATACTGGAATTCTGACTGAACCTTACTGAGTTTACATTGGGCTTGTACTGACTACAGAATAAATCTTGTGTAGCCGATATTAACGCTGTGTTCCTCTAGCCTTCTTTACACAGGGATACTATGTTAGAAGTGGTCCTTTCTTTATACAAATTAGTAGGACATCCTTCTGATGATCCATTCTGAACAAAATGTGCAGCCCACAGCTGGATAAACACACGATGTCGTGGTTGAGCAATTGGCTCATGGGTTGAGCACAGAGGGTGATAGTGAATGGTATAACATCAGGCTGGTGACCTGTCACTAGTGGGGTTTCACAGAGCTCCATGTCTTCATAAATAACTTGGACACGGGCCTGGAAGGCATACTAAGCAATTGTAGACAATAAAAAAGTTGGAGGAGCTGTTAACTAACTTGAAGCTAGGGAGGCCCTGCAGAAAGACCTCGATAATTTAGAGGGCTGGGCAATCACCAACTATATGAAGCTCAACAAGGGGAAGTGCCAGATTCTGCACCTGATATGGGGCAACCCTGGGTGTGCGTACAGACTGGGAAATGAGATGCTAAGGAGCAGTGATGTGGAAAGGGACCTGGGGGTCCTCGTCAATGGCAAGTCGAATGTGTCAGCAGTGCCCTGGCAGCCAGGAAGGCCAGCCGTGTCCTGGGGGCATCATGCCAGCCAGTTGAAGGGGGGGATTGTCCTGCTCTGCTCTGCACTGGTGCAACATCGCCTTAAATATTGTGTGCAGTTTTAGGCACTCCCATATTAAGATATCAGAGAGGATCGAGAGGAGGACAACAAAGATGGTGAAGGGCCTTGAGGGGAAGATGTATGAGGAACTGTATGAGGCTGAGATCACTTGGTCTGTTCAGCCTGGAGAAAAGTAGACTGAGGGGACACCTCATTGCAGACTACAACCTCCTCATGAGGAGAAGAGAAGGAGCAGACATTGATCTCTTCTCTATGGTGACCAGCGACAGGACCCAAAAGAATGGCCTGAAGTTGTGTCAGGAAGAGGCTTAGGCTGGATATTAGAAAAAGGTTCTTCACCCAGAGGGTGGTTGGGTACTGGAACTCCCCAGGGAAGTGGTCATAGCACCAAGCCTGCAAGAATTCAAGAAGATTTTGGACAATACTCTCAGGCACATGGTGTGACTCTTGGAGATCTTCTTGTGCAGGACCAGGAGATGGACTCAATGTTCCTCGTGGGTCCATTCCAGCTCAGCATGTTCTGTGATTCTGTCATATTCTGTGACATGCATTACTGCAAATACTTCTTAGGGCACTAAAGAGCATACATTGCAGAATGAGTAAGATTTTGTTCTCAAACTGTAAGTATACCTGAAACTAATTCTCTCCCATAAGCTAATTCAGACTTGTAAAGGGACTCTAATCGTATCTTGGGGTCTAGTACTTAACTCTCTGTATTTTTACAGTCTTTCCTGCCTCTCTCCTTTTTTCAGGCTGTTTTGAAAAGGACTTTCCTAGAGTTTTCAGGTATTTGGAATAATGAATTCAATATCAAAGCAAATCTGGGAAAACAAATCGGACATATCAGTTCCATGTCACATTGAGCTCAGAGCTTTCTTTCATGCTTTTTCTTATCCTCTTGATTCTTTATGCTTTCTCCATTTGCCTAAAATGCAATTTCTCCTACATAATTTTTATTATTTTCAAATTCTTTTAAACATTTTTCTGAGTTTCCAAAAGACAAGTCAAGTCAGTAAAAATTGTTGCTGCAGTTCTGCAACTATAATAAATCAGCATTATGCCATAACTGAGGACCTGCATTAAGGGTGCTGTTGGAGTCCATAGTGTGCATGGACAACAGGGCAAGCTTTGCACCATAAAGCATGGTCATTTTTTGGATGAGTTTCCGTTGGCTAAAATTTTTCTTGTGTATTTCTAAAACCTCCAGTGTCTGGTAACAACAAGAATAATTGGGAATGTCAATGTTCGAATGCTGTCAGTTGTAAGTTACTCTAGTTTAAGCCTATTACCCAGTTTTGGGGAAACTTACTAGTACATGCACACTGGATTTATGTAAGCAAGACTTTGAAGCTTGTGAAAAAAACTCCTGTGAATGGAAAAGCCAGAGTATAGTGTTCTCAGCTGAGACAAAAACACATTGAATCCTTCAAATCTTATGAAGCTACACAACTTTGCTATTATTTCTGGCTACTATGTTTGATTTCTGCTGGAATGTACATGGCTGACTAATGTCATGAATCACCAGTGCTCCACTAACCTAAATGAAACTGGAATTGTTCTATTTGCAGTCAGTAACAAAGTTGTTAGGTGTTTTCAGGTTTTCAAACTCAGTAGGTTCCTAAGTAAAATACATATTTGCAGTTTCATTCATAGGATTTTTTTCATTTTAGTTACTTTTTTTTTTAAATTCAACTTCCATTCAAGGGAAAGCCTATTATGGTTAAGGCAGACAATTTGCCTCAGCTATGAAACCATCTCTGTAGGGTGGAGGACAAAGTGAAGGTGTACTGGGGCACAGGTGCACGAGCCCCTCTGGGAAGTCAGTCAGAGACAACGGGCTTACTAAAAGGTTGTTGGGCTACAGTCCCACAGCTTCCCACATCTGCAGTCAATCTGCCCATGCAGTTGTCTCCAACAGAGCTGATAAGCAACTATATGTTTCTAGTACTCAGCATCATAACTCTGACCACTTCAGCCCCTTTAACTAAGTCCAGTCTTTTCCTTGAAGCCATCAAACCTGTCTACAAACCCCAATCAGTTCTGGAGATTGAGAGGTACCTTTTTTCTTTTTGACTGACAGCTGAATCTGAGGCCTTTGCAAAGGAAGGAGGCTCCTATTCATCCAAAACTTCATTCTCTTAGGAAAATCTAGGGATCTTTTTGTTGTTAAAAAATAACAGTTTCAATAAAGAAATCTGAAGTTTTGCAATGTTTTTCAATAGGTGACAGGGAAAACTGCTTTATTTGTAGAGAGTATTTATAGAGAACCTTTCTGCTATTGACATCTATCTCATAATTTGGCTCAGCACTCGGCTCAGCACTCCTCCAAACTCACCAGCACCCTCTCATGCATGCTCTGAAGTAAAAGGTGTTTACATTTGCCACCCTGGTCTGCTCACTTCTTGCTGCAGCTGCAGCTAAGGTGCAGGTAGTCAAAGTCATGTTTGATAGTTCAGTGTTTTCCAACAATTCCCCAGGCCTATTGTCTACTTATTGTCCATTGGGTTTTATGCCCTATAAATTGCTATTTAATCTGCAACTTTAGTTTGTACACCCCTGGACAGCTTGTAATTCTCATCTTTCACTTTTGACATAGATCCATTGTCCATGTTTCAAGAGTAAAATATGAGCAAGCCTTGATATTTCTGTATTCATTCCAGAGTGACACCAGCTAGAGGTAGGAAAACATTATTCCTGCTTGTCTTCAATGTGACGTTACAATGATTATAAAATTACAGATGTGAAATTACTTGAAATGGTATATGCTGGTTTTGGATCTGCAAATGACCAGATAATTTTTAGGAAAAACAAAACAAAACAAAAAAAGATTGCACAAAGAATAATATAGGCAGGAAAAGAGGCCTACCATTCTTAAGACTATCTAAATTTTGTGGTTATAAAGCAATAAAACTGAGGGGTTTTTTTCTACAATGTAGTGTATATTCTATTCTGCTATATTCATGTATCGCCTTTACTATAACAATATTTTAGAACATTCCAGTAATAGTACATTCACAACACTAACATCAAGCACCTATGCTTTGTGCTTACTAAGCTTATGTTTTAGTATCCAAAACATAAACAGTATGTCAAGTGTGGGATTTGATGAGCTTGTAGAAAGGGTTTTGGCAGATCTTCCAAAACTTAAGTCTAACAATTTATACTAATCTCCAAGGTTTTAACATAAATATGAAATTATGACCCTAGTTCATGCGTTGGAACAACTCCAGTAATTACAGTGAAGTTCCATTGGGGATGTATGTACCTCTGTTTTTTTTCATACATCCACTTATTCTTTGAGGAAAGAGACAGAAAAGCAAAGGAAAGACAAGTAACTGAGGTCTCCCTCCTTATATCCATGGATATTGATGCCTTATACATCCCTTTTTTTCTTAAAATTGTTTATTAAACTCAGATCCAATCATTACCAGTTTCCCAGACATATCTGTAGTTGGTTTGTTTGCCTCCTGGTTTTACTCTTGTGCCACAGTCCAGTGCTTCTCCCACGGCTAAATACTTTCTTCTTTCTCCTGTATTTGGCTCAACTACCTTGTCTGCAAGGGTTGTAAATGTAGCAACCAGGCTTGAAGGCTTCAGGCAGAAGCGTCTGCCACAGAGTAGTGCACCAGACTGGAATTTTGAGTGGCATCATCACCTGCTGCGCCTTTTTACCAATGCCTTTTATGCTATTCTCCCAGACTCCGTGCCAAAATTTTGTAGACATTGCAATAATTCTGTCTGCAAAAATGAGCTTTCTTGAAGTTTTGGATATGTCAGAGTCCGAGAGAAAGGATATGTTTCTGAAGTACACAGTGAAATAATTTCCTTCTCTGAGTCTTGCTCCCCCAATATTTATGGCTATTTTAAAAGATTTGTATTAAGTTGGCTATAGAATGCCAAGGACACTTTTGTGCAATGTCAGTGTGAAAAGGGGAACTATCAAGTAAATATTAAGAATCCAGTTCTTGAACTCAGATTGCATGGAGTTTGGACAAGTTAGTAAGAACAGATCCATTGAAAAAATAATATAACCAAACAGCTCAAATCCATATTTAAGTATAGCAATATTTAAATCTATATGGATTGGTCTTATATGCTTATATAAATGGTTATATGTGGCTGTGTCTTACTGTCTTGTCCTTATGAACTTTCACATATTTCCAAGCAGTCCCTGCAATGTATGCATATTGAAAACATCATAAGGACCTATTCAGATAAATAGTATTGTGGACCAAAGTTATAACAAGATTAACAGTAAAAGACATATCACATGCTTTGCAGTTGGCAGAAACTATTTTTTTTAAGTTTTTTGGGGTTTTTGTTTGTTTGTTTGTTTTGGGGTTTTTTTGGGTTTTTTTTTTGTTAATTAAACTAATACAGTATCATTGTATCAGAATATTGATGGTCACTCTCCGGTTTTGCAGTTCATCTGCACAGGCAAGGAACGATGGTCCATTAAACAAGAACAACTAGCATATTACAAAACTCATCTTTTCTTTCCAGAAAATGAGAAAGCTTTAATTAATAGAAATATTTTCATTGTGGGTTTTTGCCCTTGTGATTAATGCAGACACATGGGAACAGACACAGATAAAGATTTCAATAACAGGCTGGAACAGCTGGTTTAATGTAGCAACAGCAGCAGTTTATAGCTCTGAGAGCATGGTAATCAGTTCGTGTAATGAAAGACTTTGCTTCTCCCTGCAAGTACTGTCTTGCTTAATACAGCAACAGGGTCCAGCACAGAATTTATATAGCATTAATCTCACAACAAGCTTTCTCAGCTAAATGTATCTTGGCCTACAAATAGGGTTCAGTTTAGTCACTAAAGTGAAATAAGGTGTTGAAGTGGCTTACTGAAAGTGCTTTAGGCCACTATTTCTGTTAAAAAACAATTTCTCCTTTGGTCTTTTACTTCTTTAATCTGCATTCAACACCTGTTGCAAGCTATGATGACCTAAATGTTCCTATCAACCAAAGATCACTAATTTTTAAATTCAACACTGAAACATGTCCATACTGAAACTAACAGGACAATTCCTTACAGATACTGCCCTTCATCTTCTGAAAACCTAGCCATCATTAACTAGTGATCAGTAACAGTCTTTATAGTGCAGCAACAGGAAGGTCAGCAAAGTCAAAAGGAATAAGAAACTTAAAAGATCTGCCTTTATTTTTTAAGGCATATGTACTGAGAAATCACAAGGGGCTCTTAATGGGAAGGTGAGACCTTCATCTCTCCATGAGTAAAAATCTATTTGTTTGCACTCTCCAGAGCTGCCGTATCTCAATTCACAGATGATGGGAGTATGCCTGCATGGTTAGTTCAGGGTCCCCAAGCCCAAAACTTCTAAGGAGAGTTTAACTACTGACCAAGCAAATAAATCTGCTGCTGTTCCAAAGAGTGGGATTTACAGTGTGTGCTCATGCCAGCTTTGTTGTACATGCCAGGAAAGTCTCAGAACTACCATGAATGAGTTGAGAACAGATACGATCTGTACAAGCTGTAAACATTTCAATTTCTGGAGCTATGGCTGCCTATGAAGGGTTGCCCAATGTTCCTGCACTTAAGTGAAGTAAATAGATAGACAGTGGGCAGCAAAAACAGAAATTTCCCCCAGAAATAGATTTGTGATGGGAAAGGGAGAAAGAGAAAAATGGATAGGAAGATAGAAATTGATAGAAGACAGGAAAAGATGTCTATCTTCTGTGTAGGGTATGTTTTGCCTCTACAATTCCTTTCCTCTATGTAAACAGCTCAATTCCATGAGCCTGAACAAAGTCCTGGTCACATGTGAAAGAGAGTAAGATACTTTTAAATGAAAAAAAAACCAAAACACCAATAAACATAGCTAAGGGATGGGTTTGCTTGTTTGTTTCCTTTATATCTTAAAAAAAAATAATCAGAGAAGAAAATTTTCATTTTAACAGTCAATATTTTTTAAAGGTTGAGGGTTTAGTGCCATTTTGAGAAGTTCCCACTGAAAAAAACATAGCAGAGTGGAAATACGTGTAGCTTCTTCAAAACTTCCTGTAGGAAACAAATTATGTT
This sequence comes from Neopelma chrysocephalum, assembly GCF_003984885.1. Taxonomy (NCBI): domain Eukaryota; kingdom Metazoa; phylum Chordata; class Aves; order Passeriformes; family Pipridae; genus Neopelma; species Neopelma chrysocephalum. Next base: position 33,673,009 of record NW_020897691.1, read on the forward strand.
TTTCTTGACCTTCTGTAGCCACCATTTAAAAAAATTCTAGGACTACATTTACCCTAGTACCTATTATTGTGTCTTGTTCTCTTTAGCTGTAAAGTGACCTCACATTCTAAATAATGGGATGTTTCAAAATACTGCAAATGCTGCTTAAATTTCAAGTATTGTACAACTTTTTATCCTGCATTCCTTTTGCAACACCTTTGGGAAAAGTCATGTTTTTCTGCTTATGATCCAGGCTCATGCCTACTGCTTCTTTCAATCACCTTTGGGATTAGTATTTCTGCTCCATTGTCATGGGCACTCCCAACAATTATTATTCCCAAAGGAACTACTGCAGTCATCTTGTTCATAAGACTTCAATTAAAAGTCCTGAGGGAAGGCATTGAAAGAGGTATTTCATTTTAAAAGCCTTTAAACACTGCACAGCTGATGCATTCTGAAGAGCTCCTTGCCATTCCCTCTCAGTTTTTTTCTGTTTTACAGTCTATCTCAGTCATTAATTCTGGCATGCTCTGGCAAACTGCTTTGTATTGTGGTTCACGTGTGCAATCATTTTGGTGGAGTACATTTGCCGCTGTCCGAAGAGGATATGGGACACGAGGAAGGGTGCAAGTAGAATGCCCTATTCACGTGTGCACCCTGTCTTTTGTCAGCTCGGGCGGGGAAAGGGCCAGAACATAGGGCGGAGCATGAGACAGACAAGCAGGGGAACAAACCAAGATAGGGACATGGACAAAAGGGGGAGGAGTGGAGGAAGCAGGGAGCAGGCAGCAGGCAAACTCATGGCAAGCCTGGGCACGACCACTGTGTAGTGTGAATACAATGAAACCACATAATAACAGTAAAGTCCATATGATAACTGTAAGGTCCATATAATAAAGTCCTGCCAATTGCTGTATGCTTTTCTTCATGCCTGGGAACTGTTCCCATCCTGAATCTTGCTCCTTCACATACATTCTGTGATGTATTCATGCTACTAACATTAGATATCTAACCTCTAAGCCTAGATTAGAGTTCTAGGCTGACTTATGTATCTCTGCAGGAAATAGAAAGAACTGGGCTCATCCAGAGGGAAAGCGGGGCAGGAGCATGTTCCTGGTTCTCTGATTTGGACTCTGGAGAAGATTTTCACTATTCACTGAGGATAGCAGAGAGGCATCCAGCTCTTGTGTCATCAAGCAGGCAGTCCATGACTAGCAGAGCCAGGCTGGCAGGACAATGTTGGGTACTTTAAATTCCCAATCACAGGGGTCTGGTAGACCCTACAGCCAAGTGAGACCATTTCCATCTATTCAAAGAGAAATGGTTTCCTGCCTGGTTTCCTTTCCACTCATGAACCGTTCTTAGTCTCTTTTTACCTCTGAAACCCATATTGCTTGTACATTATGGTTCTAAGCCATAGGAATGTTTTGGTATTATGACTCATAGATCCAGGATATATGTCACACCTGCTGGTGAAGAACTGTGAAGATACAAGACTCCAAATTTAGGTTTTTCACTACCTAAATTCAGTCTGTGAATGTCACCTTCATAGTACTGAACAGTTCAGTTCATATTTCGCTGGGAATGATGTGAAGGATTTTTGAGAAAAAATTCTAATATACCAGACCTTATTCCCTGTCTTTGCTCTGATTTCTGCTTTGCTAATATAATAACCTTTGAATATAATCTATTTCACATTACATATTTATTATTTTATTAATATAATGCTTATATAATAATAACAACAAAAATAACAGTTATTATTAATAATTATTTTTATTATTAAGCAGACATTGACCATACATTGCTATACCTGCAAAATATAGGTTTCAGGAATCATCTTCCATGACAATCATACATCATCAGAACTCCTAAAATGTAGTCCAAACTGAATCTGAATGCAGAAACTGGTAATTTTATGAGGGTCTGAAAGTTCATATTTCCATCATTTATCAAAGAATGTAGGTCTACTAAGCATCAGAAAGGAAGTAACTTTAGCATCTTAGTGGAAAGGATATCTAGTCATATACAAAAAAGTTATCTAACTGTCCTTGATGAAAAAAAAGTACTGAATAAAAGACTATCTTGCTTACTGATGGTCATAGATATAGCAGTCTCAGAAGCAGATTTATGTCAATTGCAAAATAGTTGAAAGCAACCACAGGATGTCATGTGTTGCAAAAAAAAAAGAACAAAGTAGGTAAAACTTACATTTTGAACATTTTTCAATAAAATTACTATTTTTAGGGTATTTTAACGAACAACATTCCATCAGCATTATGTCAATACAATCATATTACTCAGCATTATGTCAATACAATCATATTACTCATCTCAGTTCTCGTGTTTTATTTATGATCCACAAAATAATTATCCTTATCCAAACTGATTTTAATTGAATTACAAAACAAAAAGAGCCCTTTCTAACTTTGTAACCTTCCTGAAAAACCAGAAGAGGGTCAAAGAGATTTGAAGAGTCATGGAAGAACATGTTTTAATTTACGTGAGGTAGACTCAGGGGAACTTTGTTCCAGATGGTAACCTTAACCTTTTACAACAAACTCTTTATCTGTGGTAGTCCCTTATTACAATTAGATCCATATCTGTCTGATATTTTCATGGTCAGGAATTTCCTGGTGTCATACCACCTATGATTATACATTTTGCATAACTGATTGTGAATATATGTAATAACAGAGGAAAGAAGTTTAATTTCAGTTTCTCTGGTATGGTTGTGAAGGTTTCCTGAAGTGTATTCAGTGTAAACACTTCAGAAAACAGAAAAAATTCTCTCACCTAACTGCTTTTTTTTTTTAGTAATTTTTATGTTAACAGAAACACTTCATTTCTCTTTTTATTTGAAATTTGGAATAAAGAATTCCAAGACCAGTTTTATGCCAATGGTCAGTTTTAGACATCAAAATCACTTCTGTGTCTAATTATGAACAGTGTGCACAAAACCCAAACAAAATATTCATGCAACATTAGTTGTACTTGGTATCATTTCCAGTTAGGTTGACACAATAAAGAAAAAGAAATGCAGTTTGTGCAAGTCTTGAAAATAAGAAGATTGTGTCTCTAACAAAACCAATATTACAATATTTACCATATTTATGCTATGTAACAAAGATTTATTTTTATTTCATGGAATAACTAATATTGTAGAAATCACACCTGTTCAGTGTTCAATACAGGTCCCACCTCCCTGTATGGTCCTAGATGTCTTATCTAGATCAGTACCAGACCCTGTATTTCTACATAATACACATAGAATTGACCCATGTTCACACCTTTATTGTGGTATTGTACAGACTTTCTCCATTTAGAATGTCAAATATAATTTTTTTAAAGCTTGAGTGTATTTACCTCCTTCACCACCACCCCTACTAAACTAAATCAACTTACCTTGAATATTGAAAAGTAATTTTTAGGCTGGGATCCATGGATACCTTGACGTTTGTGGTCTATTTTAAAGGGATTTGTGTAAGGTAACTAAGGAAAGTAGGTGGAGAGTCAAGAAGCTTAAATTCTCTTCAGCAGGTTTAACTTACCTGCTGAAAATTTTACATGCTTGTCAAACCACAAAAAAAAAACCAGTTGAAAATCACCTTATGGATGGATTTGATGAATTACAGAAAAGCATTAACACTTACGAAGAAGTCCTGCTGCAAACAGTATTATCAATCTTTTCATCTCATAGAAATGTTCAATTTCAAACTCTAGCACATTGCAAGTGCTGGTTGTACTTTAATTTCTTTTTGTGTACATCCAGATATTCTTTTTCTTAGTCAAATATTTCTGTGCACTATATTTTCAGCCACATGCTTAAGGTGCTTGCATTTCTCCCACTTGGCTTAATTCTTTTGTGAATTTCGTGAATTTTTTATTTCCCATAAGTTATTACATCAGTGGCTGTGCACATAATTTTAATTCAAAGATTACATTATATCTTTATAACTAATATACTGCATTCAAGGTTTCTCATAAATTTTAGCCTGGTCTTTACTTCACCCATGGTTTACAGTAGCAAACATTCATTCTTTCCATGTTACACAAACTAAACTTTTCTATTTTTCAGGCACTAATATTTTCCTAGAGATCCTGCCTTGATAAGCTGCTCTTCAACTTGAATAAACAAAATACATTTTGACTGAAAATTCTGTGCTGATAATAATATCTCCAGCTTAGAAAATATAGGCCTTACATCACACACACACACACAAATCTCATTATACCACCCTTCCACTCTGCCACCCCCCACTCTTTCCCCATAATGAACACTTGCTGTTTCCTATTTTTAATTATCAAGCTTAAACCTCTCCTTAGACCAATTTATTCATATTTTTAACTAGTTTGGCTTTACAGAATTACTTGCACCACTGTTGGAATACCACCTAGTTATATAATTTTCTTCTGCTCTGTCAGGCAGAAACATCCTGTTGTTTGGTGTTTTTTTTTCTTATTTTTAATCCTCATCAAATTATTATTTTCCCCTACAAATCTGAGAAGCTCTTGTACTTTAAAGTATGAAGTACTTTAAACTCATCCTTCTCTCTCTGTCTCTCTCTTGTCATCTACTAAGAAAAGTTTCGGAAGCACAATGAACACATACATGGGTGGGCACCAAGTGCCTGTGGAAAAACAAGTAATGCTTCTGTCTAGCATAGAGACAGTCAGTCTGGGAAGGTGCATCCTAATCATGGGACACTGCTTCATCTTTCCTTGGTGATATCTGTAAGGCTATGTCTTCTCGTTACACAACATCCCACTTCAGAGACTGCTGGAACAGATGAACACATTCATTATACTGTGGCTGTTTGGAACGTAGCATAGGGAGGAAGGATTTTTACAGCCTTCAATGCTTCCCTGTTGCAGTCAATGGACAGAGATAATCTATGTGATCTAATTAAAAAATTTACTTGAGAATGAGTTGAATTTCTGTTTTTTTCTTAATTATTTCTCCTATTAGTTTATAATGATTTTCTAATACTGTGGTTATTTGGAAGTCTGAGGACTAAGGTTGAATTATCTACCTACTTAATACTCCTCCAACAGCCTGTAAGAGATTATAAGTCATGCTCAAGTACGCATGTAAACCTCTGAAGAGACTGTGTGTCTCGAACAATAGCTGAAGCTTTACTAATTGGGTACAATTTAAAAGCTCTGAACATCTTAGTCATAGACTTGAGTCAAATACCTGTAATTCCAGGTTCAAAATTCAACTGGAAACTGTGAACTGGACCCACCTTTACATAGATCTTAACATGAAACTAGGAAAAAAAACATTAGTTCTGCACTTAAAAGCCTAGACTTGAAATTTTTTGCATGAGTTATGTTTCTAGTGAGCCTTTTCCCGATGATTTTCATAACCCAGACGTGTTGAAGGGCTGCCACTACTTCTGATCATGTTCAGCAGCATGGTGCTCTGTGACAATAAAAGTTTTGTTGATCAGCCTGATAAGGGCACCTGGTTTTGAAGTATGCTGTTATTTCCTTCCTACTGGCATACTGATTTTCCTTTCAATGGAAACCAGTGTGAATAGAAGTGGAAAGGTGATGATTTTTGGACCTTGTTCAACCTATATCCAAGAGGGTGGTAGTGGACATATCTGAACCTAAAAGCTGGAAGTTTATATGTAAGATATGATGGCAGTCTACAGGTACTTTCAAGGACTACAGTAATGAATCACACTCTATATTTCACCCTGTTTGTTATCCAATTAGTAGGTGAGAAATACTACAACTTTAATTTTCTTAGCTACCTCTTCATGTAAAGTATCAAATGGTGTAGACTTTCTTAACCTGTACTTTTCCTTCTATATAAGTTCCAACCAAATCAAGGTCTTATTATATTTTTTGTTAGAAAATATGTAGCAGAATAAAGTGTGACTTAATGTTCATACTAATTGCAGCATTTCAATAGTAAATCAGGTCCAGCCACTTAGAACACATGACAACTGACCATTATGTTCCTTTCATCACAATCAGAGAAAGAAAAGCCTTGAGAATGATATTCACCAGACACAGAACCTTATTGATAATGTTTCTTAGGGCACTTAATCAGGTATATTTTATCGTAGGACAGTACCATTAAAAAGACATTCAGAGTGCAGTGTTTTTCAAGTGGAATCTAGTGAATTTATGAGAGGAATATATGCTTATGAGTATCTTATTTTCTCCTGGACATATTACAAAATCTCTTTGAAATATTTGGAGTCATATTAGGGATGAAATTAATCCTATTCCTGTTGCATACTGATATAAATCAGATACAACTACTGAGAAACTGTTGGCCCAGATCTTTAGTTGTTTTCTGTCAGTTTAGCTCACTGAAATTATTGGAGCTATACCTACATGGAATCAATCTATTGTTTGTTTTTATCACTGCATATATATGTATTTTTTCAACTGAATTCCCACTTAGACAGTTATACATGTGCTATCTGTTTGACCTGCATCATTCAACATACTAGAAAATCTTTCTGCTGTTAATATTGCTAAAGGTATCTGGTAACAATGAGGTTATTCTTAAAGAATAGCTAATAGATTTGAAAACATCTCATTGAGTAATTTTTACTGCTGCATATTTTGTAACAAGTAAGTCTTTATCATTCTAAACCATCTTTTGCACAATAATTGCTTTCTAGAATACATGTGACTTACCGTAGAACTGCTGCTAGCCTCCAAGTACACAGTGATAACAAATGATACCAAAGGTCATACGGTCCAGTTTCTCTTCTGTAACAGCTACCAAAAGTAAATGCATAAGGAAAGAACAAAAAAACAGGAAAAGGGCATATTCCCAAGACCATCCTCTTTTCAGCACCAAGTAAAACCAGGTTTATTCCCCTGCAACAACAACAGCAAATCCAAAAGAACACTAAAAATTGACTGAGATTTTTGTGAAGGATATGCTGCTCTGATATCAGTTGTTTTCCTCTCTTTCCCCATACTTATTGAGAATCCAAATGCTAAGCCTTTCATCAGCAAAGTAACCTAAAGTAATCCAGAGGCCAAAGTGACTTGTTCTAGAAACGTCACCCTGACCTGTTCCCTCACAGTCTCTCTACATGCAAGGATATCAGGCCTGATTCAAAAACTTCCAAAGTTTATAGTAGTCTACAATCAAGTCATTGACTGCCATGAGATGAACAAAGTGATTTATAAATAGGTGCAGGAGAGTGAAATCCTTCGCTTTGGTTTTATCAACTTGGATAGCGCTTTGTTATGAAGCTAAGCAGAGAAAGAAGATGGGATGTATTGTGTCTTGTATAGTAAGACTGTGATGCAGAAGAAAGTGTAAGTATGCATTTTGTTACTCTGAACATGTGTGCAGGGTATGAAGAAACACTAACATAGAAGAAAGATCAAAAGAGGAGGAAAAAAAAGATCAGAAGGAAAGGAAAAGAAGCTCCCCACCCAGCCTGTCATTTCCAAAACAGCAAAAAAAATTCTGAGAGGACTGCATAGCCTTCTATTTTATTAACCTTATACTGCAACAGCCTGTGAGACAATGTAGTCAAACTCCTTTTATGTCAGTTCTAGCACAAGGGGGAAGAAAGCAATTTTAAGCAAATTCCCCAGGACCAGGAATTGGTGGGTTAGCTTCTGCCTCACCACCTGTACCTGGTCACTGCCACCTGCACTGCCACTCTGCCCATTTGTCTTGTGCCCTCTGTTCCTCAGTATCTGCTGCCACTTGGGTATGGCTCACAGGCTTCTGGGAGAGAAGAGTGGAGCCTGGCAGCAAGCAATACGTAAAGAGGAGAAGAAAGCAAGCAGCTGAGATGAACAGAAGCAAGGACTACAGTTGCTTGAAGTCCTGGAACAACTCCTGGCAGCCCTAGACACCTTATAACCCAGTGTTGTCTTCATGTGGAGGTGATTTACTATACAATTATTCGTTTAACATGCAGCTACTCACTCCTGTATTGTTTGCTTTTTTTAGCATTCTGAGCCTGTAAAATATGATGTATGCAGTGTATTAGGTTAGGATGGAGCAGCAATTGTCCTGTGCTTGAGATTCCTTTCGTCAAACAAACCAGATGATGCCAAAAATGAAGACAAAATGAAAGACAAACTGCTGTAATTTGACACTGTAGATGTTCATTTTTTAAAGCCACTGTTATTCAAGAATTGAAAGCAATAAATTTAAATTTTTAAATATTTTACTTTTTCCCTGGTAAAAGTGCTTGGGCAGGGTAGTAAAAATGTAGTGAAAAATGTTGCAAATCTAATAGAGAGTGTGTTCAGTCTGCTTTGTCATTTCTACAGCTTGTATTGATCAATATTTGCTGTAAAAAAGAGGACACTTTGAAGATGTGCTTCAGAGCACTGCTTCAAGGCCTAGAGTGTGTTCAATGTTTGGTTCAAATGGGCTGGCAGCCTGCTCTGTGCAGTCAACAGTATTAATGTAGGGGAAGCAAAGAGAGCCTGTCTGTCTGGTTAGATTTTCCACTTCTCCCATAGGGACATCTTTACTGTAACTCAATAACATTTCTGAATACTGAACCAGACACCCAAAAGCCTGTTGTTTAACACTGATACAACTGCATGGTCTGTATTCCAGGTATATTGTTGCTCTATACACCAGGTGTAGCTACATTTCAATGGCAAACTAAAGTGTTGCTTATACAGGGTATTGCTACTCTTGTTGGTTTTAGTTAATGAAAGGATTGGTCTTATCCAGGCTCTAAAATCCAAAATCCCTTTACTGAAGTGAAAGTGTGTCAGTCTTCAAAAATAAGTGCCCTAGGGATAGGAAATGGGAGTTATATTTGTTCACCTTCTTCAGGCTTCTAATTCAAATGAGTAAAAAGTTGATTTTCATTAAATGCACAGAGAATAAAATGCTTTAAAAGAGGATCTGTAAAACAGTACTATTTAAGACAAAGAGAGTATATTGCCTGTGACAAGTTTCACACTCAGATGAAGAGTCCTTATATTTGCAATATCATCAAGAAACACATTCTGATGAGTAATGGTTTGGTAGAGCAGCCCATGACTTTAAAGGATTGAAATTCAGTTTTACACTATTTAGTGAAAAAAGGCCTTAACTTGTTTTTTGGTCTACATGAAAACTTTTCTAAAATTTTTCCTTTTTTTTTTTTTAATTGAAATCAGGAAAAAACACCATGTCACTCTTTAAAAAAAACCCCACCATTCTCATTATTTCTAAACATACAGATTTTTTACTGAAATATATTTCAGATTTGAAATAGTCACAGAATCACAGAATATGCTGAGCTGGAATGGACCCATGAGGATCATCAAGTCCATCTCCTGGCCCCGCACAAGAAGATCTCCAAGAGTCACACCATGTGCCTGAGAGTATTGTCCAAAATCTTCTTGAATTCTTGCAGGCTTGGTGCTGTGACCACTTCCCTGGGGAGTTCCAGTACCCAACCACCTCTGGGTGAAGAACCTTCTTCTAATATCCAGCCTAAGCCTCTTCCTGACACAACTTCAGGCCATTCTTTTGGGTCCTGTCGCTGGTCACCATAGAGAAGAGATCAGTGTCTGCTCCTTCTCTTCTCCTCATGAGGAGGTTGTAGTCTGCAATGAGGTGTCCCCTCAGTCTACTTTTCTCCAGGCTGAACAGACCAAGTGATCTCAGCCTCATACAGTTCCTCATACATCTTTCCCTCAAGGCCCTTCACCATCTTTGTTGTCCTCCTTTGGATGTTGTCTAACAGCTTAATATCTTTCCTATGTTTCAGTGACCAAAACTGCACACAGTATTCGATTTGAGGAGGGATGATCACCTCCCTCAACCAGCTGGCAATGCTTTACCTGATGCCCCCCAGGACACAGTTGACCTTCCTGGCTGCCAGGGCACTGCTGACTCATATTCAACTTGCCATTGATGAGGACCCCCAGGTCCCTTTCTGTGGCACCACTTTGCAGCGCCTCATTCCCCAGTCTGTGCGTACATCAAGGGTTGTCCTGTCCCAGTGCAGAATCCAGTACTTTCCCTTGTTGAACTTCATATGATTGGTGATTGCCCAGCCCTCTAATTTGCTGATGTCTCTCTGCAGGGCCTCCCTGCCTTTCAGGCAGTCAACAGTTCCTCCCGGTTTTCTGTCATATGCAAACTTGCTTAGTATTCCTTCCAATCTGCGTCCAAGTCATTTATGAAGATGTTAAAGAGCACAGGGCCTAAGATAAAGACCTGTGGAACCCTACTAATGACAGGTCACCAGCTTGATGTTACCATATTCACTATTACCCTTTGCGCTTGACCTCTGAGCCAGTTGCTCGCCCACCACATGATGTATTTATTCAACTGTGGGCTGGACAGTTTGTTCAAAAGGATACTATGAGAAATAGAATCAAAAGCTTTACTGAAATCCAAAAAGATTACATCAACTGTCTTCTCTTGATCAACTAGGTGGGTTGCCCTGCCATAGAAGGAAATCAGGTTTGATAAGCAGGACTTTCCTCCTATGAAACCGTGCTGGCTGTGACTAATGACTGTGTTGTCTTTCAGGTGTTTCTCAATACCTCCCAGAATAATCTTCTCCATAAGTTTACCAGGCACTGAATAGAGACTAACAGGCCCATAGCTTCCAGGGTCCTCCTTCTTACCCTTCTTGAAAATTGGGACAATGTTCACCAGAACCCTTCCTATGTACAGTACACTTCTTGTTTAGTAGTGACCCCACTGGTGTCTGTGATGTAATATGATCGCCCTACAATGTGTACTGTATTCACAGGATGAATTTCAATGCACAAGCCTGTGTAATTAATTGGAAAAAAAAAAACAACAAAAAATTTAAAGCAGTTCAAATAGCTTAGGTTTTGTAGAGGGAAGGGTAACTTCATAGTACCTTGTCATGTGTTTTCATTTACTTCAGTGAGTAATATGTGTGTTTCAGGACTAAACCATATGAGAAACAACTGTTGCAAAAATGTGATGAAAAAGGAGCATTATAGAAAAAATTCTGAGTTATTTTACAAACCAGAGGACAATTTAGTCTTTCTGTTCTTAGAAAAGTCTAAGTGAGAGAAAGAGAATACTTCAAGTTGTTAGGACTGCAATCTTAAACCTAATCAGTGGTTAAAAAAGGTTAAGTAAGCCCTTTGGGCAGGGACTCTCTTTTCATTATAGTCTTGTACAGTGCCTGTCACAGCAGGGTTCCTCCTTTCTATTGAGAACTCAGGGCATTGTGATGCAAGGAGTAAAACCAAAAAAAACCCATTAATATAGAGGAGAAAAAAAGTAAACATCAAAACAACAAAAACATGAACAACACTTAATATGCAGAGTCTCTTTCTTTCTCTGGTCTTCACTACACTGTGGACTAGAAGAAAAAGCCCAGCCGCAAAATAACAGAAATATAACATTCAATGGGTTTGAACAGCGAAGCAGAAATCTGTTGCTGCTGTAAACTCCACAGCCCCATTTTCCTCAACCAGGTGGAAAACACTTCCATTGGTAGAGGATCAGCCTTAGTGTTTGTATCCATTGCATCAAGAAATCACGTGCAAAATGATGCATTGTGGATGAAGGATTGTTTCATAGCTGGAAATTTTGTGGACCAGGTTAACACTAAGGAAAATTATACTTTTCTTCTGCAGTATGTTTAAACAGAAATATTGTACAAAGACCATTCCTATGCTAGTAAACTACTAGAGAAGCAGAGATATCAAAGAAAAGCAAAATAAAAAGAGAAGAAAAAAGACAATAAAGGGATAGTGAGAAGAAAAGGAGCTGGAAGTGATATTTTATACAATTTTTTCCTGTCTGAAACATGTATGATCAGGTTTAATGGGGAACAGGCAATGTGTTCAGGACATTTAAATTCTAGCAGTACTGAAAAACAGATTTTCCTGAATAATTTGCATATGTATGAAGGACCCTTAGAAGGACTTAGGATGACAGAATAGGGAAATTTTCCATCCTGGAAGATATACTTTTCTTCTAGTAGCCATCTGTAAATACTGTTCAGTGTGGGTGAACTATAAAGTAGGAGTGTGAAAAATCTAGCGAAGACTTGACAAAATGACTGTCCCCAAATTCTGCTAAGGAAGCAGGTGTAAATTCCTAAAGGTAGAACGAAGATTTTTCCTGCATGAGTTTGCAACCAATAGAGTCTACTGTGGTAACAAAACTTACCAGTATCGTCCTAATTATTTGTACATTATTTGTGGGTTGACACCTTCTGTGGGAGAGACAATCCCTGATCCTGTAAATGGTAGGCTCAGAAACAACAGAGTTGAAAAGCCTGCTTTCTGTGTCCCAAACAGCACATTCCTGTGAACTAGAAAAGCATTCCTCAGCAACTTTTTACACAGTTTAGTTTCTACCTGCACAGTTTTGATAATTTACAACAAATCATAATAATTTTTTTTTTCTCCCCTCCCTGGCCTTGCAAGAAGTTCTTGTCAAAACTTTGCCTTTACAAGTAATAAGAAAAAAATTACACTTCTCTTTTCAATTTCTTTTTCCAAATATCTTACTCTATAATATGCTGTTTTGGTTTGTTTTTTTTTCCTGTTTGTCCTGTTTATATTAATTGCAAAAAAAAAATAAAATAAAATGCCCTGACATCTAGGGTTGTTGTTCACAAATATCCAATAACAGATTTAGGTATATGGCAAATAAGCTTTATATATCAACTAAACATTCTTTGGTGAGCAAATTGCATCTTCTAGATTGTAGTAAATAAGTTAGCAAGCATACTGAAACAATCATCTCAAAACAAAATTTTACTATCTGCCTGAGTAAGTAGAATTGGAGCTACTAACTTTCTGTGATTTTGCTGAGGATCTGTTTCTGTACTGCAGATGCAAGCAGCATCTAGATCCTTGTGTCTACAGAAGACAGTAGTAGCATTGTGCTCAGAGAAACAAGATCTGCACTTACAGTGATCCTCGGGGCATGTGTATTTTCATTGGCCTATGGTGATAGGGGTGCAGTTACTTTGGACCTTATTCCCCTGAGATCTTTTGCACTGCTGCTGAAATAAACAGCAACTTTGTCCCAGATCTAAGAAAAAAGCAAGAATGTTCTCACATTTTGGCTTTTAGAATCTGATCTCCAAATTAGAGTCTGCATCCCTGAAATACAATTTCAGGGCTTCCTGTACAACACCCAGGGGTGTTATACACCCCTTAACAAGCTATTTAACAGCCTGTGTGCAGAGTGTGGAGCCACATAAGGGCACCTGAAAGAAAGTGCTCATGGTGGGGAGGACATAAGCAGACAGCCCTTTCCCATGCTACATTAGAGCCCTAACCCCTGAGCTGTGGTGTTAACCAGATACCTGAAGCAGACACTGATAGAAAAACATCAGCCTTTAATTTAAAAAGAAAAGGGATAACCATCATCAGCTTTCACTGAGAGCATTTTTACTCAGTGGACTCCCAAGGCACTTACTGGAACAAGCTGCCCGGATAGGTCTGACAGTGAAATGATTTGTTTGTGCATCCAAAACGCAGGTTAAAGATGAACTAGCCATCAATATGCTCAACACTGAGCTGCTAGGGATCTGCGGAACCTGTGTTCTTGGGTGAACCAAAGTATTAAATAATGATGATATGTGTTGAGATTAGGTGTCTGAAACATAAATGGCAGGAAGGCAGTGAGGGATACAGGGATCATGATTTTTAGACTAAGCTCCCTCAATTCTGCTAGTGTGGCACTAAGAACTTAATAGTTCCTGAGTTTGTGCTTTTGTCCTTTAAGTGAAAGTCCATAAACATGGAAAATTCAGTTTCCCTTAAATCAGTTCACATACTTCTTCTACAACAAGCCCCGGTACTTACACAGGAATACTTGCATTATGCTGAGTGTGAGGTGAGTCACCATGAGAATATTTCAAAATAGTTGTTAATCAGCAAGGTCTATGGGCCCTAATTACTAAGTAATCAGCAAAGCTGATACTGTGTGGATGATGAAGAGGATAGCTACACATCTTTCTCATTTATTCCAGTGAGCACAGCTAGGCATAGCTAAGTGAGAAAGTTAACTCGTTAGTCTACATTAGAAAGCTAACATTGAGGTACCCAAGCTTCTGTACCGCAAAGGAAAAGCTTTTGTTAGCTTGAAGACATGTCCTAGTGGGTCAGGTGAAGACAGGGTTAGCAGTGGCTTCATTGAGAAAGAGTATGTGTTCAGCAACAAATTTTTGATCAGTAACATTCCAGTGTCTCAGTAGCATGACGCACGATGACTGTTTCTACTCATGCAAGTCATTCAGTGTAGTACACTAACCTATTCTGGCTTCTTTTGACTCCTCCTTTTTATAATACTGTCAAAGAGTAATACCTTAGCATCCTTTGTTGTCTGAAAGCCTAAACTAATTACAAACAGGCCCTAAACCTATATGCTGACTTGGCTTCTGTTGATTCAACTTTTTCAGTGTTTAATGAACTTTTTTAAAATCAAGAGTACTTAGAGATGGTTTTGCATACAGAATACGTCTGTAGAAACTACAGAGTTGTTATTATCCAGTCAGTTCTACACTACTTATACATAATTCAGAAAACAAAGAAGAAAATATTTGCCTTATAAATAGCTATAACCCCAGGACTATCATCTGTAATTTGTACAACAGAATTTAAATTTCAGTGGCCATATTCTGTCCAGGGGCATAGTCACAGCGGGCACAAAAAACAGAAGGTTAAATCATCCATATAGAATACTTGCATCTTAATTGGTATTATTATTTTTCTGAATCTATCTCTCAAGAATTCAGGTTTTTTTAACTTCTCAGGGATGCAAATCACACTACAGGTAATGCAGATATAAAAGTAGAGGAGAGCCTAGATTACACCTGTCCGATTCTGCAACCCAGAGAATGTCAGGTTTGCAGTTGGGAGGATCTATTACAGAAATGTACAACTTAACATTCTTTCTTTAAGGATGAGAGGATTCCTTCTTCCAACACTCTTTTTTGGGTGTTTGGATGTGCTAAAGACTCTCACAGCTTGTGTGACTACAATTTGTGTGTATGTAGTGATGGACCTAACAGTTACTATATTCTTTTCTTCTCATTTTACAAATGATACTTTTGGAGACATCTGGATGACTTAGTAGATAATGTTTGTAAATAGCAGAAAGATTCTGATGTGAAAATTCCTCTGATGCAATGTTCAGGGAAACTTTTGTAAAGTGCTTAACAAAGCAAAGAAAGGAAGATTTAAATAAAACGATATTCATAATTACTCTATCTTTGCCTCACTTTGTCTCTGAAAATTCCTGTTTTATTTGCAGAGTAGATCACTAGGAATTCCAGACCCTCTTTCCCTTCCTCCCTTTTTCTCTTCCTTCTGTCCTTCTGTCCTTTTAACCTTTTGTCCTTTTTCCCTTCATCCCTTCCTCCTTTCCTTTTCCTCCCACCCTAAGCTAGATGGAGAATACAAGAGGAAGACTTCCATGGGGTCTGGCAGCAGGAGAGCTCCCACACAGAGGCGGCTGGGTGCCTTGCAGCCAGGCATCAAGGAGCAAATCAGACTTTGTCTCCTCCCTCTCTGAGACAGGGGGAGCTGAGCCAAGGAAGAATTCTGCAATCTTCTGCTTTATGCATGGAAAAGTCTAACAATTTTTCTTTCACAACACAGATAAGAGCTAAGAATCTGGTTGTGCTTTTATATTTTTTCCATAGAGTCCCTTCCCTTTTAAGTTCTTGTCTTCTAGGGCTACATAGCCAGCTCCTCCACAAAACCTGTGACAAGACCACAACTGATTCCATGAAAAATATGGCCAAATACATGCATTTTTGCTTTAATCAGAGTTGTCTGGGTCATAAAGAGTTCCTTAAATCAGCAGAGTTCCAGCTCTTGAGGTGCATGTATTTTATTAGGAAATACATGAGAAGTTCAAAGTGGATTTTACAGTGAAAATGCACAAGTCACTATAAATGCAGTGATACTACTGGGTGTTGGGTGTCATTTTTATGTCATGCATTCTTATTCTCATATGGTAGCCACAATATGACATAATTTATGGGGAGGATTTATGGTGTGCAGAAAAGAAATTGAAGTTGCATGGCTTTGTGAAAACAAATCACAGACTATTGTTCTCTGCTTAATCTATTCTGTACTTTATGTAGTTCATTTAATTACCAAGAATTACTGTCAATCTCAATTTTCACATCCTGAAAAGGGCAAGTGCATTTTGAGAAAAAAAAAATACTCCTAACACATTTAAATTCTCCTAGAAGCCTTTAAGTGTTGGCTTTGAAGGAATTTTCTCTAGTGTGAAGACTTACAGAAGATTCATAATTCTGGGTCTAACATTACATGGCTTTCTGGAGAAGATGGTTTGCTCAGCCATTTATACTTCTGTGATTTTGTTATTGTACAAGAAGTACTACTTAAAGTCATCTTCTTCAATAGCATCACAGATCATAAAATTAAGTAAAAATCCACTCTGCTGTACTAGCCTGGAGATTTCCTCTGTAAGTATACATGTAATTTCATTTTTAAGTAACATCATTTCCATAAATATATTTAAATATGAAGACTTAGCTAAAAAAACATCTCTGGGTGACTTCGGAGGCTGAAATAATTGCAACTTAGTCTGTGCCTTTATTTGAGATATCATATAGCAAGGTACTGTTTCAGAAACTGCAGTGAAAAATCTTTTTATAATAGAAATAATCACAATCTTTCATATTAAGCCTAGTTATATCAATATGGAGCATGAAGTATGATTCAGTACACTACCAAGTCAGCCACTTGCTTTGTGTGGATTCTATTATATTTACTGATGTTTTGCCATTTGCATGAAATTGCTTATCACTTCAAAATTACATTGTTTGTAAAGATTGGATGAGGTACCCAAATACTTTTCTCATTATTCATCCATTTTTTATGGCAATTTCAGAAAGGCATTCCTAGATCTGCCTTGTCACAAATTATTTTGTAATCTAGCTGTTCAGCCGTGACGTGATCTCATCGTTGAATCTATGCCTTAACGTTGGTCTTAAAAGTTAGGAAATATAGGTCAGAAATCCGTCAGTCACAGAATGAGCCCTGGAACCAGGTTTGTGGATGGAAGGTGAGTATTTTCTCATAAATCTGTGAGGAAACACTTCCCACTAGTCCTTTTAAATAGAAAAAAAAATATTCCTCCTGTCCTCTTTCCTTTTCCTGCTTTCATGTAGCCTGTGCAGTTTTTTTCAAATAAAAGGTTCAGATTTTGTTTTTCAGGAGAAGGCACCAGACTATTTTGTGGACTAAGGCTTACACCAAACAGTGGGGGTCAGGGTTCAGATCCACCCAATAATCAGGACTTTGCAACGGTCAAGCTACTGTGTGCTGGTGCATTTCATTCTCAGACATGCCCAGGTCTGGGGAAGCAAGTCACCTTGCCAGTTGTCCCACTGCATAGCTTTGCAATAGTGAAGCTTCTTTCAGCACCTTTTGCCCTCAATTTACCATCTGTCATGGGACAATTATTGCCTAGTTGTAGCTGTGCACAGAAATAAGGTATTAATTGCTCAAGTGCCACTGAAACAAAGGCAAGATGGAAACATAGGAGTATTAGTTTGCCAGAGATTATAATGAAGATAACAACAAAAAATCAAAAGAACAATCTGAGAGACTCCTAAATGAGGACAAATAATAATTCCTCTCTTCTCATGCGTAATCATAAATGAAATGATCCCCAAATAAATAAAGCTCAACATTTTCTTGAGAAAACACTATTCAATTGATGTAAGAAGAGCTTCTTGATTTGCTTCATGATTTTGGAGGTCAGCCATTTACATTCCACTTGCTGACTTTCTAGGACTTTCTTAATGTACTCATGATAATATATAGTGTCTCTGTCTGAAAAAATGGGATTAATAGCCAAAAGAGAAAAACATTTTCTTCTCTCTTTATATGTACACCTAAACATAAATGTTTGGGAAGTTAAAGAAGAATGTTTGTGAAAAACTGTGAACACTGCTTGGCAAAAAAAGGATTTGTCTCATTGCTATTTCCAAAGTAGTCTACTTGTATTCTACTTGTCAGATATTCAGTTATGAGTGTCATCCAGAATTGTAATTCTAGCTAAAAATAGGACATTTCACCTTTCAATATGTAAATCACAACTCTTTCCAGTGAATTCACTTTCTAGAAAATGTGAAACTTATTTCCTAATGTATAAAATACAGGACTGCTACAACCTAGTTCATTATATCTCTGTAGTATGTTCCTACTGTGTGTAGAAAGCACAGTAATTTCTAAACTATGTGGCTTCCATGCAGTCCTTTGTAAAACCAGCTTTGGATTTCTGGAACAGGATTTCAGGGGATTATGTTTATGATATGATATGATACATAACGATCCAATGAGATGTGACAGGTTCCCCAACAGAGCACTCATCACATTCCATTTCTTCAGTCCAGGCTATCTTCTCTCTTTATCAGATCTCTTAGTTCCGTGAAAGGATCCAGCAGCAGCTTTGGTTCTCAGTGATGTATATTTCTAAGTCATCTAGTGCAACTTGGTACATTATATATGTTGTAACAACTAGTGAACGAGAAACAAATGAAGCTCTGAAAAAAAACTATCTTCAAGAAAACACCAAAGATATACAGACAAACATGGTCCTATTGCTTTTGCACTGGGTATCATTAACTCATTCCTACTGAGCTCCAGGGATCATTTTATCTGTTATGATGTAAGTAGGAAATATAATACTTCAGAGGAAACAAAATCTTAGCACACCTAGAGCCACAATTCTGTCTGAATGATCACTTAGAGATACAGAAACTAACTCAAAATATCTATTACGTTTATAACAAGTTCCCATCTGCCCAATGATACCCAGTGTCCTCCTAACCTTCATATAAAGTTAAAGGACATTTAAGCAATAGTGATGTATAAATCAATAAGGGCTAAAGGCCACATCACGAAAAAGTCTTTGTCCACTTTCTTCTTCAAATAGTTTTAGACAGATATCTGTCTTTCTAATTTTGGAAGATGCAGCAAGCAGCTGCATTGTACTTTCTTGTGGGCTGGGGTTGAACCACAACAGTAAGTCCTTTAGAGACCTGAATCCTCAGTGGGCTGTGTGGTGGAAAAACACTAGGGGTAAAATGTATGTTTGTTGTTGGTCAGGAGTCAGATCCAGATGAGGGCAGGTACCTTAGTTGTTTTCACATAGCTGTCTACCAGCAAGTACCTAAATTACCAGTACTACCTCCAATATAGATAGTGCCATCCATTGTATCTATTTTTTGGCTGTGTGAAGTTTAGTGTCTGTCTGAACTTTTTATTCAAGCTCCCTTTCCATATGGAGAGAAAAGACACTTCTAGAGAGTAAATCATTCACCTCTGAAACACCTATTCAAGTTAAACAGCCATAACACAGGTTACTTATCAAAATATGTGTTATTCTAAAGCACAGGTGAAAAGCAACAGCCTCTGTAACACCATATAGAGATCTGCAAGAGCAGAAGATGAGAAAAATGAAAATATATTCATAAATAAAATTAGCCATTGAGCATAGTGTTTCAAAATGATTGGGAGTGAAGAGAAATACTACAGAAATGAGTTTATGAAAAAATAGCGCAAGTTAATACTGTTTTTGTCAAGACCAGAGAAAAAGGCTTTCAGCAACTAAGATACACACTTGAGAGACATTTCATATAGAAAAAACACTCCTGCCATCATAATAAGAGTGCTCTATTTTATTGAGCTGTTTTAGCATAGAGAAGTGGATGTGAAACCTTTGATTTCCAACAGCCGTCAATACTGTGGCCCAAGGCTTTGGGAGAAAAAAAAATAAGAGACTAACTTTACAGAGACTAACTTTATAATATGGAACTTCAGACTCCTGAAATATTGTCTGTAAAGTGAAAAGATTTTATTAAATTTTTTTCAGTTTATTTTTTCTTTGTTGCTCTGTAGGCCTGGAGTTACATTCATTCAGGCCTGGGAATCGTTATCATAGGCAAATAAACCCTGAAAAATACTTGGTGCACACTATTTAGGGGGTTTTTACATTTTTTTCTTATTTTTTTTTGGTAGGACTAATTTTCATACAAAAACGACATTCCTGAGGGAAATATACAGACTTGGAAAAGTAATTTCCAAAGCAGAGGACCACAAAGTGAAAACAAGCAAACAGACAAACAAACAAAAGCATAGAGCAACTATGGATTTGGCATGGTTTGCTGCTTTTGGTTGGGGTGGAGGTAATTTCCTTCATAGTGACTAGCATTGGGCTATGCTTTGGATTCATGCTGCAAACTGTGTTGATAAACAGGGATGTTATAGTTACTGCTTAGCAACATTTACAAATCCTCAAGGCCTTTTCTGCCTCTCACCCCCTCCCACCGGAGAGGAGGCTGGGGGTGCCCAAGGAGTTGGGAGGGAACAGGACCTGGACAGGTGACCCCAACTGACCATAGGGATGTTCTATATCATATGGTGACATTGCTCAGCATATAAAGCTGGGGAAGAAGAAGAAAGTCAAGGACATTCAGAGTGATGCCATTTGTCTTTCTAAATTTGCGTGTGATGGAGCCCTGCTTTCCTGGGAATGACTGAACACCTGCCTGTCCACGGGAAGTGGTGAAAGTATTCCTGTCATGGTTTGAGAGCCCTAAAATCCAATTCCCTAGTTCTAGCTCCCCTCCCACATCTCAACCCAGTGTGAGATGGGTTTTCCAGACACCACACAAGACTCAAAATGGGGGGAAGGGAATATATTACAATGACTGTATAAAATAAATACTACGATACCTTATATACAATCTTAACTATCTCTACCATGACAAAACAGTATTTACAATGGATCAAATCTCTTCTTCCTCCAAATAAAAGTCCAGGAGGGAAGAAGGAAGAGATCCTTTCTACTCTCAGAGCAGCAGTCCCTAGGGCAGCAGTTTCTCTTTCTCTCTTCCGTGCAGCAGCTGTAGCTGGATCTCTGCCAGTACACACGAGGGAGTCTCCAAGCCCCTCGCGGCCCTTCAACGCAGGCGAGGGTCTTCACTTCCGTGGGCTGTGTTCACCTAGACAAAGGTCACGTCACCACGTCATATTGCGAAGCACAGGGGTCTTCGCAACGGTCCTTATCTTCAGGGGATTCAAGCCCCTTGCAGAGCTTCTGGCTCTGATCTCAGGCAGCTAGCTTCTTCGTAGCTGCAGTGAGGGGGGGGCCCAAGGTCACCCCCCCCATTTCATCGGCCATCCTGGTCCAGCTTTCCAGGATGCCTGAGCTTCTTAGCTCCTCTTTCAGCAGTGCTGCTGCACTTTAGGACTTCCATTCAGTAGGAGTCCACCCCCTCCATTTTAGGAGGGATCTCAAAGGAGTTTGGGGTTTTGGTTCAGTTCTTACCCAAACTCATTCTCTCTCTGTAGAGCTTAGTCCTGCTCTATCTCCCTCCATTAGAGATCTCTGTGTCTTCTCTCCTTGGCTGTAATGCCAGCTTTGCTGCTTGCTTCAATTTTTATCTGCTTGGCTCTCTGCCACTGTTCTCTGTCCACTGCTGCTCTGCTGCCGTTTTCAGTATCTCTTGCTGCTACTCATGGTGCAGAAGCTTCCCCCAGCTCTCAGCTACAGAACTCGACCCAGTCTAACACTGTTCCAAGTTTCTGCAGCCCCCAGCTGGGGGCTGGGGGGGAGCAGAGCCCCCAAGGGGCTCCTGCCCCTTCTCCTCGTGGCCTCAGAACATGGCCACCTCTCTCCAACAACTACTACAACTACTACCTTTCTTTTCCAGTCTAAGTGTGATATGTTTATATTTTCCAAAAGCGCTCATTGGTTTGTTGCAGAGCAATTTAAATTAGTAGTAGAATGGCTAAGGCTTAGTAAGAGAATAGGCCTAAAAAGCAGCACTCCAAAGTAGTAAGTTAGCAACCCTGTTTGTGAGCATGAAATGTACTAAAGAAGTAGAAACAATAATTAAAGGATTTAGTCAAGCATGTATATAATGATTTGTTACCTTGGATGTGGTGAGGGTCTGTTAAACAGTTACTAGGGGTAAGACAGCTTGAGTAGATTTATGATTAGAGTAGTTGATTGTCAATTGTTAGCAATATGAGCTTGTTTGTAACTGAATGAAGCTGCTCTGCTGTAGAAACTGCGCGTACTATTTTGCCGTGGAAACCACATGTAAACTTGTTTGTGTATAAAAGCTGAACTGAAAATTAGAGTCTTTGGAATCCTGACTTAGGACGTTAGTCCTCAGGTTCCCGGGGCCCCGAATAAAGCACCGCGTAAACCGGCACCAAGTTGGTTTGTGTCTTTGTTACGGGCAACAGGTTCAAACCTCAAGGGTCACCACCCCCTGGGGGTTTACCATTTTATAACTTCAGGGGGAAAACTGTTTTCCCCCACCACAATTCCTTACTTTGCTTTGCTTGTTTGTATGGCTTTTGCTTTATCTATTAAACTTTCTTTACCTCAACCCATGAGTTTTCTCAGTTTTACTCTTCCAGTTCTCTTCCCCATTCCACTGTGGGGAGAAGTGAGTGAGCAACTGAGTGAGGCTGAGTTGCCATCTGGGGTTAAACCAGGGCACATGGGAGGAAATAATCGAGCTCTAACTAGTACAAGCTGTGCAGCAGATCATCCTTTGCTTAATGATTTTGTTTTCAACTATGAGGATGCAATTTTTTTTTCCTTTCCGTCTGTACCACTCTGATCTGTACTCATACCTACAAAACAAAAGTTTTGAGAGGTACAGGTACGCATTTGCCTAAAATGCTTACCAAAAGACCACACCTCCAAAAAATGAGCTGCCCCTATGATATGTACTGGACTGATAAAATTTAAATCCCAAGTCCTCAAGTCAATTGCGAAACAATCTGTGGAAAGCCTGTGCAGCCAAAATTTGCTAATTTTCATCAATCGTAGTAATTTTAGTGGTAAAAGAGTAATCCTTCAGTGTCCAACCCCTTCCAAATTTCCTAACAGATGTGTCAATTAAATATATTGGTTTTAATGTTGCAAATGCCCATCATTCATACAAAACTCACAAAGCCACATAAATAATAATAACATTCATTTGCTTGGATTCTGGGTCAGAAGCAAATTAGCAACTTGTGGGACATCATACATGTCCTAATTACTTGAGTCATCAGTTCAAAAATGTTTCTAGAAAGTATCATCACTCTGGAGTACATTGTTTCTGTGAACAAACTCCAGTGATGAGGTAGTTCTCACTTTGGGTCATGAAAGCTAAACCAGAAATCTGTTCTTCAGAGAAAGAACATCAATCTTTCCAGTGTCTAGTGAAAAAAAGAAGAGGCTGTCAGAAAGAAATAAACCAGGACTAAGGTTAGAAATCACTTAAATAATATCTGTGTCATGAGTGATGTAGAAAGAGTAGTTGAGTAGACTTTGTTCAATTATGTTGGGATTTTTAACAAGCAACAGTAAAAGAGATTTGAGTGGATAATCAGGGATATAGGGGAAAAACTAATGAAATTAATTTATGTATTTACTTTTTTCCTTCCTCATTCACTTAGTTCATAATAAAGTCAAGTGTCAAAAGTTTTCCTTACTGTGGTTTTGAAACACATCAGCTTTGCTGTCTGAGAACAAAGAATCGGGAGGGTTGGTAAAGGTTTATCTGGCTCAGTGGGTCTGGTTGTACAGAGAGATATTTCTCATGTCACTGATGGCCATCACACACACAATGACAGACACAGAGAGCCAAAACCATATTATGAACTTCAGTGACCAGAACTCATTCCATCAGTAATCAGGTCTTATAGCATCAGTGGTGCTCCAGCTGTTAACCTGAAAACACAAAAGAGGGGAAAGAAAACCAAAACAAAACAAAATTAAAGATCTCTCATTTAAAATCTACCCACAACAATCAGCATTTCTGTTCTCCAAATACTTTTTATTTTCACAAACTCTGCCATTCAATTGCACTTTACGTTTGATCAGAGAGAGAAGATGAAAGGCAACAAGGAGGGGACCTTGCACTTGTAGGCTAAAGAAAGAAGACTTCTCCCCTTGGAGAGTGCCCTGTGGTGTTCCCATTTACTTAGAAGTTCACAGGTTAGAGTATGCGTTGAAGAGACATCTCACCCAGGTTCAGCCTGTCTGTCTGCCTTTAACAGGCTCTCTGTAGGGAGTAGGTTGAGGACAGCTGTCCTCTTCTAGGCTCAGTTGTGCTGAGAGTTTTCCACTCCAGCTACTTGTCACCGTGCATCCCCCAAGGCTACTGGCACCTTATACCGTCTGACTGACTACATCAGCTCTCTAACCCACTCTGAGGGAAAAAAAAAACCACAACAGGTTAGCTTCAAAAGTTTGAATAGGAACTAATTACTAATTTGGCCCTAGAAGACTAAGCATACTAAAGCATTTTCCCACAAGGAGTTCAGTAGGTATAGTGGAAAAGAGGTGATTTTTTCAGCAGGTGGCAAAAGAGCAGCTTTAGATGAGCTGTTTGTTTTTTTCTCCAACATAACAGCTTAAGGCATAATTTGTTTACTACATCAGAATCAAAACCAAACATTCAGGAAAGCAAGAAATACACGTATCCCACTGTATTGGCTTTGCATGGCCAGGTTTTTGTAGTGGGGAACTACATGGATGGCTTCTGGGAGAAGCTGCCAGAAGCTTCCGCCATGTCCAGCAGAGCCAATGCCAGACAGAAGGCTAAGGGTGGGCCAATTAGAAATAGTGATAATGCCTCTGTGATAACATATTTAAGAAGAAAAAAAATGTTATTGTGCAGGAGCAGGTGGATGCCCAGGCTGTGAACCTTTTGGAAATCCATGCTGGAGCAGGCTCCTGGCAGGGACCTGCAGACCTGCAGAGGCAGGAGCCCACACAGGAGCAGGTTTCCTGGTAGGACTTGTGACTCTGTGTGGGACCCTGCTGGAGCAGGCTATGCTTGAGGGTCTGCACCCTGTGGAGCAGTTGGAGCAGTTCAAGGGGAACTGTTGCCTGTGGGATGGACTCACGCTGCAGTTCATTGAGGACTGTCTCTCATAAGAGGGACCCCACACTGGAGTATGGAAAGGACTCATCTCCCTGAGCAGCAGCAGGAACAACATGATGAACTGACCGTGATGAACTGACCATGATGAACTGACCGTGACCCCCACTCCATATCTCCCTGTGTCACTGTGCAGAAGGAGATAGAGCTCAGGAAGGAGGGAGTGGTTGGGGAAAAGTGTTTTTTAAGACTTATTTTACTTCTCGTTATCCTGCTCTGATTTTGCGAATAATAAATTCAATTAATATCCCCAAGTTGAGTCTGTTTTGCCCAAGATGGTAATCAGTGAGTGATCTCTCTCTGCCCTTATCTCAATCCAGGAACCCTTCAGTGTATTTTCTCTCCCTTGTCCACTTGTGTGGAGTGATAGAGGGGATTTGGTGACTGCCTGGCATCCAGCCAGGATCAACCCACTACACTCACATCTGAGATGAGTGATCCCAGCACTCTCATCCAGCATCTCAAAGTCCTATTAGAACTCAGGC
Source organism: Neopelma chrysocephalum (assembly GCF_003984885.1). Classification (NCBI taxonomy): domain Eukaryota; kingdom Metazoa; phylum Chordata; class Aves; order Passeriformes; family Pipridae; genus Neopelma; species Neopelma chrysocephalum. Next base: position 33,698,381 of record NW_020897691.1, read on the forward strand.
TACAGGCACTTGGCTGGTACTCCTACCATTCCATAAGATTTTCACTATGCTTAACCAAAATGACTGCAAGTTTGTTTCACACACCCTCATTAAAGAGATATGGAATTACAATATGCTACCTGATGGAAAGATAATACAATTTCTGGAGAGTTAGAAAGAGGATCCTCCTTGTGCACTTTGTGTATTACTTCAGCGTTATAAAAGATTGTTTTTCTGAACTTCATGCAATTTTTAGAAAGGCCAATTTTTCTTTGACTTTTGGAAGAAACGGATTTCAAAATGTGTCAAGTACTTTTAAACAAAATTCATCAGAAAGGATAACCTTGGACCTCCATTCAATATCTTTAACATGAAGATACCCTTTGATTCAACTGACACCACTGTGAAATTGCATTTTGTATAATTTCCAGAAGTATAAATATTTCCAGCAAAGCATTCTTAACATAAGTTTTGTTTGCTAAGTATGCTTCTTCCTTTTTGGATCTTGTTCCTGTCATAGGAAACCCTTTTTGTTTTAATGGAAAAATAAAATGGATAGACTCCACAGATTTTCATTTCACCCACTCTGCAAACTCACAAAGCCATAATATAAGGCACTCGTGACAACTCCTCAAGAATAATGTGAATAATGTCTGAGAGCCCCTTGCTACAATATCATCCAAGAATACTATTTATGTCACTTCCTGCTTCTCACCATGCTGAAGAGAATTGTAAACATGACATTTCTCCTACTGTAAGTGCACTTTTAAATTCTGATCTCAGCAGGAGCCAGGAAAAGCACAAGTCCACAAGCCTAACTGTTGCACTGTAAGGGAAAATAAGATTCAGCACAAATGACGATTTCATAGATTTAGATTTATATTTCTGTAGAAAATACTGTTATTCAAGGCTTTGAAGGAATTTTTAGAACATGTGGTCTATTTCTGACAACTGTTTTAGAATAGGATTAAACAAATCATAGGTGTATTTATTTCTTTCCACTGAGCACAAAGCTATGACCAGCTCTGCTGTACGTGTTTACATGCCATATGTATGCATTTGGTCAGCTAAGACCCATCTTCTTTACTTACCTAGAGGTAGAAAAATCAGGCTGTGTGTTGGTTTTTGCCTTTATGCATCTTATAATTACCATATTGCATCCATTGAAAAAGACACCTCTATTTTACATATATAATATTTTTCAAATACAGAAGTTTCAACACCCTGTTTGCTCAACAATTAAGTATAACATCTAACCTCCAACTAAAAAATCTCCATCCTACAAACCAATACATATATTATACTGTGCTAATTTTTCTGTATCATTACAGTCACAGTAATAGAATCATAGAATTGTTCAGTTTGGAAAAGCCTCCAATTAAGATCATTGAGTCCAACCATTGACTCAGTACTGGCAATCCACCACTAAACCACATCCCTAAGCACGATATCTACATGTCTTTCAAATGCCTCCAGGGATGGTGACTCCACCACTTCCCTGAGCAGCATATTCCAATGCCTGACCACGCTTTCAGAGAAAAAATTTTTCTAATGTCTAATTTAAAGCACCACTGGCACAACTTAAGACCGTTTCTTGTCATCCTATTGCTTGTTACCTGGGAGAAGAAATCAGCCACCACTTTGTCACAATCTCCTTTGAGGTCCCCCCTGAACCTCCTTTTCTCCAGGCTAAACAGCCCCAGTTCCCTTAGACACTCCTCATAAGACTTGTGCTCCAAACCCTTCCCAAGCTTCATTGCCCTTCTCTGGACAAGCTCCAGCACTCAATGTCTTTCTTGTGAGGGGTCCAAACCTGAACACAGGATTCGAGGTGTGACCTCATCAATGCTGAGTGCAGAGGGACAATCACTGTCCTGGTCCTGCTGGCCACACTATTGATGATATTAGCTATGCTTCTTTTTGGAGTTGTTATTTGCTGAGAAATAAAGACATTGTATGTTTGTCATTGATTCTCTCTCTTTTACATGGCTTCAATACCAGAATCAATTCCATATTGTGAAGAAGAGTCATAAATACGTTTGACATGCTGTTTGCTGTATAGTGTAATCTCTAAATAAAAGTGTCTTCTCTTACTCATATAAGTGAAGACAGAAAAGTGACCCAAAGAAGAAAAAAGAGTTTATGACTGACAGAACAGAACAGGAAAATTTGCCCTTACTGCAAAAGGTTTTAGGACTGGCCACAGAGTGTTTGCTCAGTCATATGGGTCTAATTCTGCAGCTCCTGGAAATCAAAGAAGAAACTTCTGCAAAACAGGGTTTCTCCATTAGGAAGGGCATTCCTCTGCACAGCTTGTTTTGTGTAAAAGAAGGGTTTCTACTGAGTTTGTTACCCCATGCTTAATTGATAGCATCTTGTGGAAGCAGATGTGCAATGAAGGTTTCAGAGGATGAAAACTGGGTAAAACTATCTTAAAAATCTTCATTGCTACCAAATGACTTATGCATAAAAATAAATGGCTGTATGTTATTTAAACAATAAAATGTTGGACAATTAGGAAAGGACTCCAGTATTTCAGGGAAGATTTGAATGTCATTCAAAAAAAAATCTGTGGCATTGACTGTTGGCAACTTAATTGCAAGCAAAGCACATTTCCTTAGTAAATCAGAAATAGCATGCTTGAATTTGTACAAGTTAATTCCTGATTGAATTTACAGTACACTAGGACAGATGCTTCCTCCTGTTTGTGCAGCAGGACTAAAATCCTGAGCTGGAATAGGAATAGTAACAAAAAGTGCTTGTCTCCATTCATTTGTTTGTTTGTATAGAGGTAATGGTAACATTTTTAGAACAGTTTTAATAAATAAGTAATGCAAGTATTCTGCAACGAAAAAGGACCAACCTGCCATGGTAATTTTAATCATGGTGATATTAAGGCCACCAAAATAGTAGAGAAAACTATGACTGCATTTCTTAAACATGTGGACGGAAGTCACATGCAGTTGGAATGTCTCTGCAATCTGGGTTTGCATTCAATCATCTGACCTCAACTATAATTTTTCCACTAATAAAAAATTCAAATACTTCAGATTGGCTTCTGTTACAAAGAATGCACTAAAATCTGTGATTGGCTGTGATGACATTCGTGGGCATGGAAATATGCTCTATATAATCCTACATTTCTAGAAAGTGAAAACATTGGAGAAGCCTTTTTCCCCTCATTGAATTTTTAAACATTTTTTTTTGGTTAAAAGTGCCTGGATATCTTAAATATATTGAAGCAATACAAAATATATAATATTTTATCTTGAACTCCTAAGCTGATATCAAATAGTAGTTATTGTAAGACAATTAGGACAAATTTTACTGGTGTGAAGTAGTCTCAGAGTATTTCTTCATGGCTAATTTGTGATTTTGCAGTCTTAAAGTTTTCATTTTATACATATGAGAAGGCCAAACTGTGAAGAAGGTCAGTTAACATTTTCAAAAAATAATGTACTTTTATATGGAAGTTATTTAGTTAAACAGTGGAAACTTTAAAATTAGTCTTTCTGAAAAATTACGCATTCAGTTTTTTGAATTTTCTTCTCTGTACAAATTTCAGGAAATATTTTTTTAACAGAGGATGTGACAGGTCTGTCAGATGTTCAGTGGTATCAGTAGCATATGCCAGTTATAACTTTTAAATGTAAAAAAAATTAATCTGAACAGGCTCGACAATGCACTGTTTCATGGTCTCTCTGCTCTGTCCACTTGTTTATATAGGGTGCTTATGATATGTCTCAGTTTTTGAGGCAAGCTTTTGTATCCAACATAACTACAAGAAGTACAAGATATAGGACAGAAAGACATTTAAATACAGTGCTAACAAGTCAGTCATACATTCCAAATAAAACACAACCCGAACCAAACAAACAGCTCCCCCATGTTCCCCAAAACAAACAAATAAAGCAAAAAAACACCCCCAAACACAACAACAACAAAAAACCCAAACCAAACAAAGCCAGTTTAAATTTCTCCAGCTTTTTCCAATTAAAACCTGAATATCTAGTCCAGTAAAGATCTTAATTATGTGTTGAATTGATAAATTCCATGAGATTATGTATGGGGTTAACTGCTTTGATGGATCCAAGACTTAATCCTTAATGGTCAATTTTTATTGTTGTGTGTTTGTAGTAGGGCCAAAAGTAGTTTAAATGTCTTATTTAATTCTGATATACAATATGTAAATATGGTGATTGCATTAAGAATCCTATGGGAGAGTTATAGAAAGAATTTATTATCCAAACCTGTAAAATATTTTCCAGTAAGTTTGCAAGTTGTGAATACAGAAGTATATAACATTACTGTAAGCCTTTTGCTGAGCATTTATTAACTGTTTTGTAAAATAAAAAAGAGCTGCATAGATTAAAATATATAAAATAGGTTAAAAAAACCCTATATATATATATATAAAAACAATTTTTATCTGTCTATTTCAAAGGCAATCTTCTCAAGGTAACCGCAATGTTCTACTGGCTGGAACTGATTGCTTAAATCATAACACACTGCTTTATTGATTAATTATGTTGCTACCTTCATTACATCAAGAAATGTCTGATATGGATTTTGTAAAAGATTAATTGCATTGTAATTCCAGAGAAGTATCACCTTCCACAGAAAGCAATTCAATATGAAGTAATAAAAAATAGCTAACAAGATAATCAAAGATCAGGAGCGAAAGTTGGATTTACAAGGTGAAAATGTAACTTACAGATAAGCTAACAAAATCAATCCAGTCCCCACAAAAAGCCAAAAAATCTTCCATATCCACCGAGACTGATCTTCAGTCTTTCTCATTGTTATAAAACATTCTGGAATTTTATTGTTTTCTATCTTTAATGCTGTTTCCCTGACATTCCCAGACTCTTCAATCCTTTAACATTTGAGAATTTTATGTTATACATTGATAGCTGGAAAGAAAACACGAATAGCAAACCAGTAGACTACAGTTCTCACATTTTACTAACATATGATTGTGATTTCATAAGTACTGCATGTGTGTGTGAGCACTGTATATCTTCACAGAATTGATTTAAAGGCACAACCCCAAAACATTGGTATGAGAAAGAACTTGAAGAATGACATGGTTATCAAAAGAAGTAATGATGATCACCAAAAACTAACTCCCATTGGGATTTGCTACATATTAAGAAATTCCATCAGTGTGTTTTTGTTTTGCTTTTCAAACTCATTAATGAACTAGAAGAAAAAATATAAATATGTTAGGGAATTTCCATACAATATGAATTTGTAAAAAACAAAGAACACAGAAAATTACAAAGAAGTCCCAGAGCTGTTAGACAAATGCGTACAGAAAAACATTAGTAAAGTATAAGTTGACAGGTATAAAGAAACTAAATGAAAAGTCCCACACAACTGCAGAAGAGAAACTAAAAAACAGGAATGCCAAAAGCAGCTCTGAGGTTATATTAGACAGTAAACAAGATAGAGCAGGAATTTGCATTATGATCTAAAAATGAATCACAAATGCAATTTTAAAACGTCTCTATGTCATGTTATGGAGGAGAAATATAGTAACACCAATTTATCTTACCCTGCAGAACATATACCTTCGATAGTTAGTTGAAATTTGGGGATTGTATTATCAAAAAACAAAAAACAAACCAACCAACCAAACAAACAAAAAAAACAAAACAAAACTGGGCTGTTTACAGAGATTTAAAAAAAAAAAAAAAAAGAAAAAACAAGGCAGTTGGAAGGAAAACTAACTGATTAACTTGAAACATATAATAAATGCCACTGAACACAAGGAGACAATTCACTCAGCTAAAAAATTCTTAATGTTCTGATACTTCTTTCTAGAGATGGATGAAATTTTGTGGTTGAGATTTTATATTCTGGGAACAATTTTTTATAGTGAACAATAGTATTTTTGAGAAATATATGAAGAAACTTTTAACTCATTGTGATGTGTTTGTAGTGAGAGAAAGACGGCATGAGAGTAAGAATGTGCAGACAAATAACCCCATATTTAGAAACTAGTCTTTTTAGTTGTTGTCTTTATTTTTTCTGTGTCTCTCTATTGAACTAAAAAATCATTTCTCTGCTTAGTACCTTGCAGCAGAAAACCCTGAGAGACTCACATAAACTTATTTTATTGAGGTAATAATCCAGACAACATCATTGATCTGATGGGAATAGGCATGACAACATACTGCAAGTACTAAGTGTGCATCAACACCTGAAAATGAGATGTGTCATCCTGATTAATCAAGAAGGTTAGAACTCGAATCCAAGGACAGATGCAAAACCAGGGAAATTAGGTCACGATGTCAGGGAAAAATTGGAGAAAACAACCATTTGGTGGTTTAATAATGTCTGAAGGTGTAAAGACTGATCTGGTGTATATGGATAAAGTCTAGCACACTCCACAGGAAAATGTGGGTATAGTAATAAGAATAATAGATTTCAGGAAAATTCCCTTGGGAACAATTAAAGCTAAACTGTCTGCACCACTGGTGTCTTTGTGGTAAAGAGAAACTTTTGCACTGGATAGGGAAGGAACAAATAGGCTTTTTTCATTATAGATGTCTAGGTTTGTGTGAAGATAAATTCCTTTAAAAAATTGGGCTTTCTCAAGAATGTGGTACCTGCTGTCAATATTACAGGCAGATGGTTTCCCTTCCTCACTTAATATTCAGTCAATGTGGCAAATAATCTAAATGTTTTTCTAATTGATGCAAGATTGTGTAATTGATGCCGTCAGAGATGGTTCTGCTGCAGAAAACAGGATGAGAAAAACACAAATGAAAACCAAATAGCATGTCTTGATTATATTGTAGATACACATGGTAGGTTGTATATTTGAGAGGAGGAGGAGAGAGATTGAGCTGGTGAGTGCACATTCCTCAAGAGAAAACAAAGGGGTTGTGGTTTCACCTGAGGGGGAAGGGAGGATGTTGGCTTCTGCATTCCCGTGCAAAAAGGTGTGATGTATCACTGCCCCGCATGCCCTGTGAGCATGCTACTTCATATGGCATTGCTGAAGAAACATCAGGAACAAAACACATTACTTACACCACATGACATTTCATGTTGGTTCACTACGCCTCTGTCCCTGGCAGCAGTGAGGCCACACCTCAAAAGCTGTGTTCAGTTTTGGGCCCTTCACTAAAAGAAAGACATTGTAGTGCCAGAGCAAGAAAGTGTCCAGAGAAGAGCAACAGAGATAGTGAAGGGCCTGGAGCACAAGTCTTTTGAGGAGTGTCTAAGGAGTTGGGATTGTTAAGCCTGGAGTAAAGGAGCTTAGGAGTGACCTTATTGCTCTCTACAACTACCTGAAAGGAGATTGTAGTGAGGTGAGAGTCAGTGTCTTCTCCCAGGTAACAAGTAACAGTCAGAAGGAAATGGCTTAAAGTTGTGCCAGTAGAGGTTTAGATTGGATATAGGAAAACTTTCTTCCCTGAAAGGGTGGTCAGGCATTGGAATACCCTGCCCAGGGAAGTGGAGGAGTCACCACCCCTGGAGATATAGAAAAGGTATATGGATGTGGTACTTGGGGATCTGGTTTAGTGGTGAACTGATTTAGTGCTATGTTAATGGTTGGACTGGATAATCTTAGAGGTTTTTTTCTAACCTTAACAGTTCTATGGTTCTACTTAAACAAGAACAGTTACAAGCACATGCTTTTTTTGGTGAATTTGTTTGGATTTTTAATTCTTAAAGATGGGGTTTTTTGGATGCTAAGCTCCTGAATAAATATTTAGACACCTTTTCATAAAGGGCAAAACCGTTTAGTGTGTTTATTTTCAATTTGCTGTGTAAATACTGTGTATGGGATATAGAGCTCAGGAGTCACAAAGACGAACAGTTGAAAGAGGAGCTACTCATGTGCCTTGACCTGGCTGCTGCTGGAAGGGGTAAGGGTGAGCCTCTTGAAGGGGTGTAAGATACTCTGAGAACAGGAAACAGGCTTGTACCTAAGCCTTACTCATAACAAGGAAGTTAGACACCTGGAGAGTAGGAGGAAAGGAAAGGACCTATCTTACTGTTACAAAGTAAGGGACAGACTGTCTTCAAGACTTTAATTTATTATGCCTGTAGCACTGAGTTTTCTGCATTTATTTTTGTACTTCTGTATTCTGTGTTTTCTGCTTAAACTTAGGGAGTGGGAGGTTGTTTGGGATTTTTTGGTTTTGTTTAATTTAAACAAGTATATTTTTAGGGATTGAGCAGTGTCAGTGTCATTGGGAACAATCATTCCAAAAGAAAAACAGGGAGTATGTAGTTCCACTCTGGTCACTATAGGATACTATCACATCTCAGTGAAAGTTTAAAGTTTCTTGATATTTACATGTTCCAAGCATTTATGATTCATGTTGATTTCACTGAAATTTGTGAAACTTAGGCAATTAAAAAAATTTAGGTGCGTTTTCATTAAATGAGTCAAGGTAGATTTTGGGGCCCATCTCTGGGTATGTACATTTAAGGTACATTGAGGTCAATTTGAGAGGTCAGTTTTTACTGACTACCAATGATGATAAAATGCAGAGGGTTTCACTCTTCAATCACCTTTCCATCCATCGAATTGTACAAAATCACTTTAATGAAGATCTCTCTGACACTTGTTGAGCAACTGTAGAAAGATTTAACACTATTATCTCCCAGCACATTTTGCACTTCACCCATCAGTCACAGCTTTCTTGTCAGAGGTAGCAGAAGGCAGCTTGTGAATCATTCAGCTGCAAACACAACTAAGGCACCAGTCTACGAAATGGAATAGTTGAAATAAAAGAATGTAGTGGGTTTTGGCTTCCCTATTAGGAGAGATTGCAACTTTTGGTGGTGTCAAGAGTTGGCTGCAACAACACCTATGAACACTACAGAGGACTTTGCCTGAGGTTTTTTGTTCCAGGATGAGCCTGATTCCTTTGAATTGCGTGAAAAAAGCAGCCTAAGAAGCTCTTAACTGGATCCTGTGCTGGCCTACAGTAAGGTAGGTGAGAACTATGTAAGAGTAGATCTTGTTATGATGCAAATAGTTCTGCTTTCAATTTCTGCATAATTAGTCTTAATGTTCATAATTATTCTGCCACATAATTTCACAACCAGCAGAGAAACTTCTCTGTAAGTTCTTTGATGATAACTTTGTATGAAAATCCACCGTTCTTTGTTCAGGGTACTTGATTAGTCTCCTGGCTTACCCAGTGGTATTGTAAACCTCTTTTTTAAAAAGACCTTAACTATTAACACATGTGAGTGACTATTATTTTAGTAAATTATTTGCTTGAAAAATGGGCATTCATTCCCCAAATTCTCAAAATAAACTTCCCTAGAGAAGTACTCGTGAAGAGTGAACAAGAAGGGCACATGTGCAGTGAAATCACAAGTGGATCAAAATTTGCCTCAAACACTCTTCAGAACAAATCAGCAAGCGCTAGCAGATTTCCAGGTAGAAATAAGCATTCTTCTTCCTCAGAGAGTAGCAGCTCCAGTGAAATACAGCAGTATGTGTACACATATATATAAATATTCAAAGTCAAGGTGGTATGCCACCTGAAGATAATGAGGACCACATGGCCAAATCCCTGCTTGCAACATTGAAAATTTATCCTAGTAGCTCTACGTAACATGAAAAAAATGCTAAATAATGAAACATTGCAGTATTTAAAGATTTTTTTAAATACAAAAAACATCTTAGACAATACAAGATTACTAAAATATTGTAAAAACACCATAAACATATGGGCTGTGCTTAAAGAAACTGCAACAAACATCAAACATTATAATTTAGGAAGATATAGTCTCCATTCTCCAAGTAATGATTTAATAAAGACAAAGGATGTTTCACTGTCCACTAGCACTACATATATGTTCATGTCTTCTAAAAAAGATACTATATAAATAGGAATTCTCAGATAAATTTTGGCATTCGCAGAATTTGCAACTACAAGAGGATGAAAAAAAAATCCCTTGGAGTCATGAAGTCAGCAATAGTACCTAGGTAGCAACCATATACCCCAAAATTGAGAAACCAGTTATAAATTGGATGCTTAAATCATTAATAATATGCATATTTTTAAGGGTAGCATAGGCACAGACACCAGCCACAGAGGAAAATATTGTAAGTTAAAAAGGTTCATTATATACTCCTGGGCACACAGTGTGACTCTTGGGGATGGTCCTGTGTGGGGCTAGGAGTTGTACTCAATGATCCTTGTGGGTCCATTCCAACTCAGAAGATTCTCTGATTATATAAATGAAAGTTGGAGGTGAAAACCCACCCTACTGGAGTGATGTAGAGTTTGAAGAAGTGAACTGAGTGAAAGTAGAAAATTTTTGTAGATCTGTGTGTGGTGCATGCCATTCTACCCTTTAAGTGCCATTCTTTCAAACTTATGGAAGAGAAAGAAGGCAGAAAACTCTTTTTCTTTGTTTTACTTTTATTGTAGCATGAGATGGAAATCAAATTTTACAGGATAAAATGGATGGTTATCCCAGCTTATAAGAAAATAAGTAAAAACATGGAGGAGTGGAAGACATCTGTGTACATCAAACAACATTATCTCAGTTCATTAAAACTTCATGCTAAACTTGGTGCTAATAACTCCAAGGTCACAGGTTCAATCCCACTTATGGGACATTTAAAGTTGTACTTCATGATCCTTTTGGGTCCCTTCCAACTCAGAACATTCTGTAACAGATAGTCCTTACAAGGAGTCAAATGACAGAATATAAGGAAAGTGTGAAAAGCCCCACATCTCTGGATAAAGATTCCCTTGTGCTCAGTTCTATTACAGTTCAAAACTGACAGGTTCTTCAGCAGAGTTCACGACATATGAACTCATTTGAATTGAAGACTAAGTTTGCTAGAGTTCAGACTGGAATCTGTAAGAGTTTTTCAAAAAGAAACTGGTTCCCAGCAGTTTTGATCCTTAAGCAGGCAATGCCTGAACATTTTGATAACCTTTGACTTCATTGGGAAGATCATCTTAGACTGAAATAAAAGGACTTGAGTGAATTTTTCCTCAGAATTTTACAAAATATTTAGAGGGTTTAAATTTAAAAACAGGTCCCTGATTGACTTTCTCGTCCTTTTTATGCACTAGCGTATATATGCTCAAATCATGCTTTTAATTTTAAATGTATCTAATCTCTGATAGTGTATGACTGGCCATGCAAGCATGCAATCAGTTTATTGATATAGTCTCAGTGATATATGTACTGTACACTTCAGCCACCTGAAAGTTCAAATACAAGGAAAGTTGACTGCCACGACCTTTCTTCCTGTGCTGCAAAGCCCTTACAGTTTTGCTGCTTTGGTAGATATGAAACAAATTATTTTCCTGGGTGGTACAAATTTGGGCTAAGAGTCACTCTGCTGAGTGATATTTTGATGAACTAACTGTTTAACTTCTCTGAAAATATGAAAAAGTTACATCACACAGAAAGCTGTATTCATGCATATAACAATTGCACATCTGATTGTACAAAAAAGAGTTGCATTCTTGTTGCAGCATGGTGTTCATTATATAAGCCATAAGCAGTGCACTAGTTGTCTGGCACCCTTTGTTTAATATTTAATAATTTCCATGCATCTGGTTCTACTCCTCTGTTACTCTCTAGTTATAAAAGAGAAGCATTTTGTCTCTTTCTGCAAAGTACATTTTTTTCTTTTAATTTGGCACTTTTTCCTTTAGCCTATGAGTTCATCATACTCAAAGAGTTTTTGAAATGTGTTGGACTGAAGCTGTGAACTGTTTGGATACATGATTGTGGATTTGGTGGAAAACCTAACATTTTTCTTAGTCAGAAAGGACTATGATTTCTCCACTTTGCTTTGGCAGACTTCTTCTACCCACAACTAGTTGTAAATCGTTGGTCTTTATTTTGAAATTAGATTTCCCCAATGCACGTAATATAAGATGTAAAATGACAGAGTGCTGAAATTGATGTAAGAGTACCTTTAATCTTTGACCTATACAATAAACTGATGCTTTGAGACTGTAAAAATTCATTCAATCCCCAGGCTACTGTCAGAAAGACACCTCAAATAAACAAACGAAATTATTTTTGCTGATTGTTTACATGATGACTAGATATTAGCTTTGTTTTGGGGAAATACGTAGAACCTTCCTCACTGCCTTCGCTTCTTCCAAACATAAGATTCTCAAAATCTCAGTCACTGAAATAGAAGCATGCATGTGATTTCATACCACACTGACAAGGAGTTGATCTCTTTCCTAAAATTGAAGTTAAATCGGGCAACATCTTTTCTCTTGAAAAGTATCTCCAGTTAGAATAGTACTCTCATGTTCTTCAAAATCTCCTTTTTCATGTTATTCTTATTTTTCTAGGCATTCATAAATCAATATTTCCCTTTAGCAACTTGGTGCTGCAGGAAAAGCCATAGGATGAGGAAGATAGCTTACTAAACATAAAATAGGGGAAGTCTACTTAAGTCATAAGAGAAACTCATATTACAGCTATCATTAAGTGGGAATAAGCCCTTGTGTGTGTCAAGGCATACATATCCTTTTCACATATGTATTCTGTGTCTTTGACCATGCTGTAAACTTTATAAATCCTAAAAAAACATGCTCCATCCTGGTATACTCAGGTTATCCAGGCAGAGTGATATCAATCTGGAGCAGTACCTAACTCAGTGATATCTAAGTGTCATTGCTACCTTTTTCTTTCAAACATATTTTACTAGGTTTTTAAGGCCATAAGGTAACTCCATGGTCTAATATCAACTTCAACATAATATGGACAGCGAAAAAAATGTATTATTGTCTTTATGAACAGATGTATGAAAGTCGGGAAAAGTTATAGATTTCAGATGGGAAACGCTTTGGCTATGGTAGAAAAGACTCTGCAGTGCATTTGCAGCCAACATACATCCCCAGACCCACCAAATGTATTTATGCAGTGTTTCATGATTACTTAGTGATAAGACCATCTGAAAATGGCTTTAGTGCTTTTATGAGATTTCTTGTGGCTTTGACCTCTTCTGTCTTTCCTCTTTTGTTGCTGTTGTTGTTGTTTTTTCAGAAGAAATAAATTTAGGCATAATTATCTGTGTTGATATGTATTTTTCACATCACACTGAAATGAGCCAAAAGACTTCTGCTGAATTCTGTAAGTCCCTCATTAGGTTTTGTTTCTCTTCAATATATCATATCTATTAATGCCTTCCTATTTCTTATTATTCTGGACCACTTTTTAATGCATGCTTGTCATAGTTTCTCATAAAAGTAACATTTTCAGGCACTCTGCTTACCTAACTGTCATTACGATTCCATACATCTATCACACCCATGGCAAATGTACTAACAAATTGTCATACAAATCTGGAGAGCTGGTAGTCCTACATTGCCTCTGTGAACAACCAAATATTTGAAAATATACAGTGGACTCTGTAAGGATGTCAGGAAACTGGGAGACCTGTTTTTGATAGCTCAGAACAAGGTAAAGTTGCAAAGAAATTTAGCGGGAATAGACTGATCACAGCCAATGGGGGACCCATAGAATCCTAGAATCATAGAATGTTAAGGGACTGGAATAGAACATAAAGATCATCTAATCCCAACCTCCCCTGCTATGGGCAGATACACTTCCCGTTAGACCAGGTTGCTCAATGTCCCATCCAGCCTGGCTGTGAACACTGACAGGATTGGGATATCTACAGCCTCCCTGGACAACCTGTTCTAGTGCCTCACTAGTATCACAATAAAGAATTTCTTCGTGATATCTAACCTAAATTTTACCTCTTTTGATTTGTACTCATTACTCCTTGTGCTATCACTACAGTTCCTGACAAAAAGTCCTTCTCAGGCTTTCCTGTAGACCCCTTTCAGATACTGGAAGGTGGTTATGAGGTCTCCACCCAAACTTCACTTCTCCAGGCTGAACAGCCCCAACTTTCTTAGCCTGTCTTTGTAGTGGAGGTGCTCCAGTCCTCTTAACAGCTTCGTTACCCTCCTCTGGACTTGCTCCAATAGTTTCATGTCCTTCTTAGGGGCACCAGTGCTGGTCACAGTACTCCAAGTGGGGTATCACAAGAACATAGTGAAGGGGATTACTCACCTCCTTTGACTTGCTGGTCACACTCCTTTGGATGCAGCCCAGGATTCTATGCTGACATATGACCACATTCAATTAATGTTGTTCCACTACTTTATTCACAATATCTGGGAAGAAAAGGAGACTGTGTAGCTCTGTGAGTCAAACCCCATTGGGATGCACTTGTCTTGTCTTATGTGAACTGCATGGTGAGCCAGAAGACCGTTAGCCACCTGCACTTTGTATAAGTCTGATTTATTCTATCCATACGGAGACGGCGCGTATGCTCTGAGCATAACCTCGGGCTGTTTGTCTGGGACCCACAGAAGATCAGCAGCTGCACTCTGAGCAGGTTGTCATGATGGGGGCTGCTAATAAGGGGCTCTCACACACCTTGACTCCTTCAGTAAATCCATACCTGATTATCCTAAAGATATTATACCCATACAAAGATCACATCCAAAAAAGTAAGCAGGAGAGTCAACATACTAAAGTTAGAAGACTTTTTTTAATTGTTTGCTTCTTCTTGTAGTCTTCCTACATATCTTTCAAAGTTCAGGTTTTGCAGTCCCACAACCCGAATAGTGTCTTTCTTTATCTTTCGGTGGGATTCTGGCTGAATGCATCCACCTGCATTCGTCTGGGTGCTGAAATTTGCAAAAGGAATAAGTGAAAATGTTGAAAGTACCTTCTCCATGATTTAAATGGTAATGAGCAGGGGGAACCTGCATATAATTTGTGCATATTTTAACGAACATAGTTTAATTTCTCACATTGAGTTCATTCACTTTAGTTTTCCAGTGTCCCTTGGGAGACACGTCCTTTAATGACATACTGTTTCAACGGGGACCATAATTCTGTTTACAGAGTGTTTAGTTTAGTGTAATTCAGATCTCCACAGTGTCTCTAGGACTAGTGGATTGCAAATGTTAATGTGACAATAATATTGTAGCTAGATGCACTGAATGTCACAACAGCATTCCTTCTGATTTACAAGAGGTTGTGAAAAATCAAGATTAGGCTCCTGGTCTGTAATAGATACCTGTTAGAAACATCAATTGTTTTGTAATGGGATGAGTTGGCTGCAGGCTGTCAAAGAAGTTCTCTGCAATTTCTTCTGGATATTCACAGAAACATGAATTAGAGGGGTAAGTTGCAGACACCTCAGCTGCTGACGCTAGTATTAAAGAGATGTTATACATCAAAAAAAAACCCCACTTCCTCCCAATGAGCAATGAGAAACATCAGCTGCCAGTGAGAGAAGAACAACTGTTTTATAGAGATCTTAAATTGATCACTTTTTTTTTCTAGTGCTTTTTTATTTCACTGAAGAAACTGCTAAGGCATTAAGATTAAAAGCTGTTGCAGCACCATTAGAGGCCAATGCTGTGCAGAAGTCTTCATGTTATTGAATTGACTCATTACCTTACAGACTAAGCAAGGGCATTATAATTTCACAAACAGAAACAATTGAACCACACTTTTCAGAAACAGTAAAATGTTCTGTCAAGTTATAAAAATTAAACATTCTTAAAGATCTACTATAGACAGTTCTTAATTCGCTGGTGGCAAGTAAAGCTGAGCTTCAAGATGGGAACGCTGAAGACCCCTTTTAGTCTTTTGGTGAACAAAGGAGTTGTGGAAATGTGGTCTTTCACTACTGTCATGAAGAATAAGAAGATGGCTATTGCCACTTTAGTAGGAAATAATCCCCTGTAGATACATGAAATAAGAAAGTGACTCAAATTCCAAATTTCATTTTTATAGCAGTATGTCAGAGTAGTCCTGAAACAGATGCCTGTAGAACTTATTCCTCAAAGTTTTGTATGGCTGCATTAAGCTTCCCTGTGCGCTATTCTGAACATTGGTGAATGCTTTATTTCCTTTCTTTCAGTTACAGAGAGCACACACATCTGATTTAGGACTCAGAAACTCACTTGAGGACAGTGTCCATTTGACTATCTGTATTTCTGTAGAGCAGGGCACTGCATAAGTCTCTTGACTCTGGACATTGACTATTCCTCTGGGTCTTTTTCAAATCTCTCCTGAGACGTTTCTTTCACTCTACATACAAGAGACCCAATGAACTCTCTCCAAATGAACTTTCACTTTTTAAAAACAGTGGAATACTCTTTACTTTCTATTTCCATCCTATTAGGCAGAAGATCTGCACTCTAAAAGTGCACTCCGTTCTGAAATCTGCTCAGCTTTAGGCAGCATCAGTGACATAGTTCACTGAGAGTTCAACAAAAAAGCTCAACCAGATGTACAACACAAGAAGTATTTAGTGATAAAGGGTATGGTATTCTTTTGAATTTCAAGAATAAAAAATACAGATTACAAAGATGCACAGACGGCTGGAATATCAAGGGACACATTCATCTAAAAGTTCTGCTTCTAGGGTAGTTTTGTGAGGTCTAAACAGTGGTATAAGGATATTTCTCTTTTATCTTTATTTTATTCATCTTTAGGGAATAAGTCAGAAAAAATAGTACTTGATTAACATATAGTGGTCATTTATGTCAAAGCATTCACCTGAGGAATAGGCTTGGAGAAGAGTACGATCCCATCTACTTGATTTCTACATGCAATTTGTATGTCATCAGATGCAGGATCGATTTACCTAATTTAGCAAGAAGTGGAATGAATTATGAGTCTTTAGCTAAGATCTGTCTTTCCTTATAACATTATCTCCCTTATAATTTCAAACCACTTATTGAAATGGAGAACAAGTGTTTTGATCTGAATTGTCCTACAGAAACAACAGAGATAAACACGGTCACCTAGGAGTCATCCTCAGTGGCAATCAGTGGTAAGAAACTGAAGATATTTGAGCAATTGGGAAGCATGCAGGGAAAAAAAAAGGGAACAAGATGGTTGAACTCAACCTTCAGAAGCATGTAGACCTGGATCTGAAAACTACTTTTCTAATGAGATCCATAATTGAAATGAAAGATTTCATAATATTGAAATTGTGAATTTTAAGCAGAAGCCCTTTATCCATGAAATGAATACAGTTCATGCTTGAAATATTATATGAAAAAAAAATAGTAATCTGATATCAAACTGGTATGGTGTCTGTGTGCTGACAGTGGCTGAGTACCAGCAAAAGGCAAGCCATAGTGGAAACATGAAGCTTCCATTTTTTTCCCAACACCTTGGTGAGAATTCTTTTTTTTTAAACCAACTCATAAATAAAGAAGAAATATCTGTTTACATTTGATTTGTGAAGTTTAATTAACCACATGTCATAACAAATTCAGTAGATTTCAATAACAAGATATATTAGATATACATTATTAATAAGTTAATAGAGATAGCAGAAATTTTTAAATAAGTACTTATTATATTTCTGATAAGTTGTGCGATAATGTGTAATACTGCACAGAAATACCATGAAAACAAGTATATATTTGTAAGTGTTTAAAGGCAAAAGTCATAATTATTAAGACTGTGAGATGTAAAGAAAGAGGGGAGAAAAATGAGATGCAGAGATGCAAGTTCCATTTTTCATTTCCCCCCCAGAGAGGAGAAGAAAAAAAAGGTGGCTCAGTAATTTTTTCATGTCCAGTGTAGATATTTATGATGTTTCTGTCATGTAATATGATACAGACTGAATGTGACTATGCATTTGAAAAAGAGCTAGCTCATTTGAAGAGAAGAATAAGTCTATACTAATATGGCATAACATAACAACATATTTCTAGTATAAGTAATGTGAATTTCTAACTTTTTTCTGCAGATTAACTGCCAATAACAAAAGCCATGATATAGTCAGCATTTAGAGTGAAGATGAAAGAGTGTGAAGCCACATTCTAAAGGTTAAACTTGGACAAACTTGCCTTTAAAGACACCACGCAAAGCCATGGAAAAATTATCTCATTTCTTTTTCACCTCATGAAGGTTTTTTTCCTGTTCTTTAGTGCTATGCAGGGATTTAAGATTTAGCATCACTTATTTTGTAAAACATGAATGCAGTAAAGCCTCCACTATTGCACTAAGCCTAGGATCAGAAAAAAACAAAATAATGCATATCTGAATATCCCTGACAATAACGCAAACAAACACTAATATCTTTGCTTGTGGCAAGTGTTAGTAATTTTGCAAATTATACTTTTCATTTACATATGCTAGTTATCATTTTAAAATTTCAGCTTAAAAAATAACCTCAAAATGCTGTGAAGCAGTTCTGCAATATTGAAAATATCTTGTTTTGTCTGATTGTACAATGCAAAGACATATCTCCTGTTTAACCTTTCTGTAGTACATGCCAAGAATCCATCAGCAAAAGTAAGGTTCAACATCAGAATTAAATCGCAAACAGCATTGTCTTCATGTACATAATGGATCTTTTATAAAGAGACAGAATTTCTTATTCTTTAGACTTAGAGAGATTAGGGTCACATCACAGTATGTTAAAATACACAAACCTTGATAATCTTTGGCAGATTTATTACCTACCACACACTCACAGATCCCTGTGAATCTTTGTAATTCTTAACAAGAACAGCTGGTAGTAAATAACCAAACACAAAGTGCTTGATGGAAAGAGAAAGAAACCTTCTTATACTCCCAGCGAGGTTCTTCACTGGAAAGTTAATCAAAGAATAATTCAGAAGAAAAGCTAAAAACAATATTCAGTTTGTTTTTGCAGATGTTCCAACTTTTAAGCTTTAATTTATGGTGAAAATATTTCAGTAAAACAACAAATACTAGGGTCTGAGCTTGATGATTTTTATCAAGAACTTCCAGTTTATTTTTTTTTAAAATGCATCTGATTTAGGAAACTTTGCTATTTGCAAATACTTCAGAGTCAGCTAGCTGCATAGGAGAAAGATTTAACACATTACGAGGTGGAAGAAAGAATGAAAGAAGAGTAAAATCTTAGTCAAGCATTAAGTAGCATTAACTAAATATCTGGGGGGATTTTTTGGTTTGTTTTTTTTTGTTTGGTTGGTTTTGGGTTTTTTTGTTTATATACTTGCTCTATTTATGTTATGGATGGTTCCCGTAGGAAGCTTGGAAGGAGGTCTTGCAAGAAACTCTTTGCGAGTTTTTTCAATGCTTTCTAGAGCTGGGTTGTTGACAAACATCCTCTCTTTGCCTGTAAGTCTTCAAATCTCGTTTATCAGCAACAATTGTTCACAGGAACAGGGTGAATATTGTATTCCCAGAATGGTGCAGGGAGCACACACTGTTCATAGACTGAACTCGTGGCAGCGCTGTAGAGCTTGTAGAGGGCAATTAAACTGTATTTGCTATTCTTGTAGTCTTTGTCACTGGCTCAGGACAAACTGCAACCGGGCCCACTGAAGGAGTGGGATTTGGAGGGAGACAGTGTGCAAGTGAAGAAAGCTGGATTCCAGACACTTGCTCTTAACAGTCATGTTTTGCCTTCTTTCAGGACTTCAGAGGGATGGGGTATATGTAAAGTCTTGCAGAAGGAGTATGTAGCCACATTATAGTCTTGTTTGGTGACAAACTCATATTCACACATATTTTGAAGGGCTTTTAGGGTTCAGCAAAACTCTTTATTTATGCAACTAACACCTCGTATCATCTGTCATTTGGTAAATGATGACCTCATTTCCAGCTGTCTTTATCATTTGTCATTTTAGCAAAAGCAAGGCAGATCTGGGAACAAAGCTGTGTCACTATCAGAAATGCTAAATTGTACAAAACGCAGCATATATTTCTCAAAACTCAGAAGCAATATCAGTTGCATCCTCTATTGTATATACTGCCTTCAAAGCGGTGCTGAATCAAGTTCAAAGTGCACATTACTGTCTTTTAAGCATTTGAGAGATCCAAGGCAAAAAATTAACTGAAATTATAAGATGTAGATTTTCAATCTTTTGAAATAGCAAAAGCAATGGCAAAAGACACTTTTGCAAGAGAAAAAAATTTTCTCAGAGACTAGAATGTACTCGCTGGAGAAAATAGGGCTCTTAAAAACTCCTTTCAATAGCCTCCTTCTCCCTTTGTCCTCTGTGTTTACTATAAACTCAAATCCCAAACCCAAAATAACCTTATCTGTTGTTCGTCCCTTGGGAAGACAAAAGAAACTAAAAATATGGCTGTGCTATAGAGCAGCTGGGTGCATTCAAGTATTAAGGTACTAATACCAGAATAAGGTGGAGTTGAACAGAAACCCCTAGCATAGCAATCCCATCCACAGAGAATGGTTTATTTTTGGCCCACCTACAAGTTTTGGGAAAAGAACAGTTAGACCTCTTGCTACAGCTCTGCATGGTTGAAATTAAATTTCTTTCTGCACTCATGTCCAAGAACAGTCTGAACCTAGCTAACTGTAAATGAGTAGTTAATCAGTGGCCTAGAGTTTAAGACACTTGGCAATGTTGGCTAATTGCCTAGACACCTTTCCTGGGGAAATCATATAACTATGCTGGTCAATGGATCACCTAAACACAGATGGACACCTGAGCTTGAGCCTCAGACCTCATCGTTAGCGTTAGTCCCTGAGTGACTTTTACATTATCTGAACCAGATACTTGACTAAATTAAGCAAATTACTTTATTTATCATCTGCTGAGAATCTGACCCATTTCTTTCTGCCTTATCATCTCTTGCTAAATTCCAGGAAGCAATTTTGAAAGGCATATCCTCATCATCAATAGCAATACGGGGTTATAAAATTACAGCCCACGAGGAGGGAAGCTAAACTAACATGAAGGACATTTTCATACTTGGATCTCCAAGAACTCATCAGACAAAACATAATATATCAAAAAAAGTCCATATGAGGGTTTTTTTGTCTCATCACATCTAGGAGTGGAGTTGCAGATAATCTTCTTTGGATATTGATTTGAACTCATTTTTCAACAAGTAAAATCAACCTTTATAGACAAATATTTCACCGATTTAAGGTAAGGGAACATGACAGAAAATACACATTCAGATTAATCAGCTTTTAGCCCTGGACATAAGGATAGTTAATCACCGATACATTTACTCTTCAGAGTAGATCAAAAGGAAATGGTTGATGCTTTCATTTTAGTCAATTCAATTGCTTCATAGTGCAGTTGCTTGACTGAACAACTGGACTATTGCAGAGTGCAATTGAAATGTTTCTGTTACTAAAGGCTAGCATTAAATTAGTGCTCACACAAGCAAGGGCTTGTTCAGCTGGGCTGAAGTATGACTTGGTGTCACAATATCTCAGTAACACTGAGTCACAATATCTCTGGATCTGGGGTTGTGTAGATCATATATCAGCCCTTGTTAAGGTTTCTGCTTAGTCACAAAGTCTGTCCTTATGAGTGTAAAATAATTAAGACAGAGCTAGAGGTTTATTCATTGAACCCTTTTACTGTGTTTTTTCCTTTTCAGTGTGTTCTTTGGTTTGTATTCTGTTATGCCATCTCCTCCTATGCATACGCCTCAGCTCCGTACAATTCCCTGGGCCCAGTAAGCCACGGCTCTTGCATGCTAATTATTAGCTATTTCCTCTTACCTTAGGAATAGAAATGGATGAAAGAGAAAGTCTGCCATTTGAACTTGTTTCATTTACTTTCTGCAAGATTTAATTGTTCATTTCCAGAGTGGAAATGCCTTTTTCTTCACACAAAGAGCATCCTATGTTGAGTATTTTGGTTTCTCTCGCAAACCAGCTTTTAAACCACATATTTGAGTTCATTCCAGTGGTGTCATTTTAAGCTTTCCTTTCTTTGCTCTTTCCATTCTTCATCCTCCACTTGAGTTGCTGACTCTCTGGTCATTTTCCGTTGGCAACAATAAAAAATATATGTGTATATAAGTTGCCAGAATGGTTAATTCTTCATGACTGTTTCCTCTCATCTTCATTTCCATTTTCCCAAGCCTTTCCATATGTCCTTCAATATTTCATTTCAATAATTAAAGTTTCCAAGTTGACCTATAATGTAAAAACCATCACTATAGTCTTTTTTCTCTCTCTTTCTTCCTCTTTCTTTCTCCTTGGCATGGTGGGAGTCAGTATTTCTACAAAAGTCTGCCTCAGACTCTGGGCTCTGTGCCTTTGGGAGAGTGAAACAATATTGGGAGTCACTGAGAAGCTGTGTGTGCCAGGGAAACCTTCTATTTCAAGTGTTCCTGTTCCACTGTTATTTTTTCCCCTCTGGATTCTTTTGATGGTTTCCAGGTCTCTCTTCTGGTATTCGACTGTTTTATTTGCTGTTACTACTCAGAAGCATCATGAAAATGGGGAAGTAAAAGAATCTTCCAATCTTTTTAGTTCAGTTCAACTTGACTGTGAGAATGAGCAGCAAAAATATCTAATAGATGTGCAGTTTAATTATATTTAGACTGTAGTGAAATTGATATAAAAATCCTCATTCTGAAAATAAAAGTTGTTGGGGGATATTTTTTTAAATCATAAATCCGTCATCAAAGGAGCAATGTTGATCATATGTTGGCAACTGGTGCAATTATATGATCCTTGCGTTGCTTTTCTCCAGATTGTTCTTCCATTACTAAGATCATTAGACTATGTACATACAGGACTATTAAAATGACAAGCAAGACTATATGGTAATTTTCAATGGAGTAATTTTATTGTCCCATTCATTATGGTTTGAGGCTTATATTTTTCTGTTCATGTTTTCACCGCAGGTGTCCTGTCTCATGTAATTGTTATTCTCGAAAGGTCAGAGGTCTTGGTGGAAACTGTGTTGCATTTACTAGCACATCAGCAACATCACTTTCCATCAGACTCTGAAAATAAATGTTCTGGCAAGGAATAGGAACTGTAACCCACCTTTTCCACTTAACTGAGATGTCAGAAATTGTTCTGGACATGAGAATTCAATACCAAATGCCTACAGTAAATCACATCCTGAGATAGGCAAGGGGATCATGCATTTAAGGATATTATTAGTTTACCTCAAGCAACCAAATCCGATATGCAGTGCTCTCTTAGATCCCCACACTTTACCCAGGTGATAGAACAGTTCTGGTTTTGTTCAACACTGATGTCAGGTTGAACAGTTTAACTGATATCCTTAGAAAAGAGCACTGAGACTGCAGATGGTTTGTAATATTTATACAATCAGGGCCAATTCTGGACAACTTAATATTTAATCATTAATATATTACAAAATATTGCTGACCACCTACTAGCTTACTTTAAAGGTTTAGATTAATTCTGATATTTTAATTTCTCTACCAGTGACAGTGCCAATGATGGGTTAGTCTGCTATGAGCTTCACCCTCCTTGTCCTCCTCCAAACATGTTTGTATGCATAGCCAACTCACATTTAAAAGCAAGCAAACTCCTCTCACTTACACGTAAGCTGTCATCTAACACTTTTCTCTGTATTTAAAGAACCCTTTCTTTTCCCAGGAGTTAGTTACAGGAGATGTGTACAAAAGGCACAAAACAGATCCTTCACAACCATTTCTTCCTATCCATCTGGCTCCATGCCCTTTCTTTGACATTTCTGCTCCTTTCCTTTGCAAGTGATGTGCTTCCTTGGGTACCTGGATGCTGTTCTGCACTTGGCAGTGGCATCCTATCAGGATGCAGCACAATGACATCCAGGGTAATGACATCCTCCTCCATTCACTTCTCTCTCAACACATTTTTAGCACAGATCCTTATGATCAGGCATGCCTTGGTGCAAGAATTGCCTCTAGGATTTGGGTTCCTACTCTTCTAACTCCCTTCCTTACTTGAATTTAGTTAACTTGTTCTTTTCCCTTCCCTCCTTTTCCCTTTCCACTCTCTCTCTTCCCTCTTCCTTTCTTTCATTTTCTCTCTCATTGTCTATTGTTCTCCCTTTCCCTTTTTCTTCTTCTTCTCATTCTCCATCCTCTTCTCCTTCCCCTTCTTTTTTTTTTTTTTCCGTTTTCTTTCTCTCCTTTGTTTTTTGGCTCCTACTTCACAGATGGGACTTAGAATGGTCAGAGAAAAAAATATCACAGTTACTTTGGTCACTATTGTGGTTTATTATAGGATTCCTAGCAATGAAAGCATGATCCTCCTCGAAGTCTCTCTAGGATGCTGCTTGAATTAGAAAATCTTATCTTGAATTGTGAATCACAGACTTGTCTGGAGCTGCAATTTCAGTTTCAAGCTTTCATGTTTCAGAATGAATTCAGTTGATTGAGAAATGTGGTTCTTAAACTGAAATAACAGTCCCTGTGGGTTATATACCAGTTGAAGTGCAACTTTCTCACTCAGACAAGTCTATGAATATAGAATTAACAGTTGTAGCTTTATATCCTCTGGGGAACAGATACAGAAAGAGATTTTGGCATAAAATACTCAAAACAAGGGGAAAAAAGCATTTATTTCAGCACTATGTTATCATATATTTTTATTTCCTATGAATATTCAAAAAACAAAACTAGAATTCGGGGGAAGAATGGTCATGAAAATTTTAATGGAAAAAGAGGAAAAAAGCATCAGATCACCGTGTTTCATTTCCATGAATCTTTACTTGGTGCCTTTTTCTCCTGCTTCACTCCTGATACAACCAACAGTTTCACTTTAGTGAATGAGTTTCTGCCCCTCTAAGCAAAGACAGGGTCAGCAACACCCAAGTCTGGTGATAGAGTGCCCTGAATGCTGCCTTTACAGCCCTACCTCATACCCTCTTATTTCCTCAAAATCGGGCCATCCAGGGTGTCTTCTGGGTGTCCAGGCCCTCTCCATCCCTCTTCACAATTGACCTTGCCTTCCTTCCTGCTGCCCCTCACCATGGTATCAGAACCGTAAGTGTTCCCCCAGAGTGCGCTTGCTCTGCATCCCCATGGCTGCAAAGAGTACTAAAAAAAAAAAAAAAGTGTAAAAGCCAAAAGAGCACCCCATTGCTGACTGGAATGTGGATGAATCGTGTCATAGTTCAGAGCACTGTTGTCGCTCTGGCACCGAGTCACCAGGCTCAGTCTCTGCCAAGACGGGTGTCAGCTGGTGAATTATAACATTGGCAGACAGGACAGAGATAAGCAAAAAACACAATGACAGCTGTTACACAGAACTATTCTTTCTGGCCTGCTGAATACAGTAATACATTGTGTAAATAAAGACAGACAGCTTCATTATGCAATTGTCTGTTACTAGGTCTCTGCTGAAGAAGTACTACTGATTCAGGAAACTATACCCAAGCTCATCAGACTAATGCATTCTTGCTTTTAGACTCCCAGTGTAGTAAGAAATATAGTAACGTAACTCTCTAACAGTATTTCCACAGATATATGTGCTCAATGGAGAAAGAAGGACCTTGTGATAATCTAGCAATTTAGTTTCTGATAAATGCTTCTTACATCTGAGTCCAGAGCAAAACATGAAAATAGATACACTCACCTTACATGGCAAATTTAAGATCTGACAGGAGTTAACAAATAATCTTTATATAGAGACATCACCATAACATTCCAGCAGCGTAAATCAGCAAATCATTTTTTTTTCTGTTATGTTTTAGTCCAAGTGGTAAAGAGGCACCAAATGGCAAAATTATCGTAGACAAACCACAGAACTAAGCTGAAGTTATCTTACTGTAGTGTGCTTATTAAAATGTTGTTTCTACCTTCTTTCACATAATTCTTTCAAACAATGCAGGGGGTCACTTTAGAGTATGAGATGCAAGAAGGCAGCATTTAAACAATCTTTCAAATGGCCCCGTTCACCTTTTGCTTTAACCTGAGATCCCTGAGACAAAATGAAGTGAGAAATGACTGCAAAAACTATTTATTTTGCAAATAAAGAAAGGGAAAGTTAAATCAGAGGCGTTATTGTGCTGGATATTGCAGGGCATCCGTCTTTGGGAGTGCTAGGGAGTAGAAGATTCTTAAACCTAAAAAAAAAAAGTGGGAGTATAAATAGACTGTAAAGAAAAGAGTAAGCAGTGTTATTCTCAGCAGGAATTAGTCAACTATCCAAAGCTCATGAGAACGATTCCAGTCTTCAAGCAGCAATTGTGTCCGAACTGGCTCAGCTATACATTTGCTGGGATCCTGGAAGCAGTTGTGTGAACTGCGAACAGAATATTGAGAAGGGAGAAACTGTGCAGGAAGCTATCCCTGATTCCTAAACTGACTTTTTCAAAAAGTGTGAAGAATATATGGGGAAAAGGCCACAGCTTATTTTAAGCCCCTTTTTGGTTACCTTGCACTCTCATAGGAGGTTATCATATTATGCAGTTGTTCTAAAATTATGATTGCCTGAACAGGTCAAGTTAAATTGTTTGCATTGTTAACCAAGGAGTAGCACAATGATGAGCAAAGGTCTTCCTTAGTCTTTTTGCAAGCTGTTTGCTCATGCACTCTGGTTTATGAACGAGCTCTTATCTAGCCATCTCACAGCTTGTGTAGGAAGTATGCAATTGTCTGACTTCATCCAAACCCTAAGTGACATCTGCTGGAAAAATGTTACAGGTAGGAAATGGCACAGACAATTTTGGAGCTGAAGGTTCCATTTAGTGATTAAAAGGATATGTAACACCATCAGTTTGTGGTTCAGTTACTCTACTATTTCAGTTATGTGAGTAAATTCACATTGCAAGCAGTATTTTTTCTATTAATGTCTCTGGGATGCTTACTTGTTAATTAATTTTAATGACACTATAACCAGTAAATTAGGGATTGGAAGCTTTTCCAAGAAATGCAATAGTTTTAAAAGCTGAAAAATCTATTACTGCTTTTCAGTCAGATGTTTTCTGGAATAAGGTATACTAATTCTAGGAATACATAGAATATTATTAACACACATGAAGCAAATGAAGCGAATTAATATGTTTGTTAAAGATTCATGAATCTGAAAATTTAAGTCTTCATTATGTTTATCCTGTCAGTTTCGGTGGGCTTGGCTCAGTTATTTTTCAGGTCATGACTGCTCTGAAACATGGTCAACAGTTTGCAAACTTGCAAACCGAAAAAGAACGAGGTTATTGGTAATACCACATAACCTAATTTTTCAACATTTTTGAGCAATAATCACCCTGTTGGGACCCAGCCAAAGGGAATCTAATATGGCTATACTGTCCACCTTTGCCACTCTTTGAAAACATAGAAGTGACAGCATTGAAATGAAAAATAAGCAGAGACTCAGCAAATAATATTTATAAATAATATAAATAGAGAATATTTTCTCTCCAGAAAACTCGTGTTTTCTAATCAGCAGGTTTAGAGGGCTTACAAGGGTTGCAGGAACATGGCTGCAGGATCTTATGGGAGGCGGAAAGTTTCCTCCTCATACCTATTCTTTGGAATCCACAACACTGTTCTCCAGTACCTGCTGCAATGTTGCTAGAGATCTGTGTCTAGAGTCCAATGGGTGAGCTCTGCATGCTTCTACCCACCTCCTCCTGCAATGGGAGCTGGACTCCCATCCATGTGATTATGGCAAGAAAAAATGTACTGTTTGAATGGCTGGACTCTGCCTTTTCTAGTACAGGCAGAAGCAATAATATAGTGGTTGTAGTCATTCTGTTATTCCTGTCGTCCTCTGCTCTGAGTAGGTCATGTTTTCCTTAGTCTAACTCACTCTAAGTAGATGTGTACTCGGTATGATCACATGAGTGCTTTTCATCCACAGGCCTGTGCAAACATAAATGGGGCTTTGTAAAAGAATTATTTCAGGATGTAAATAACTTGGGTAAAAAATAAATGAATGAAGACACAACAATATTTCTGAAAGTGGGATAATATCTTCCAGTGTCACAGAACTCTATGCCTATGTAACAACTATTCAGGCTAAACAAGGTATTCTTTTATTGCTGTTGTTCTTGTTTCACCTATTTACTCCCAGGGTGTGAAATGCTTTCAATTAGTATCATACTGTAGTAATTTTAGCATGAACTCTAACCACTTTTGCAGTATTCCTAGAGCTGTGAGCGAACTGAACCCTTGATCACTTGGCTTGAATGTCATAAAATTGTATATATATATATGTATGTATGGATGTATTTTCTTATTTCTGCTAACTGTACCTAGATGAGGCTTTAAATACCACACCAATGCTATTTCTTTTACAGTTACCCCTCTGTGACTTCATATCTGCAGCTTGGAGGGAATACAAAGCTGTGATATACTGTAAGGAAAGCTGTTCACAGGAATTTTCAACATTTCCAGAAGCGGGAAATCTCAAAAAAATTTTCTCTGAAAGTTGTAAACCAATCCATTTGAAGAGCATTCTGTACCCTAAGACCCAAGCCTGTGGCTTCACAATTGACTTTCAAACCTCTTGTCTGTGTACTAATAAAGATAGTTTGAAGAGCTTAGTGAAACCTGAAGCTAGGTTTCCCCTCCCCGCATCGCAATCTGTGTGCACAGCATCCTTTGTACTCTTCTCGTGCAAAATTGAACAGCATAAATAAGCTGTTTAGTTTGCAGCACAGACAGTTCAAATTACAGTAGAGGTTGGTGACAACATAAGTCTACTACAAATTGCCAAAACTGTTCAAAGGCCAGGGAAGTGGCTGCGTGAGAGATTGCCTGAGATGCTCTTCTCTTCAATCTGCTATCCAAGTACACACGTGTCCTTGCCTAAACTATGACACAGCCAGATATGGTCAGAAAGTTTCCCGCACCAGGGTAAAAACCTAATCAGACTGATTTTCCCAATCCACCCAAACTCAGTTTTTCTGTTCCTCATGCCAGATATTTTCTGAAACTGATTATGACCTCAAAACTGCTTATTACAGCATAGCCGCAATGATTGCTCAGAAGTCCCTTCTCCTTCGCAATAGTATGCACAAAAAATATTACAAACCCTCTCTCCTGCTCTCCCTCCCTTCCTTCCTTTCTTTTTAACTTCCAGAAGGTGCGCATCATGGGGTAAAGGGGAAGTGGGAAAAAAAAAATAGCAAAAGAAAATCCTGATTAACATCTGAGGATCACAGTAGTGTTTAAGGCCATATCTTAAATGTACACAAATACCTTTTTCCCCTCCTACAGGTGTTGGAGTCAAATCCCTAAATGTATGCTTCCAGAAAATTAATTCTCTCTTTTATTCTTTTTCTTGTTCTTCATTCATTATTTACTACCCAAACAAACTTTTGGTTTTCTACCAATAACTCACTAACCCACATAATACATTCATTATATTGCGGCAATACAAAACAGAAAATAAGAAAGAACATCAGCTCCCTGTCAGGCTTTTCTGAAAATAGATGCCTATTTCCTAGAATCTGAATTCTTCAGGTAGTCATCTCAGGAACTCAATGTAACTGGAAATACAATGGCTAGAAGATTGAAAGTTGTTTCAAGCTTTCTTTAGGAATTCCCAAAGTATTGTGTGATGCTCTGGAGTCCACTAGAATAAATGCAATACAAGTTAAAGTGCATAAAAGTTAAAGTAAAATACATCACATAAAATAAAGTACAGATGTGAAAACACCACTTTTCTATTTCTTACCAGGTGCAGACCTCTAAGGAAGAACTTTTCAGAGCATCCTAATACTACTTTCTTCAATATAAAAGCTGTGTTCAACAGTTAGTATTAAACAGATCTGTAAAGTCTTTGGAATATAACAGTAATCCATACAAAACATAATTATTGACTTGTGAAATAAATATAAGCGTATGTAACTGTATTATTTCATGGACATGTAAAATTCTATGCTGATGGCAAGCAATTGACCTTCAAAATATTTCAGTAAGCTACATAAATGTTAGTATTTCTGTTATGCAAAGGAAGCAGGTGGTGCTTGTACTTGCTATAATTTAAGCAAAGACCTTTAAAATGTCAGCAGCGAGGCCTTATTTGAAACCTTATGCACTTTTGAACTCCAGTCTTAAACCACTTTATGCCCCATAGCAAAAAAATCATAAAAAAACCCCTTCTCTCTACCTCTTGCTGTGGCTTTCCCTCCCCCATTTTACTGCTTCTCCTGTTGCTTTCCCTAGGCACCTTTCCTTACATTGTCTCTCACAACTACTGTGGGATGCCTCACCACAGAAAACTGAAGCTATTTTGTTAGGGTATAATCTATTCTTCACTGAAGCAATGTCTCCACTATAATTCCATTATAATTCTGCTTACTTTTACTAGAGGAGAACCTTCCGCACTATGTTTTGTCTTCTTGCTTGTTTAACGTATGGCAAGAAAATCACTATGGAGACTGTAATTTTTTAACTTCAAAAACATTTTCTTCCAACATCCTGAACTTCTTGGCTCTGTGTTAAATCCTTCAGTGTAAGAGGCTGAGATACACTCGGGATTAATTTGGCCAAATAATTTCTTGTGTTTACTTGGAAAATCTTGACCAAGATGAAATTTGATTAAAAAAAAGAAGAAAACATCTTTGACAACACATGGTTCTAAAGTATGTTTTCCATTTTCTGCTCATCTCTGAAATTCAGAAAAAGAAAATTCTAACTGCAAGCAAGAACAAAATCCATCCTGACTCTAATTACTGAACTGATGAGATATCTGACGTGATCTTATCTGCGTGGCTGTTCATGCCTGGATCCTAAAGCAAATACTGCCAGTGTTGCACAGTCCCATTTGCTAAATAAGAAAGCAGACATGAATTCAGCCACAGGGCTGACTTCTGATCTAGAAATAAAAGGCTGGGTACAGCACAAAATGTTTATGCCAGGGAACTGGGTTCTTGAGCCCCCTCTATGCTCACACAAGGTCAGAGGAATAGAGAAGATTTATCCGGGATTCTTCCTGTCCCACAGCCATTGGCTTGGGCTGTGAAGGGGTCCTGCACAGGTGAGCCCTTGTCCCAGTCTCATCTGCCCTGTTTCCAGTTGAGCAAACCTACCACTGCAGGGTGACCCCTCTGAGTTGTGTCTGTTTTAGGGATGGGTCTCTGTGTGCTAGGTCTTCTGTCCTAGAACTCATCTCCCCTCCTGAAACAATAGACACGATGCATCACTTTGCCTGAAATTCCTGCTAAATTTATGAAGTCCTTGTCTAAAGCAGATACCCAACGTGGGACCTGTGTTTATCTAAACTTCCCCAATGCCTTAATTTGACCTGAATGGTTACCAATGCAGCTTGGATTTTAAATTATCTGAATTTGATATTGGGCAGTTTTCTCTTGTGCCTATATGGATACATGGGGAAGGATCAAAGCAGCCCTCAGCTTAGCCTAGCAAATATGACTTGTACAGGGCAAAAAAAGACTACAAGATCCTCATTTTAGAGGCTAAGAGTTTTGATCAGGTCTACACCTCTTTTTATGATTTCTTTTCATCCCAGAAGCAGCCCCAAGGCAAGTAGTCCTTGTGTCTGACTAAGGTGCCCTTGTTTCCCTGCTAACAGAAACATTACAAGTTTTCTTGCTAGTGCCACTTGGCAGTGATTTTTAAAAACAAGCTGTAGGCACAAGCAGGAATGGTGCTAATTTAGTCCTATCAACACTGTGTTTGGAGAGGTGAAGCTAAGCTGAACCTCCATCCATTTTCCCAGTAATTAATAGCAATTATGCAGCCAACTTCCCCCATCCAGTGCACTACCAATTGTAAAATTGGCTCAAAATGCTATATGACTGAGCTGAGATTGAGTATTTCTCTGATGCCATTACATACATGGGGTGTTGTTGGTTTTGTAGTTTTTCAGACATTCAGTGTCTCCTGAGGCACCCTGTGCTGTAAACATCAGCTAGTCACGCTACTTGAAAAGCCTGTCAATGTGAAGATTTACAAGCCATCCAACTCTGCTAGCTTTGCTCTCAGTTCTGAAACTGGTCTGTGCTTCTCCCTGCCATCCAGCTAGTCTCCAATGTCTCTCTTTCTTCTTCCTGCTCACCGGGGAATGCTTCTTCTGGGACTGCACTAGGCTAGTGTTGTGACTGCTTTTCTGTCACCACATATCACTCTCTGTGGGCTTTACAGTTTGGGACTTAGTTACTCCTGCTCCCCAAGTTCACAGCTTGCCTTTAGCCTTCACAGAAGTGATTCGTATCTATCTTAAAGTGTCTGTAGGAAGGGCGACTTGTCCAATGAGCTGTGCAGTGTAGTTTGGATCACAGCTATATGGTTTTTTAAAATTAGCAGATCTTGTTGGCAACCCAGACAATATTTTTGGAAGCTGAAGTTCAAGAAGAGTGAAAGAGGGTGGTCAGTGTGCTGGACAAATCTGTGAGGTAAAGATGGTAAAATGACCTATAGGAAAAATGCATCATGGTTGTACTAAAGGATAAACAGGCAGAAAAAGGGAGAAGATGAAGGACTAGGAAAGAAAGAGAAAGAAAAAACTAAAGGTCAAAATATGTTAAGAAATTTGGAAGCAGCAACAAAAAAAAGGAGGTAGAGGAATCTTGAAAATTAAAATGGGAAGAAAATAAATTAATGAAAAACAAGAAAAAGTGCATGCAACTTTGGTAATAATAAGTGTTATTTATTATTACATATAATTTATTAATACATTTCTATATTATCAATATTTTCCCATCAGAAAATGGGACACTGAAAAATCAGAGTCTATGTGAAATGCAGAGGGGTCTGTTACAATTTTGTGCATTGAGACATGGGGATCTTCAAGACAACTGTACCTCGTGAGTGTGCTAAGGGTCATTGGTTGTATTTCTATTGCAAATGTTGATTGAATTGCTCTACAGTTTGCAGTGTTGATAGTTGAACAAAAGCATGGAGAATATTCATATATAATTTATCTAGAGAAAGATTACCATCTCTGGCTAGAAGAATAGGACTTTGTAACTCTGTGAAGGAGGTGTTAAGGTGTCACCTAAAAACCAGAGAAACAGCTTGTCTACTCTCCTTTCCTTGCACATCAGCCATCTTTGTTGTAATATCACATTTATTTTAAAAATACAAAAAATACAAAAGCATCTCCTCAAATATGTTGTTTCTTTAGCTTCACACCCCGATATAAGCACTGGGCTATCATCTCTTCCTTCTTTGCTTTGCTTGGGAGATGCTGCAACACAGTCACTAAGTTTTTGAGCAAGAAGAAAGAAGAGAAGTGTGAGCAACAAGACACTTGATTCCAGTTATTACAAAATACACTCTGGACAGGCTAGCAAATAATGTAAAAGTTTAGAAAGCTAACCTGCAGTTTTGGCTAGGCACAGCCCTGCCTACAGTTAAGCCACTCAGGACCTAAAGATACTTCTCTCTTCTGTGTATGCTCAGTGTCAAATTACCCATCGATGTGTGAATGTGTGTACCATTAAACAATGTATATATTCTACAGAAATCATTATAATGCCTTGATTTGGTACACCAAAACAAATCTTTGCTGTGTATGGTGTTACACTGGTTTGATCAGATCTGAAGGGTGGTTTGAAGATGAAGACTGCTAAATATAATCATTATTATTACTACCATATGAAAACCCACACAGTGTATTTAGCTCTTCAGAAGGAGGGGGAGCTCCACTTTTTTTTATCTTTTAAAAATATGCAGGTGCAAGGCTAAAAGTGTTGGGGTTAAAGCAGTCAGAGACAGCGTATATTAAACGGGCATACTTGTCAGAAAGCAGGGAAAGGACCTGGGAGCACAAACACAATAAATAGAGCCACAAAACTGTCAGCAAAATGTATTTCTGCAGTCAAACAGGAAAGTGCCAGAAAGCATGCCCAAGGACAGAGAAAATCAGACTGAGGAAATCATTCAAGACACATACATGTGGCATTACAGTCTAAAAAGTGGGACTCTAACATCCAATTTTACACTCTGTATTACAAAGGTAATCACATGCTACAAAAAGCAGGCACAGAAGTCTAGCAAAAGCCTAGAAGTGCTGAAATAGTGGCTGTACTAGATTTGCAGTCCCTGAAGAAAAAGTGAGTAAAAGTAACATACAATTTCGGCCTGTTATCTCTTTTCTGATTTGTGATTTTAAGCACACCAGAGGCATTTTCAGTATTTTTTAGATTTTTTTAATGTATTGTTACAGTTAGGGGCCAAATTATGTGGTCTCAATGTATGGCCATCTCCTATCACTTATTTTGAGTTATTAAATTTTAGAATACTTAAAATGTCACCCACCAACAAAATGTTAATATTTACAGTTAGAGTAGATATTAAAAAAAACCCAAACAATTGATTTCAAAGTTTGAAATAAAATGTATTTATTTAAATAATTAAAAGGTTGAAAAATACTCTGTTGCTTTTTTTTCCCTGAAAAACCTTAATGTCTGTTATGTGTTGAAAGATAGTGCCACCAAATATACATTTATTTTATGTGCTCTTTCCCCCTTATTTTTCTTCATCATGTCTACATTGTCAGAATTATATAATGCTGTTTCACATCCAGAAAATTTAAATATGTGTACATTTAGTGTTGCTTGTAAATACAATTGTTCTTTCTGTGCCCCTCTAAATAAAGAACAGACTCTGTGCTCTGATAATTTGCTTTAGATATTTTGTGTCCTCTTTGGACACTCTTATATAGAACGTACTGTTTTATTTCTTCGATTTGAGCAATAAAACCATAAAAGCTACCAAAAAGTAGCTAAAAGTCCCTGTACGGAGGGTCTTGCTTCTCTACAGTCCCCAACACTGTACAGGAGTTATGTAGAATGATAAATCTGTAAGTGCATCACTGCAGCATTTTAAAATATACAACTTTATTTACAGCTTTACCAATATGTATCTTTATTTACCTGTGTTATAAACAGACTATATATACTGAAGCTGCAGAACTTAGAGAAGAAATGCCAGTCATCATATTTATTTGGTGTCATCTTTCATGCGGAAAGACTTTTATTGTTCCCTTGTGTTAATGCAATACTTTATGAAGCTATAGATCACTTTCATCATCCTGAATCACGTTCAGTCATTTCTTACAAATCAAGTTAGTAATAACTATAAAGCCCCATCATTTAGTGTCCATCTCAGTTCACTCATTTCAGACTGCTACTGGCCTCTGAGTTAATCATGGAACGTTTTAAATTTTTATTGCCTCATTTGTGCTGTAACAGGGAGAGTAAGGCTGTAGGGGAATATGCTTTTCTCAAGCTGAATTTAAAGCTGTAGGACTACAGCTGAGGACGAATGCTGTAAGTATGAACTCTATGTGTGTAATTCCATCCCTCTGAGATCACAGGGATTTTTAGTTCTGGACAAACTGCCTGTCCATTGGCCATATAGTCTCAGGATGCTTGTAAAGCTCTTGAGTTTCCTCATCAAATGCTCCTGTGAGACAACCTTGTTCATCCCAGTTCCACCCTGACATTGTCTGTTATGTGGCACTATTTCATCCCTTCTCTCACTTCTTGTACTGACCCCATGCTATTATGCCCTATATAGCCTTACCTGTATACTTGCATACCAAAACCACAGTGACTATGAAGAGACTTTAGGCATGACTTTAGGTCTGAATTTTATCTAGAGATAGCTAATATTACATAGCTGATTTCATGCTCTTTTTTTCAATACATACTAGTCTGCCTTCCCTCCTCTCACACCACCAAAACATATAGTGCCTGAATCCTTGCTTGCAGAGAACTGTTATTAAACTTTTGTTACTTGAAATGCAGAATTTAATTGTTGTAGAATTCAGCTGTTATTTATCTGCTAAAGAAAGTGTGTTAAAAATAAACTATGCACAAAATTTAAAAAATAACTTATCAGGGAATGCGACAAGTGTTATTCTAGTTTCTTGTTTCATAGTAAAATTTTAGGGCTAAAAATCAATACTAACTGTGACTTTAGCTATGGTTATGTTGGTCACTGCTTTCACCAGAGAAAATTCTAATGTACATAGTAGGTAGGAAGTCATAATACGGGACACAGCTTTTCCTCACATGTAGACTAAGAAATTTCCTCTTGCTGTAAATTAATTGAAATAAACATCTAATAAGTATTGTTCTCTGAACGCTTCTAATTAAAAATAAGAGCCATTTTAAATAAGATAGAACTGAACTTCAGAGACAACCTTTGGGTAGCCAGCTGTCTGCTTATGTCAGCATTTGACCTTGCTGACGCTCTACCCAAATGCTTTTGTATACAGGCTCAGCTTTCTTTAAATACTTTGGTCAATTTAATCTTGGCTGAAAATACAACCACTAAGTCTATGATGACTGTTTGAGTTGGCTGCAGGGGAGAAGTCAGTTCCTGGCTATGTAGCATTGACAGGAGGGAGATTACACTCTGTGTGTGAGGGTGTTCCCTGTATATTTTAGGCATGATAATTTAAAAAAAAACATCATGCCTAAGTAATGGTTACTAGTTAAGAATGTCCTGGCCATTTCCAAAGGGAAATGTGGATTTTGGAAGATGATCTTATTTTGATTCCATGGGTTTGAAATATGTCTTCTGACAGAAAAATGGGAGCTCCTTGTTGAAATTTGGAATAGGGTGAATTAAACATCCAGTCAGGGCTGGATTATCATAATTTCTTTTCTGCAGCTTCGATGAATAAACTGATATTTCACATATTCTGTCCATGGAACAAGACCAGAAATTGCCTGTAGAGGCACAGGCAGAAGTTCCCGCTGCTTCTATGATTCTGTTATTGTCAGCAGCAAATCAAAAGTCCAGTGAGCAATCAAAGCATCAACAGCACATATATTAAGTATTCCTGGTACGTAATTAATTGTCCTGGGCCAAATAAAAATGGAGATAACTACAGGTTGAAAAAAAAAAGCCTTGTTACAATTTTTATTTCAGTGTTAAAAGAATTAATACTAATACTAATAATAAACACAACAGTTTGAAGCAAGTCTTAAGTTCTTCTTTTGGGTCATGCAGAGCCCAAAACACATCCAGAGCACATCTGTCGTATTTTCCACTATGAAATTTGACATATTATCTACCTATGTCCAAGTTTTCTGTCTGCACTCTGTGGTTGCATTTTCTCATATCAACAGATTGCCAGGAGCAATATTGGTGGATTAGTTTACAAATGGATACAGTAGATTGTTATACTTGGGGTCTTTTGTCTCAGTTCTGAGCTCTATTGTACCAATTTATCGTTCAATAAGGAGAACTTACAGTTCATATTGGGATTTTATAGAGTTTCTTCCAAGCTAATTCAATACTTTTCTCATGCCGTATTGGACTTTGTAAAGGCTATTGATCTTGAATGATTTTTTCCTCCTCTGGATTCTCTTTACAGTGTCTTCATTTTCCAGTATTAGTAGATGTTTTTTCATAGGTGTCAAGGGACCTTAGCACACTGGTTTCAAAGAGGTCACAAACTGGATTTCTTCCCTATTAAAAATGAGTACAAAGCAAGACTTACCTTTGGAGCACAGGAGAAGCAATCAAACAAATAATAAAAAAAAAAAACCAAACGCCTCCCAACAAACAGAAAACAAAACCACAAAAACAACAAATAAAAAAAATAATAATTTTTTAAAAATGAAACCAGAAACAAACAAAAACCTCTCTGTATATGTAATAAATATTAATCTACGGATGATGTATCACCTGAAAGAAAGCCAATTTAGAACACTTTTCCAGTGGAAGGACTCTAATCTTAGTTAAAAAAAATGATGTGGAAAAGTCAGAAGAATTCACTGCTAAAAGTCCCTATTTACAGTTGCTATAAAAATGTAGCAGACTGTCAACTTTCTCATTTTGCTTTCAGAATTATGTGGAAAAGAAATATTGTTTGTATGACTCTTTCAGAAATATGATGTAAAAAGTTTTTTTCCTTAAGGCAGAGAAATTATGTTGGGGGGGGGAGGGATAGAAAAAGGAGGCACTTGTCCTCTTACTCTTCTTATTTCTCTTATTTCTCTTCTCAGAAAAAAAAAAAATCAGGTTTATCTTTCATACTAATACAGTCCCAACCAGTTATCTAGATGTCAGTAACTTGATGACAAATAAAATAAGACAGAAAAATAAACATGAATTATGAAGTCTCAGAACAGCATGAAGAGGAGAGATAAACAATGTTTAAAAGCACTTGACTAATAGTGACGAGACATGGTTCAAGATTTCATGTTATCAGTGAGACTTTCTTGGAAATATGCTTTCTCTACACCTATTTTAACAGTTGCATAACTATTTGACTGCCTGAGTAATATTGAAGATTTCTTTTTCACCTTCCTGAAATCAAGTATGTATTTAAGTAATTCGGAAATATGTAAAGAACAGATTTATTTTGTACACAGTACTGTAGAGTCTTTATCCAAAGACCTTCAAGGCTTTCATCAAAACAGCATACAGCTAAGCATTAGGTTTGAACACGCTCTACTAAAACAGCATGTTACTGAACACAACAGTCAGTCTAAGGTAATGGATTAAGTCTTACTTCTGAAAGACATTGAGTAAAAGCTAAGCTATAAAAAATGTATTTAACTCATGTAAAAAAATGCTTTTAAATAGGTCAAAACCTAATCTGGCATAACCAAAAAATGTCCCATTTGTAAAGGATACAAGCTCACATATTAAGATGACACAAAAAGAAGCTTCAGAAGAGCACAGCAATTGACCACAATCCCAAAATGAACAAATATGGCACTGTCTAAAGCCCTTGGCATACTATAACAACACTCAAATTATTGCATAGGTTGTGGACCTTTTAAAATTGCATCAGTTCTCAGAGACAAGATTGGTCTAATATATATGAGCTTTTTATCTGTGAGGAGCAAAGCTAAACTGCCTAAACCTCAAGACTGGTTCTACTGGCATACTCAGCCACCATGCAGTTGAAACCTGAAGTAGCCTAGAACATCGTAGGGAGAACATGAAAATGATTCCTTACCCCTGTGAGCTTCGAGTGTCCCATACATCTTCTGTAGTAGTTCTGGTATGGCTTGTGAAGTGAAATATTTAGATGCTAAAGTGCCTGGGTTATTGGGTGGAAAAGTTTATTGCAAGTTCAAGTTGAAGGAACTGTATGTCAATCTCCCATTAAGCCTTTTATAAGATAATAGGTACCCAACTTTTATACTACTGCTAATATTTCTCTAGTATAACAGTAACTTTTAGAAATTACTTTCCCTGTAGCTAGTCATACTTGACACTCATGAAGCCATGTCTAAAATACTGTACCCACTTTTTGGTCCCTGAGTCCAAGGTATATGTGGGGTAGGATCTGGCTGGAGGATCAAGATGGTCAGAGGCTTAGATCATGTAGCCTACAGAAAGGGGTTGAGGGAGCTGGGATTTCATCAAGCAAAAAAAGATGCTAAAGGTCAATCATTGTTTCTTACGAGTTCTCTCTTTTTTTTTTTTTAGATAGGAACATTCTTCACTACTCAGTATTTTTGTGTACATATTATTTGGAAAACGATATCCATATATGTTTGTTTTCAATTTTATTTACTATTATATGTTAGCAAATCATTTCAGGAGACTCTTGTCTTCTTTCCTTATGAAAGCTTGAACACCATTTATCAGTTTAATTTTAGTTAAAATTTTTCAGTTACTAACAGTAGCAATAAAAGAAGAAATTGCAGTAATTTCACTGTTGCTTTAATTTATATAGAGAAGGAATAATTTATATTTACACACAGATCATCTTAGCAGTGTATAGTATGAAAACAACTTTCATTTATTTTTCAGGCAAATGTGCACAAGAAAGTATCCTATGGATATTAAAGTGATGCCTAAAATCTGAGAAAGATAGTGAGAGATTCTGTTGTTTGATGAATGCTGTACATGCCATTCTGTTAGCCATTGAAGAACTATTGTTGATTTCAACAATTTTTAGTCTCACAATTAAGTTATGGGTCTCTGTAGAGTTGAAGTGTGTTGGTACTAAACCTGATTTTTTTTAGTAGCTTTT
Source organism: Neopelma chrysocephalum (assembly GCF_003984885.1). NCBI lineage: Eukaryota > Metazoa > Chordata > Aves > Passeriformes > Pipridae > Neopelma > Neopelma chrysocephalum. The sequence goes on from NW_020897691.1 coordinate 33,737,988, forward strand.
CACAGACTCCTGAGAAGTAATCCACCAACCCCAGGGAGCTCTCCAAAGTAATGTTAGAACAGGTGGATATGCTTGAAGATGAGCATGAAAAGTTTAGTCTGTAAGTACAGAAAGGTGCCATCCTTTTATCATGACTTCATATGACATCTGGAAAAACAGCCAATTGATCCATGATTATTTTCAGATGCCACTGTAATGAAAGTTAAGAACCTATAATTATATGTAAATAGTACATATGTTTGTGGTATAATTGTATTTATAAAGGCAATGGTAAGAAAATTAAATTGACATATTCTACTTCTCACCTATAGAATCTCAGACCAAACTGTATTTGTGTATATAGATCTGTAAATGTAAACATAAGAGCTTCCATAACTGAGAGGTTTTCACTTTGAAGATATTATTTTTGTTTTATCATTATTATTATTATGATCATGATTATTATTAAGATTTATAAGTTACATATTCTGAATAATTCTGAACTTTCTTGTTATTTTGATGACTGCAGTGCAATACATATGGATTATATCTAGGAAAATTCTTTTATTCAGTTTAAAAATATATCTTGATATCATCTAATAGAAAATTGTTGGAGAGATGAAGAGCAAAATATCTTTTACCTCAAATGGTTTATTGAAAAATAATGAAAGAAAGATGAAAGAAGAACAGATAATACCAAAGAACTTGCCAAAATTTTGTGAGAAATATGACAGATGAACAGTACTGAATTGCTTTAGCCAGACACAGATAGAAACTTCAGTTGCTTTCTGTCTAAGAAACAGAAGTCTAGGTTTCTTGAGTCAGAATGTTTGAGCCAACTCAGCTATATAATGTGAAAGCAATTCATTCATACAGTAATCTTTGAAATAAAAGCAAATGGAAAGGAACTGCTAATTCTTGTCAGTATCAATTATGTTGAAAATACCACCATTTTCTCTTTCTAACTGTGAGAACATAATCCATACTAAAGTATATGTTAGCTTAAGCTGAATGGGGAATTATTAGGCTTTATGTAAGTAGCCTATAAAATCAGCATTACTTTGTTACTGGAAGATTATGCAGTCTGATTAATGGAAACGACCCAACGTGACTAAACACTGTATTTTATTGGCTCTTTAGTTAACAGCCTGCAGTGGACAATCATCTGGACTACATTTGAATTACAGCTGAATGGAACCCTAGCTTAATGAAAACCCACAAGCTAAAAAGTAAATGTTACAAAGCAGGGCACAGAGCAATTAGTGTACTCAGCACCCACTGACTGTTTTATAAATTAGTAAAAGAATGCCTGAAAATCAAAACAAACTAAAACCACATTTCCTGAGCCTCAAATATGGGTGCTTCAATTCCTCTGTGCTCCAATATTTCTTTTCTGCGCTGGGTACAAAGTTGGCGTCTTTATCTGACATCTTCATCTGTGGGGTCAGTGAGCACCTATGTGTTCTACTCCCATTCTAATTCCTCTAGCACAAGAAAATCTCTCATGTTTTTCTAGAGGTCCAGACAAGCCATGAAAGAGCTTCTTAGACTGCAAATTCATTGAACGCAAAGAAACAGGATGAGACTATCATATGGAGCATAGAAGAAAATTGGGACTCGGGCAGAAATAGTAAGCCTGTAGTACATTGCACACACATGCATGCATGTAGTATAGCATGAATAAGACTTTTTTTCTTGCCACTCCTTCTCAGCTGAGGCATCCACAGCCTGGCTCATTTCACCTGCAGCTCTCCACATGGCGCAACACCATTCTAGCTGTCTGACTCACAGTTCTCCTTACACATATGAATGAGCTGATATCCAGCCCAAGCATATCTGCATCAATTAGACCAGGCAACTTGCTAGTCACCTGCGTAGTACTCCTAATTGTATACTTCCTACACGGCTTGTGCAGTTACACATGGAGTGTGGAATGTGCAGCACACAAGGCCAAAACTCTCAAACAGCTGTGGACCCTGTGGTCAAGTGTGTCACTCCTGCTTTTCCTCACAAGAGATCCTCTGTATTTTTGAATAGTTCAGAGCCTTTTGAAAAGCATTATATTGTGTGAAGGAGCAAGATTCAGGATGGGAGCGGTTCCAGGCGTGGAGAAAGACATACAGCAATTGACAGGACTTTATTATATGGACTTTACCGTTATTATGTGGTTTCAGATATGTGTATTGCATTGTACCCACACTACACAGTGCACAGCCTGGGCATGCCCAGGCTTGCCACGAGTTTTGCCTGCTCCCTGCTTCCCCGCTCCCCTCTCTGACAGGCTGAAGAAGCTGCAGAGAGGAGACAAGTTACCACTCACCCTTTCCTTCCCCGGTTCCTCCCAAGTTCCTCCCCCTTTGCCTGTGTCCCTACCCTGATTTGCTCCGTTTGTCTGTCTCATGCTCCACCCCATGTTCTAGCCCTTTCCCCGCCTAAACTCATAAAACCCCGGGTACACCTCAATAAAGTATTCCACTTGCACCTCTGCCTTCACTCCGGACCCATCTGTGCTGTGTCATGGCCCCATCCGCCCCTCGGACCGTGGCAGTATTGTGTAGCTGGGTTCCTCCTTGCACAATCTGAAACCTTTCATACTTCTGCAGCCTGAACACCCATCCTATTGTGAATGCACAACCAGTAACATTGCACCTTCAAAAGACGCAAGATTGTTCTGAATATTTTAGCAACCACACTTTCCTGCCTCCTAGCAATAAAGATGTAAAAGTTTAACTTCAAAATTATCAGCTTTGAATAATAACAGGTTTTTTTCCAGGTCTGCTGGTTGCTTTTTTCCCTTGAAAAGTTTGTGCACGTACTTTGGCAGTTAAGGCTCTGCATGACCTTGACAAATGTTCATCTGTGGCAAACAGCCTGATAACATGACAGTAATGTTGACCTTGAACTAATTCCTCTGCAAGAATGCACATTGCAGAAGTTCACATGGAAGTGAAAGAAACAATTCAGCTTTACATTGTTTTCAATTGCTTCACACCTGCTGTTGGGTCTAGTAAAACAGATGAAAAACACTGTAAGATACAGCTGGAGAGATCTTAGGTCAGAGCTGTGAAAACAACTGATGTTTGTTTGGTTTGCATCAAAAAAATTATTATTTCCTCCACTGAAGACTGTTGATAAGCACTCCTGGGGCTTCTGGTTGTATTCCAGATAAAATTAACCTTTCTACATGATGTCATATAAAGAAACTACTGTCCCTTATTATTGATTTAAATATAAAGGCTAATTGATTTTTTTTGTTTTGTTCTCAATTTTTTTGGCAAGACAATTTATTAGAAAAATGTGGTAGAGTTTCCTTATATCTGAGTGTTTCTAAAAATAACACAATGGTTGATAAAAGTATTTCAGAAAAAAGCAGTGCAGAGTTTCATCATATTAGAAGTGAGCAGAGGTAAGAAATCATCATGATATTTCTTTTCAAATCTACCATAATCAAATATGAATACAAATGAAGCCACAGATATATTTTCAGACATTCATAAGAATTGCTGTCCATACCTGAGAGTGTACAGAAGTTGGCAAATAAACCACTGATTTAAAGTAACAAGAAAATGGAGGGAAAGGCAGTAATCTGAAAGAACAAATGCAAGCAATGTGTGCTTCTATATATCTCACTTCCTCTGCTTCTTAACTCACAGAAAATGCTGATCCTCCTTCCTTTTTCTTTTTGCCTCATAGAGGTTAAAAAAACATTATTAAGGACATTGCAAACTTCCAAAAACCTTGAAGATAAAGCAAGTCTCTCCTCTATAATAAGAAATGGATATCATAGGTCCCAGCAAAATCTGAAGATGTGTGATCATGTAGTTCAGCATGTAACTAATAAAGTTGTTGAAAAACACACGATATTCTTTGAATGATACCATTTTGGCAGATGATGTATGTTGATAGCTAATAAGAAGTAAGTCCCAAAGAATTATAGCATTTTCATGCCTTTTGCTTAGACTGCTGGAGACAACTCCACCTGCTTCTTTGATCTAGTGCTGAAGTACAAATGAGACCCAGTTTCATAATTTGAAAACTGAAGCTTTGTAGTGTTATGAGACAATTCTGAATAAAGCTACTAATATATGCAATAGAAGTTAAAAGCTAAAAGATATTCAAGTGAATACCAAATGAAATTCATACACTTCACTTTAGACCAGCAACGGAGAAATAGAATAATTCTGGGATATTTCTTTATTTTGTCTGCAATTATTAATTCACATTCTTAGTGATTGTGCTGGTGGATTCTGGCTCCAGTTATCTTCTTTTAGGAAGGACATAAAACATGAAAGACCATAAAACAAGAATTGCTTTAAAAATATTGTCATAACACAAATCTCAAATATAGAAAACATTTTAACAGGAAACACTTTGTGGCATATGCAACCACTCCATAGTTTCTCAAAAAGTGTTTAGCGTAGGTTGATTTGATTAAAATGTTAGAGTCTGATAATGTTAAAACATCTCTCTTTAAATGAGGCTCAAATGTTATTTTATTTTTTGTAATATAATAAAATAAAAATATATTTTATATGTAATATATATAATATATTATAATATAATAAATACCACTTTCATCAAATTCCTAAACCAAAATACTTTTTGGAGTCTCATTTTTACTGTTTTGGTCCAATTCTGAGCAGAAAAAAATCAGCTTTTAACTGTCAGATTTTCCCATGAAACAGAAATTCCAATTCTTTCTATATATATACACAAAGTTGTTCTTTGGGTTTCTGCTCAGAGAATGAAATGTCAGATGAAAATTTCAGATGAGAATATCTACAGAAATCATTATGTATTTTTCAAGCTGAAAAGAAATCCTCAATTAATATGTTATGAACTGCAAATCATTTCCCCACTGTTAGTGATAAAGTCTTTTGCTAATGAGAGGGAAAGGAAATGTTCTGAAGATTTTCTTGATTTTGCTAGATAAAGATACCACTGGCCCAGTGGAGCTAGCATATGAAATAATCATCGAAGTAAGCCCAGAAATCACAAGGTAATTTATTTTAAATTGTTCTCTTTGCAAGACTTAAAAAAATAACCTTACCTGCGATGATGGAGGAATGACAAAATTTTCCTGAAGCTGACTGTTGTTTCATTGTACAAGAGTTGGAGGAACACAGAGGCAAACAAGCAAAAGAAAAGTTTTAAATTATGTGGACTGAATATTTCTTTATACTGACCTAAATCAAGACTGGGACTATCAAAATTGATTAAATTATGAGGTATTTATAACTAATTAAAAGTGAGCCAATTTTTTGGCTCAATGGCAGTTACATTAACAGAGAGTTAAAAATCTCTTCCTTTAACTCTTATTTTAACTCTTTGTAGTGGCTGGGTTTTGGTAGCCTGGGGGCTACATGGGTGGCTTCTGTTAGAAGGAGCTAGAAGCTTCCCCTGTCTGGTGGAGCCAATGCCAGCCGGCTCCAGGCCGGGCTTCCTGCCGCTGGCCAAGGCCAAGCCAATCAGGAGTGATAGTAACGCTTCCATGACAACATGTTTAAGAAGAGAAAGGTTGTTGTGCAGGTAAAAATTCCAGCCAGGGAAGAGCAGAGTGAGAACATGGGAACAACAATAGAGACACCAAGGTGAGTGCAGAAGGAGGGGGAGGAGGATCTCCAGGTGCGGAGCTGAGGCCCCTGCAGCCCATGGTGCAGACCATGGTGGAGCAGCTGTGCCCCTGCAGCCCATGGAGGACCATCAGGATGCAGAGACCCACCTGCAGCCCGTGGAGAAGCCCATGCTGGAGCAGGTGGATATCCAAAGGAGGCTGTGACCCTGTGGGAGGCCCAGACTGGAGCAGGGTCCTGATGGGGACTTGCAGCCTGTGGAGAGGGAAGCCCATGCTGGAGGATGTTTTTCCCAGGTAGAACCTGTGTCCCCTGTGGGGGACCCACGCTGGTACAGCTCATTTGTGAAGGACTGCACCCCATGGAGAATTGACCCACGGGACAGCAGTTTGGGAAGAACTGTTACCCGAGGGATCATCTCATGCTGGAGAGGTCCATTAAGGACTGTCTCCCATGGGAGGGACCCCACAGGAGCAGAGGAAGGGCTCCTCTCTCTGAGCAGCAGCAGAAACAACAACTGACCATAACCCCCATTCCCCGTCCTCCTGCACCACTGGGGGGGAGGAGGAAGACATGGAAGGAAGAAGGTGTGGCAGGAAGGTGTTTTTAAGATTATCTTACTTCTCACTCTTTTGCTCTGATCTTGTTTGTAATAAATTTGAGTACTATCCCCACTCTGAGTCTGTTTTGCCCGTGATGGTGATCAGTAAGTGACCTCTCCCAGCTCTCAACTCATGAATCCTTTATTGTTTTTTATCTTTCCTCTGTCCAGTCCAGTTGCAGAGGGGAGTGAGAGAGTGGCTTTAGTGGCTATCTGGCCTGTGGCCAGGGTCAACCCACTACACTCTTGTGTAAGTTTCCATCCATTCTGAAATCACAGCCTGCTGTGTTGCAGTGTTCATACCAGCAAGAATAAAATACTGGAAGTGTGACAGTACCCGCAAGGTCTGTATCCTTTGTTGAAAGCAATCAGTTCAGTTAAAGTCACCTAATGGTCTTCTGTGTTTTTGAATATAATTATAGACATATTTACTTTTAGATGTTTTAATATAAAGCTCTAAGTAAAAAAAAGCAAAAGTGCAAACAAGTTACTTGTCTTTTTGAGGGTCATATGTAAGGGATAAGATACCACTACAGTTAGATATCACTAGCTGAATTTAGTCCATGTTGTGCCACAGTTCAAAGGTCTCAGATGGAGTCATTTAATTATTTTAGGAAGCCTTGGGAAGTTCATTTGCAAGAAATTGTAAACTGAAATTATGCTTATGTGGTACCAGAAAATGTTTTGTTTATAGTTTAAAAGTGGTATAATTTAAAGGTGGTTAATTTTGTCTGTTATCATTTAATGCAGTTGACTTCTAGCTTTTGGAAGAGATAAAGGAGCTGGGATTTCTTTTCATAAATTCTGACTTGGATATGCTTATACTGTATAATTCTAGTGGCTGGTACTTAAGCACATATTGTATTATTCCCCAGTGATTTGTTGCTTTCGTTCTTTCAGTCTTTCGTCCAAATTTTAATCCCAGGAAAGGCAATACTAATAACTTCTGACTCAGTGTGCTACTGTCTGTACACCTTGTTTAAGCATGAAAGGGGTGGCATTTTCTCTCCCTTCTAAAATTATGTAATCATGAAAATAAATTCTTTATTTAATATATGAGACAATACTGTGATATAATTAAATGGTATAAAAGAACCAAAAGCGCCAAGAATGCAACAGCTGAGGATGTGCTTTTAATCAGTAAGTCACAGTGGCCCTTCACATCAACAAAGTCAAAAAAACTTTTAATTCATAGGCACTTTTGCAGATATATATACTGATATTACAACTATCAGTCATATCTACCAATCTGTTAATTGTAAATTCAAAGGGTCTCAACTTGTAGCAACTAATATGGCTTTAATTTCTACTCGTGTTTGTTATAATTACTATTTTGCCAAAAAATAAGCGTCATGGGTTTTTTCTTCATCAGTTTAATAGTTATATACAATACGAAATTTTACCTGCTCTTTCTGCTTAAATAGTGAGGTCATCAGGCCAATGGACCATTTCTCCACACGTTGTACGGCATTTTCCCCAACAGAGCCTTCCAGTATGAACAATCTTACTGTCAGTCCCTGGGTTGATATTCAGAATTTGGTTCTCTGGCCTCCTGCACAAAAACTTGTGTTTGTTTTTTTCTCTTTCGAAACTAGTTGAATACGATTAGTGACCAACTGCAGACAGACGTGTCAGCAGCTTCACTGGCAAATCCTTGAAGTATGTCCGAACAAGTATTGAACTTTCAGTGTTACTAGCATCCACCTACCTTTGCAATGATTATCTATGGCTTACATCTCAGTGTTTGGAAATCTGAAGGAACATATGCTGAAGAAAATAAAATTTCTTTGTTTTATGATTCCCTGTATGATCTCTGCTGGTATTTGGCATTAAATCCAAATCAGGACTGCATGTTCAGCATAGTAGCTTGTGTATAAAATATGTAGGGAGAATCACTTGCCTCAAGACACGAAGTCAAACAGGAATGAAAAATGTAACAGTAACAAGTGTGCAAAAGTACAAAGTATAAAGGATTTTTCCCTTCACACCTCTTAAGAGTGTACCAATTCTTCAGACTGTGGTGAGGTTTGAATGTCCAAATCCCCTCCAGGAAAAAGAGAATTCAAGCAGATATTCCTGCATCCCAGATGCTCCAGTTGTGAGTCTATGGGGAAAGGCAAGCCATTACCATGATGTTAAATACGCCTTAAGTTTACCAATTGAACAAGTCATGGCAAGCAAACTACACGAGACAATTGATGGCTTCTGTTCTCTGTAAGCTCACCACAGAGCAAATTAAAGATGGAAAAATTCTGGGGGGAAAAAGAAAAAACAACAAAACAAACAAACAAACAAAAAAGCAAACAACAACTCAGATTTTGTTGGGAAGGGAAGGGAAGGGAAGGGAAGGGAAGGGAA
>NW_020897691.1:33746898-33957279 GCF_003984885.1 Neopelma chrysocephalum
GGAAGGGAAGGGAAAGGAAGGGAAAGGAAGGGAAAGGAAGGGAAAGGAAGGGAAGAATTCAGGTTTTTTGGTGGCCACCAGAAATTTCTGTATAAGAAGAGTGACTCACTGACCCAGCAGATATTTTATGTAGACGTAGCTTGCATTATATTCTCTGACAGTGCAAAGAGTAAACATTCATCAATCAGCAAAATGACTGATAAAACTCTGAACTTCCTTCTGTGCCAACATTATTCATTCAAACTGGGGAGCTCCCTGGGTACAGCTGACAACATCTCTCAGCAGAAAATCAAGCCTGGAGCTTGGGCCTCTGTCCTTGCTCTGCAGCTAATTCTTTTTTCACTGTGGAAATGGCTCCTTTCTGCTATTAAGTCTGGTTTATTTCCATCCTAGGAGGATGTATGGAAGATTCCAGTGTATCCCCTATGGAAATATATTACCAGTTTATTATAGCATTTCCTCACACACATTTTATTTTCTTAGATCCTCAGGGAGAGAATTGCCTTACACTGCTATCAGAAATTTAAAAACTCAATTGGATCTGGTTGTATTGTGTTCCAACACTATGTTCATCATCCATTTGATTGTCATTTAGTTACTGGAAGTGATACGTAGTGTCTGTTTCCCAGCTGAAGTTTGGTGAATAAAACTAATGAAAAGTAACATAAGGATACTGACTGCAGATTTTTGCAACCCTTGATGAAAAATGTCACTCAATCTGGAAAGTTAAGAATAGTTAGTTATGTATTTGAACTAGCCAAATATGGACACTTTTCAAGATAATGTGCTTAGGGCAAAGCAATGTACAGAAATCAAAATGATTGAAAACTGTTAAGGTAAATTATAATATCCCTCTTTCCATCATATGAAAATTATCTGCACCTTATATTTCAAAGACTGCTGAGCAATGTAAAAGGCTACTCAAAAGTGTGGCCAGAAAAATTTTTAGAGAAACTCTCTTTCTGCAGGGCACATTTCACTGCACATTAGTTTTCAGCGACAGTTTCCACATTTAGAGAAAATAAATCATATAGTCCATGGGCAAGTAGTATCCTGCAACATAATGGGTGTGTTTTTTAGTGACTTGCTCAGTATCTGCTTCAGTGGTTCACAGTCGTAGAATCAACTGTACAAAAAGGTTGGCAATATTCAATCTATCACTCTATATGTTGAACTGGATAACTTGTATGTAAACAAGAAAATGTCTTCAGTCAAATTTCTATACTTTTTTTAACATCTGAAGTAGAAAAAGGGCTTTATAGGGCAAACTGTCCGGCAACCTTAAGATCAATAGCCTGTGAACTGTAATATTTTCAGCTGAGCAGGCTTTGTTAATTCCCAGTAGATTTACCAAGAATATAATTTCAGAGAGTCATTATATTCTAGTATCTTTCCAAAGTTAAACTGAAGGTTAATTAATTCTGCAAAAGACGTTCATGAGTCTATCTTAGAAAATATGAATGATTACCATACTAGTCTGTTTTTCTTGATTTGATTCAAGTGAATAAAATGATCTTTTACAAAACAATATAAGGAAGATTATTTTTCTAGTGACATATGAGAATCATTTAATAGTCTTTATGGAGTGGATTGATTTGGCTTAAAAAATTTAGGAAGTTTTGAGATGCCAGAGTTAGACTGTTTCACCATGTATTTGTTGATCCAACACCACAGCATGAAATATATTGGATATTATATGTGTAAAATTTATTTCTCTACATAATTTATGTGATAACTAACAGTCACAGAATGGTTAACTAGGTTACATATATTTGCATTTGTCATCCTCTAGTGTGCTTGGTGCAGCTTGACTAAACTAATGACTACTACCACTTTTTCACACAAAATAAAATACCTCTATCATTCTTCTTTGTTATTTTCCTTATAGAGCAAGAATTATCTGTTCTCCTATTAAAATACTATTGGTTTCTAGAAGAAAGAAGATAAAAGAACACTAAAGAACATCGTGAAGTGGATGTCTTCTTTTCCCTACATCTGCTGAAGCATGATTTTAAGCCTAGCTAATGTGTTTTTAAAATCTGTCCTTGATCATATTAAAAAAACAACGAGGACAAAACTGTCTGGACCAGACAGTCAGGTGTTATCTGCGTGTTCATTGTCACTAGGGAAGTAGCAAGGTTACAAATCTGAAAATTGGGTGGGTACTGTGGACCCACCAATTTCAACAATTTCATATTATCCAAAGTGGATAATAAATATCCAACCGATAATTGTGTTTCATTTCAGAAGAAGCTTTTTTACCTGAGAAGAGTGCTTTAAACCCAGACTAACACCCTCTGATCTGAGTGGAATTGAAGCACATTCTTTAGTGCTAGGCTGAATTGAGGTGAACCTATGAATAGCCTCAGACCTTGTCCTCAACCTTGGTCTTAGCAAGTAGACTCTATCTCACAAGCTCAAGATCAATTTGTACAACTGAGTTTTATTGTATTTTGGAGTTTGCATAGGTTTTCAATGCTACAAGACATCAGCTAGAACCTGATTGCCTTTAATACATGAAATTTCATAGTACTGCCCTGTTTTTCCTCATCTGCTTGTCTGACATCTAAAATGTGAGGATGAGAAAGGGAACAGATAATCCTCAGATTTACAGTGCTAATTTGTATATGACAAGATAAGACTAGCTGGTAGGTACTTAGTAACTATCAAGTCAAAGACAGTAACTGCTTTATTTCTCAGTGAAAGTGGGAGAATGTATTTTAAAGGAGTTTCAAGTTAACAAATAATCATCATTATGAACCATTGCTCTCTAAAATTGCAGCAGACATCACACTGAAGAATTTGGTAATGGTTCCTATTCATTGTATAAATGGACACTTTTACCTTATGGTGGACTTCTAAGGTTTAGATCTTTCTCTCAGGTACACTAATATTAATTGACAAGTAATTCCACTGCTATCAATAATGATTACACAGTAAATTGCATAATGCAATTCATCTTACGCTCAGGCTCATGGCATTCACCTTTAGAAACCACCATTTTCAGAGCAAGCAGATAGAAATGTTTGGCAATTTATTTATTTAAAACAGTTTTTTAACAGACAGTTTTCCAGGATACTAAGGTGACACCATCCAGGTTTGTACCATTTTCAATTCCTTAAGTGCTTTAGGAATATGCCCTCATCAGGAGGCACATTTTGAATTTTCCAGTGATTAATGTGATAAATGCTGAGAAGGGAACCCTTTAATCATAAAAGACATTGATTGTGCTCAGTAAGTCCATTAAGATATTTTTCGTGTTCCCAGATGGTCTCTTAGAATAACTGGTCTTAATTACAGCCTTTTTAGAAATAATGACTGTGTGTCACTTTTCCAAGCACCCTGGCAGATTAATATCAGCTATTCTGGGGTATAGATAATTTACCTTTTGGATCTCAGAGACCAAAAATTTTTGCAGTATAGACTTAAGAGTCCCAGAATCTGCAGCCTAAAAGTTGAGGTTTAGACTGGAACAGAGTAGCCACTTATTAGTACCAAAAACTACAAAACCACTTAAGGTTAAGAACACATGACGCTGCCTTCAGCAGCACATGAGCTTGTAGGATTGGAGCTAGGAAAATTCCTGGCATGAGTCAAAATTTTTCTTGTGATCTCACTGTCCTTTCATACTGACATTAAGGCCCCAATTCTGAAGAAATTTGCAATTGCTCTTTATTTTAGACATTTGAGCCCTGAGCATATTCATTTAAAATGTTCAGCTTCTGGTCAGCCCTTTGTTCAACTGTCTGTTCTCCTTTAGTCTCAATAAAAGTTTTAACCTACATAATAGTATTCAAAGACCTGTTCTTTCCCACACAGTCTCTGCTCTTGGTGTTTCTTCGTTACAAGAAGTTTCTTGGAAAAAAGCTCAGGTTTCCCCAGAATGCAGTCAACTTGCACATGTTTTCTGTTAACACTGCTATGAACAAACATCCTCTTTCTTTTTCATTAGCTTTACCTAACCAGGATTTTAGTGTGCAGGATTTGAAGTGTAGGCTTGCAAAATTCACAGGCAGAAGTCATCTGCCTCCTTTTTCTTTGCAGTAAAAATCCACAATTGATTGGAAGTAATTTTCTCTTGTAAGTGTTTTTATAGCTGATTGTGGGCAAAAGAGGAAACATATGAATTGCCTACTTGTGGTATCTTGAGAGGAAGGTAGCTGCTCCTTTTGTTGTCCTTTTTTTGAACATCACTGACTGTTCCTAAGTGAGCTATAAAATGATGATACAATTATGCACAACAGTAATAGAATCAAGCTGCAATATTTCTCAAGGACCTCTCTGTGTTAAGGGTGGGATTCCCCACTGTTTGAAGCCCTGTGAATGGTCTGCTCCACTTCATGCAGTTATTGTTAGAAACATTAGCTGAGATTTTACTCCAGCTGAAAAATGCTGTGTAGGCAGATCCACTGTAGGAGTGTGAGCCTGGGCCTTCCTTTATAGTTGAAAACAGATTGGAAGAGGAAAGGAACATTTCTTCCTGTGGACCCACTCTGCCCTCCTGGCAGGAAGCTCTTTGCAGCTGCGCTGCGGGCCACCTGTGACAGCAGAACTCAATAGCTGGATATCCTGTTGTACGGCTCGGCTGCTTAGCCATCCAGGACGCCTATGGGGAATGCAAATTGTGACTTTCCAGGGTTTTAAGTATGCCAAGATCAGGTATGAAAAAAACGGATGCTGGAACTCGCCAAGTCCCAATTCTTTTTGGCATACTGCAAATAATGTATTTGGTTTTCAAGACATGTTCATGTGTGTGGATGGGTGCATATGTGTAGCAGCAAAAGACAAAGATGTTTTATCTCAGCTGTGGTTCCAGATCCTCAGCAAGCTATTGAGCAGCTAACAGCTAAGGGAGAGCAAATGAAATGAACAAACATCAAAACTAGTCACAAAATTCCAATCTTCAAATGGAAAATCCAAATTGGTTCAAATAAGAATTCCTATGAGAGAACCTCAGTTTTGGCCCTTTTCCACTCCTTTGTGCAGTGAAAGTAAAATCAGAGCATGTGTTTTCCTCTCCCAGAGATATGGGACAGAGGGAGAACCGGATATTAGAGCAGTCTGGAAACTGTAAGTATGAATGACAGCTTTAGATTCTGTTAGATTTTTTTTTCTAAGGACTTTACACAGGTGAAGGCATTCTGTGTATCCCAGGGTCTAAAAACTTTGCCTGAAAGGAAAAGAAGGAACAGATTTTCATCGTGATATTATGCATTCAGATAAACATTTTGCAGTCATTTTCTTTGAAGCACCAGGTCTTTCCTTGCAAGAGACAGGCTGCCTTGCTTGCTTCTGTTGTCATCTAGTAACTCCTATACTTTTATAGGAGTTTATAGTTAAATAAATCTTGGGATTCCTGGAAATTTGAAAGTTGAATGGATGGGCAGACTTAATTCCACCTAACAACTAAACCAGCAGAGACTAGCAAGACACTACTGTACTAGAGACACATTTACCTTTTTCACAGAGAGTTCATTGGTGCTGAATTTTAGTGAATCTTGTTAACTCATTTTTTAAAGGGCCGTCAAGCATGAAACTTGTTTAAATGAACATCAAATCTAAGTTTAAAACTAGGAGAGAAACCTGTTTGTATGATCACTTGCAATGCTTATGTTTTGGTGTGTTTGTTTTACAACTTTAAATATACAAACTTCACTTCCTTAAATGCGTTTATTGTTGTGTACTGGTGAAACTGCAGCAAATTTACACATTTCTTCACATGTGAAATACTAACTATGAGGTTTTTTGGTGTCACTGAGCCTGATAAACTGTCAAGGACTTAACATGAATTAAGAAAAAGCCCCACATAGTTTTCCAGAACTAATACCTTCAGAAACAGGGGCCACAACTCATAATACAGTAATATATGAAATATACCATTGTACCAGAGGTTTTCTTCAAGGCTGATGTAGCAGTTATAGATGCTCAATTACAGATTAGTGTGCTTAAGCGTGAGAGAGAAGTGACCTATTTATTCAAGCAGAATGAAACAAAGCTCATTTGTAGTAGATGTGTTCAGAGACAAAGAGACCTAGACAAAGTATAGACTCAGTGTCCTCTGTCAAGAGACTCAGAGAAGTGAGCACAGAAATTAGCTCTTTTTGGGGTCTACCTTTGTCAGTATCTTAAGACAAGGCACATCTTTTCTGAATAATGAAAAAGCATTGAAGAAACTCCTCACTCTTTCTCTCTCTAAGAGAAAAAGTCTCTAAGAGTCACTAAACCAGTCAAATATTTGAATCTGAAAGAAGCGATGGTATGACTAAAAACTCTGTGATTAAAACAAATCTGGAACCTAACTGTAATTTAGGAAATTTAACATTGAGTGATGAGTCCTTTGTTTTGTCCCTCTTTCCTAAACCTCAAATTAACCAAATCAAACCTTTCTATCCCATTGGAACATCTTTAAATTAACTGGACTTGTTCCAAAGTTGCATTTGGCCACACAAGTGACAGTTCAAACAAAAGGACCAGCAGATATCTCTTAACATGATTTCATTAAAAAATTCAGACAAACTTTCATGGAAAATGTGTGGTGGTCTCGAAGTCCCACATGGTCTGCTTCACTTTCTGTGGTAAAGTAGAACTAAATCTTGCCTTAAGAAACAACTGTCTTCTCCTATAATATGATAAATATTAATTTGTTGAATGTATAATAAAAATATACTATCAATCAAAAAAACCTGATGTCTAGATTTTTTCCAGATGAGCAAATACTAGACTGGGATTTCTCAGAGTTGACGGTCTCCCCTTTAAATTTCATTGAGAATGCCTTTGTTTTGTTTGCAGGAACTCATCTTTCTCCCTATGAGTATGCCAAAGGTCATATGTTTCCACAGTGTCTCTGCCAAACACAGTCAAAAGAAAGGGTCTTTTGAACCATGACATGCTCACATTTAAGAGCTCTGGTGCTTCAGAAGAATGCTTATTTTGTTGCTCCTTTTCTCTTTTCTTATTCACTATTAAAGTAAAAAATATAATCTTAGTCCTGTTGGCTCACTTGTCCCTTTATTGAGAAACCGATTTTTTTCTTTGAAGACCCCTGAGTGTCAAATCTTCCCTGGAAATATTTGTGCAAGCCCAGCTTTGCTGTTAACTTTACTGTCAGTACTGTTTCTTTTACAAGTTTTACAACTGATAAGAATAATTGATACCACATGTCTGATTACAGCACAGACAAGAAAACAGGAGAACAGTCCATGATAGTGACAAAGTATTCAGGGACAACCACAGGTTAAAAGTAAAGATATCATTATTGTACATGCACTGCCAATTGGGAAATACAATGCAAATGAGAGAATGGAGAAAATGGTTACCTTTTACTGTTTATTAATGCGTTTGCAACTATCATTATTTTACATTAGTTAGCTAATTATGTGTCAAAATATTTCAGAACAGTATCTTATTGGCTAGATTGAAGTCTTGTCCTTCATGGAAAGGTATACTAATGCTCCAGATTTTCCTTTGGTGCCAGAGTAGCTCTACTTATCACTTTTTTCCCCAAATCGGTTAGACAGATGGATCACTTCATTTTTTTTCCCTACATATTAGAGTTGATGAGGTCCAGGCATAATGCTTTTTCAGTTTCAAAGAAACTTGCTTCCTAAACTACCATGAAACTTTTATTGCAAGCCAAATGTTCTGCAGAAAATTTCACAGGTTGAGAAAACAAATGGGTCAGATTTATTTCTTTGAGTCTGAATAGAATGCTGCAGTAGTAGCAGACATGCACACAAAAAGATAAAATACACCTTATAAAGATCATGGTTTTCAAAATCACTGAGATGCATAAAAGCAGATTTCCCTTCTCAGCAGTGACAGCTTCGTCTTGCTGTAAAAATTGCTATGTAGTATTCCTGTTAAGCAAGAGACCAGAGAGTCATTGCACAGTCTATTATGGTTACCGCAATTCCACCCAATTACCACACCAAAATACTAGAGACTTTTTGTTTCATTTTTATGAAGTTTTCTCCCCTAATCTAGATGTGCATTCTGAAGGAGCACTTTTCAAGGAGGCCCTTGGAATCCAAGTAGTCACTTTGTTCCTCACAGTCTGGTATGCAAGTTCAAAGTAACTGTAATATTATTGAAAAGGACTGAAACTATAGATTGGCTATCTTGAAATGGACAATAGTTAAGAGGATATACTTTAGAGCAATGTTAGCCTTTTCTAATCTATACTGGGACTAGAACCGAAATAAATCCCCCTAGCATCATGAAATTCCTCCTTTAAGTAATGTGTAGTTGTATCAATGTCCAGCAAAGCATTTAATATATACGTTTCCTCTATCTCCTGACATTTCTATTCAGGGACTGTTCGCTGAATCTGTTAGCTTTTCACCGCCTTTTCTCTAGAACCAATCTTAGGCCCCTGTGACTTGGAAGAGACAGAAAACATATTCAGAATAAAAAAATATATATGCAGAAATATAAACTAGAATTAGAATGCAGTTTTCTACATCACCATCCAATTGAGGGAGGTGATTGTCCCACTCTGCTCTGCACTGGGGCAGCCTTACCTTGAATATTGTGTGCAGTTTTGGGCATCACAATATAAGAAAGATATTAAGCTCTTAGAGAGCATCCAAAGGAGGACAACAAAGGTGGTGAAGCGCCTTGAGGGGAAGCTGTATGAGGAGTGGCTGGGGTCACTTGATCTGTTCAGCCTGGAGAAGAGGAGACTGAAGGGATATCTCATTGCAGTCTACAACTCCCTCGTGAGGGGAAGGGGAGGCTCAGGCACTGATCTCTTCTTTGTGGTGACCAGTGACAGGACCTGAGGGAATGACCCGAAGTTGTGTCAGGGGAGGTTTAGGTTGGATATTAGAAAATGATTCTTCACCCAGGGGGTGTTTGGGCGCTGGAATAGGCTCCCCAGGGAAGTGGTCACAGCACCAAGACTAACAGAGTTCAAGAAGCATTTGGGTGATACTCTCAGGCCGTGGTATGACTCTTGGGGATGACTGTGCAGGGCTAAGGGTTGGACACAATGATCCTTGTGAGTCCCTTCCAACTCAGCATATTCTGTGATTTTGTGATTAATGCGAAAATATATCTTTCCCACTGAGATTAGAACAAATGCGGGGGGGTGGGGGGGAATAAAACCAAGACATTCCATTCCTGAAAATTTTAAAAGTTTCCAAATTCATTTTCATTCCTCATTAGGATGACAATAAGTCATGTCTATGTTTACATAAAGAAAAAGAAAACGCACTTGAGAAAGGGCAAGAAAGGTCAAAGAAAGGTTGATAGAGACATATAGATCCTGCTATAACTGGAGCAATCATCTTAACCATCTGATTGCCAGTTATTTCATTCATTTCTCAACTGACACTCTTTTACTCCACAGGGATAGTCTATTATTTGTTGCCATATAACACAGCACAGCTCTAGTCTGTGTTTAAATGGAAACTGTGTGAATGAACTGTAAGTATGAATGAACTGTCCCATCCTAAAAACCATAAATAAATAACACTAGTAAACCTCATGGAATCAAGGTGTTTACTAACATCAAGGGAATGAAATGGTAATAATGGCAGGAATATGTTGAATCTTCAGAATGTCTGACTTTTGAACAGTTAAATTGACTCTACTGATAGTTTAGTCAAGGTAGACTAGAAAGCATTTAAGCGAAGTACTCTAGTCTTCTCTTGTTTCTGCATTTTATATAATCTTTCTAGTTCAACACATTTTCCTTCAGGGCATGTCTGCACTAAAGTAGACATATCACATATCACTTATGGAGCTTTCTGAACTGATTGGACTTAAACCAGCTTTCTGTCAGAAGACACATAGCCCTGTCTGTATGTGCAGCACTGTGGAGGTTCAAGCATCCCCACAAAGTCTATGAAATTGGGCTTGTTTTGGGTATAGTACCATTTTCATTGAAACTCTCAGGTATAAAACCTGTTTTCATCAGTATTGCCACATGATGCCGGGAAATCACAAAAGGTCTCTGTTATATCAGCAGTCCTGACTTCTTTGTTTACAAACCTACCTTTTCCAAGCATTGTCGGTGAGTAACATGCAAAGTGTTTTAAGTCAGATCTGCCAAAACCAGACTGGAAACTCTCTTTGAGCTCAGAAGCTTAAGTGGTACTGCTCTATAGGTAATGAGGGTTTGGGATAGAAAGGAAAAATAGAACCGCAAGAGTTTTCCTTTTCTTCCCTGTAAACAGGCTTGATGAAATATCTATTCATTGCAGGCCCAAAAATCTCTTTGATTTTAGACTTCGTGTCTGTTTGATTTCAGAGGGAAGGGCCCCCAACTTCAACAAACTATGAGAGCTTTTCATCATTTTACAAACAAAATAATAATTGTTAAGCTCCACAAAAGAGCAACTAATTTGGCTGAAGTTTTATGTCAAAATCTAAATCTAAATATGTTATGAGACCGCACATCTGCTGAAGAAAGCTAGTAGGGATAGCTCTAGCCTATGTAACATCTCCAACATGCAGTTATGAGACTCACCCAATACAAAATCAATAATTTATACAAGAAATCCTGCATGTGTCTCTCCTAACTACCAAATAATAGATGAAAACTGACAGATAAAAGCTCAACTTCAAAAACATCTCAGGGAAAGATAGTGTGTACATACAGGGCCTCAGTTAAATCTGTTCTGAGTATGTACTATGTGATGATTGGAGCTGAAAACAAAACAGAGCTGAGAAAAAAAATAAAAGCTTTAGCTTTGGGTAGCAATAAATTAGCTTAGTTGGACTCCAGATAATGGACAAGAAAGTCGTGGGACATTTAAGAGATAGTTGTGATTCTTTCTTTCAACTGCATTTAAGATCATATTGGAAACCTACAGACAATGTTACAAAAAAAATATCTGGATCACTCTGCAGTCAGAAATGTAAGATTCATGGGGATACAGAGTGAGCTAGCAAAGAATGTAGGAGACAATTTCTTGCTGTCTGGTGTAAAGGACACTCTCACAGAATATTATCACAGAATATTCTGAGTTGGAAGGGACCTACAAGGATCATCAAGTCCAACTCTTAAGTGAATGGCCCATACAGACACTGAACCTACAAGCTTGACATAATTAGCAGCAGGTTCTAACCAACTGAGTTTTCCTGGGACTGCATCCTGGTCCCTGTTTCCACTGATTTTTCATTAAGTAGACTTTGGATAAAATGCATAAGCAACATTTGGAGCAGAGTCCATATGCCAAGTGCTCCATTTTCAAATCTACCTCCTGTAGTGGGTTGACCCTGGCTGGACAGCAGGTACCTACTAAACCCATTCTCTCACTCCCCTCTGCAACTGGACAGAGGAAAGGAAAAAAAGCAACGAAGGGTTCATGAGTTGAGATAAGAGTTGGGAGAGGTCACTTACTGATCACCATCACGGGCAAAACAGACTCAGAGTGGGGATAGTACTCAAATTTATTACAAACAAGATCAGAGCAAAAGAGTGAGAAGTAAGATAATCTTAAAAACACCTTCCTGCCACACCTTCTTCCTTCCATGTCTTCCTCCTCCCCCCCAGTGGTGCAGGAGGACGGGGAATGGGGGTTATGGTCAGTTGTTGTTTCTGCTGCTGCTCAGAGAGAGGAGCCCTTCCTCTGCTCCTGTGGGGTCCCTCCCATGGGAGACAGTCCTTAATGGACCTCTCCAGCATGAGATGATCCCTCGGGTAACAGTTCTTCCCAAACTGCTGTCCCGTGGGTCAATTCTCCATGGGGTGCAGTCCTTCACAAATGAGCTGTACCAGCGTGGGTCCCCCACAGGGGACACAGGTTCTACCTGGGAAAAACATCCTCCAGCATGGGCTTCCCTCTCCACAGGCTGCAAGTCCCCATCAGGACCCTGCTCCAGTCTGGGCCTCCCACAGGGTCACAGCCTCCTTTGGATATCCACCTGCTCCAGCATGGGCTTCTCCACGGGCTGCAGGTGGGTCTCTGCATCCTGATGGTCCTCCATGGGCTGCAGGGGCACAGCTGCTCCACCATGGTCTGCACCATGGGCTGCAGGGGCCTCAGCTCCGCACCTGGAGATCCTCCTCCCCCTCCTTCTGCACTCACCTTGGTGTCTCTATTGTTGTTCCCATGTTCTCACTCTGCTCTTCCCTGGCTGGAATTTTTACCTGCACAACAACCTTTCTCTTCTTAAACATGTTGTCATGGAAGCGTTACTATCACTCCTGATTGGCTTGGCCTTGGCCAGCGGCAGGTAGCCCATCGTGGTGCTGGCTTGTGTTGGCTCCACTAGGCAGGGGAGCTTCTAGCAGCTTCCAACATAAGTCAGCCCTGTAACCGCCCCCCACGCTACCAAAACCTAGCCACAGAAACCCACTACACCTCCTTAAACAGGGGCTGTAGTGTTATGTGTTCACTCTTAGGCTTTCATGACTCTTTTGTTACTGGCTACACATTGCCCTACCTTCATCAGCAAGGATGAAGACCCCTACTTTCTCACCCCTGACATCACCTGGGCCATAGAGTGTCCCCCTGAGATATATGAATCTGGACCTCTTGACACTTCAGAAGAAATGTGGGCATTTTTCTGCCAGCTGTGGTTTCACATGAAAGAGAACATAACTGTTGTATTTGAGGCTGAATTGTGCTGGCATTGTGTATCAGCACACTTTTCAAGACAGAGTGCCTCAGAGAAACGTTCCTGCTCATTGCAGGGGGTTTGGACTAGATGACCTTTAAAAAGTCCCTTCCAACTCAAACTATTCTATGATTCTGTGAAAAAAAGTATACAATCAGAATGTAGGATGAACAGGAACGCATGCACCTCCCAGGCTCCCAAACCAATCTGTACTACCCTTGCCCCTTGTGGCCCTTGAGGTGTTGCTTCTGGGAGTCATTCCTCTCAGATACTGCAAATGGTGCTGTGTGGCTTTTTAATGATCCTATTCAAATCCAGGCATCTGACCTGAAACTGGAGTTGTAAAATCAACAGTCTGTCTGGTCTACTCTTAAGAGTCCTGAGTAGCCAGGCAATGTTTTTAATGATTTCCTTCCTTGGAATTAGAAAACAAATTTCTCTTAAAGTGGGATTTGCCTCAGATCCTTAGGAGACAAGAAGCCCACAGGCAGTGGTCTTTTATATGAAGGAAGATAAAAAACATTTCAGAAACTTGTTTTAGTTCACAGTCTTCTATGGAATTGCCTATAACAATTTCTATCCAAAAAGAAAAGCTCTCAAACACTTGAAGTATATTAGCTTACAAGACTTCTTCTCTGTGTTTTCTGAATTTGATCTTCTGTTTAGATCATGTTTGCATCATGTTTTCAAACAGCTCATGTTTTGTTTCCGAGGCTTATTTTCAGCAGACAGGGAAGCAATCAGTAAGCTTCTCTGTCAGGTCACTCCTTGCTCTCTGCAGTCAGTGGAAAGAGTTCCCCACATATTCACAATTCCCTGTCTGCTGACCTCTCCATTTCCCCGTGTACAAAGCAAAACATGCGCTTGATCTGATGGACAGATCTTGTTCTTTTTTCACAAATAGTGAACACCAGTTCATTATTTATGCTAATATTTTCTTAGACGCTTTATGATTTTGATTTGTTTTCTTAATCAGAATACCTCTTTATATTTTACCTCTGCATATCCTTATTTTTAAGTGTTCTTTGTTTCCCTTGAATTGATCTGAATTCCTTGGAACGTGATCAGCCAGAGCAACTGAAGAGTGCTTGTATATTTCCTGAGCCTACATCAGACTTTACTAGTAAGCAGTTGGTGCTGAAATTCATCTTGCTTCTAGTTGCGGGCTAGAAAACCACAAAAAAGTGGTTTCTCTACCACTTGATAATGCCAATAAATGGTTATATTTCATGGCTGCTTGTGATCATTTGCTTTGGAAATTATCAGTATCTTAGCTGAAATTCTACTTAAAGAATAGAGGAAGCCTTTTCACTTGGAATAGAGGTTGTTTTTTTTCAATGTTGAAAATTCATATACAAAAAATTTTGTGAAAACAGAGCCTGAATTCTACAATTGTGTGCTACTGTCCCATAATTGATAATAGGATAGAGAAGTATACAATACAAATATTTATTTTCTGTACTCATCACACTTCTGAGGAAGACAACACCAATTGCTAACAATAAGGAGACTCGGGGGGACCTTATTGTGTTCTACAGCTACCTGAAAGGATGTTGTAGCAAGATGGACATCAGTGTCTTCTCCCAAGTTAACAAGCGATAGGACAAGAGGAAATGCCCTCAAGTTGTGTCAGGGGAGGTTTAGAGTGGTTATAAGGAAAAATTTCTTCACCAAAGGGATTGTCAAGCATTGGAACAGGCTGCTCAGGGAATGGTGGAGTCATCATTCCTGCAGGTATTTAAAAGATGTGACACTGGGGACATGGCATTGCTGGGCTAATGGTTGGACTCAATGATCCCTAAGTCTTTCCAAACTATTTGATTCTGTGATTCTAATATGACAGGTCCTCAATTCTCCAGTTTACTACATCATACTAGAAAATGCAGGTAACTCCATTAAGCCTACCAGTACTCTCCTATTTGTAACAAAATTCACGCACACTGTGAGTGGCAACCAGATGCTGTAATCTGGTGAGAGGTTGTATTTAATTTTCTCTTGGTGCAAGCTTTCAGACCCTACTTCTTATACTTGTCAGGACCTTTAACATTAATCTAAATAGAATATTTTTATTGTGAGAGTAGACCTATTGTATGAAACAGTTTCTTCTCTATGAGGCTTTTGAGACAAATAGAAAAACATGGTTATCAACTTAAAAAAGACAAGATAAAAATCAAGCTACGCAGTTCACACTTCAGAAATAAATTCAGCTCATGATTAGAAAATACAAGACTATTTGACACTCAATGCCTTCTGCTGGAAACCAGACTACTTATTTGGATTTAGGAATGCAACTTTAGTAATCCTACTTTTTAAAATGTTTGCTGGTGTGTTTTGCCAAGCAGTTCATCTGTGTTTTTTTCTATGAGTAATGAGTTAATCTGTTCATAGCCTTTATATACACATGTGGTTTTGGAAATAAACAAATGCTATTCACTAAAAGAATACACATCAACACAAGCACCTTCTTCTCTATCAGCCACATCCCTGCTGTCATATGGAATTAAGTTAATTTAGGTGTATTTAACTGATCTATATTTTAAAATTTACAAGAACCTACACTGAGATAATAATCATAGGAGTATATAGTGTCTCCTGAGATCACAGTTTAATTGTTTCTAGCCTTTCAAACATAGGAAGAACCACAGGGAAACACATTGTTATTTGCCTTTGCTTCAGAGATGGTGAACAACTGAACTTTGATACCCCAGAGGTAGAATACTAACAATATTTCCTGATGGTTTACTCTACTTCATAGACTTTAATCAAAAATTGCTTGTATTAAGACATCTAATCTTGAAAAAGGAAGCCCTTTTATGCCATGTATTGAGTTTGCTATGTATTCAAGTAATGTTATTTTAAAGGTGTTAAATGGCTCCTGTTTGATACACACTATCATTTTAGAGATATAAGTAAATTGAATTCAACTGATTTCAGGTAGTTTTAAAACATGTTTTATACCTGATTTCAGGTAGATATCCCAATACTGTTGTCAGAGACCTTAGAGGTTTTCACTCCATGGCAGAAAGGACAGAACCTGAGTAAGGACTGTCCTTCCATTCCTCTTTCCTTCTGCCTCATCTATGGTTTGCTATCATCATCTTTGCTTCCTTTTCAGTATCACAGGACATAAATACAGTGAAATTACATGGGCTAAAAGCACAGGGTTTTTTCCTTGAACTTGTTCTTATTACTTACTATTGTGCTATAGGACAGAAAGGAAATTGAGGAGCAGAGAATCCTTAAGGCATCATTGTCACTCAAATGCTTCATTTCATGGCACCAGAGCTAAGAAGTGTGGTTCCATGTAGAATTTTATCTGGCAACAAACCCGTCTGAAGAAAGTATTGTCCCCCTGACCTTATCTGTCTACTTCTACCCTCTG
Source organism: Neopelma chrysocephalum (assembly GCF_003984885.1). Classification (NCBI taxonomy): domain Eukaryota; kingdom Metazoa; phylum Chordata; class Aves; order Passeriformes; family Pipridae; genus Neopelma; species Neopelma chrysocephalum. The sequence continues at coordinate 33,762,848 of NW_020897691.1, forward strand.
TCACAAATTAATGCCCCTCTTTTATGCTGATGTAGTCTCCTCCTCTTTTTTTTTTTATAGTCTTCTTGAAATATGCCATTGACTTAACAAAAATGTAGAAAATTAGATGAGAAGTAGTGTGAAAAATAACAGTTGACAGATAGCGGATATTTCACTCCATATAAGTAGTAGGAGTACACAACACTCTCTTACTCTTACAAGATTCTTCTTATTTCCTAGGCTTTGACTGTGATGGTGTCACCCAATGAATCAGTGACCACACTATAGGGAGACATCTAAACCTTGTCCTGATCTGATAGGCAGAATTCCTGTCTGTCCTGTCTGGTCCACAGGAGTTTGGCCACAGATGTTGGTATCACACCTGAATTTCAGAGAAGCATTTGTAATAACAGCCTGTAAACTGTACAACCAGCCTTTGGGCAGTAAAGTTTTATCATAACTTTTTAGCCATGAACTTGACTTGGATTCCGTTCACTCAGGCAATTTATGAGCAGACTGTTGAAATTATTCGCTTTGCCAAAAAAATGATTCCACGTTTTAAATGTGGTTGTTTTAGTGAAGTCCATTTAAGCGAAAGAAAAACAAAACAAAACAAATAAAAAAAGGTGGGTTTAGATGAATTGTGCAGGGGCTAAGACCTCATACTCTTAATTGAAGTTAGATGTACTAAAACAGAATTTATCCAACAAATGTTTTATTCACAGACCTGTGAATTTTTGTCTTAATTTGGACTGAATTTTTGAGTAATTTTTTTTTTAATCAGATATTGTTACATCTGTAACATTTTCACTGCTTCTGAAGCATTCTTTTCTTGAAAGGACAAGAGATAATTTGTAATGGAAATCTGGGGTGGAAAACTTGAGGGCTTTTTTTATCCCAGTACTTTATCAGAAAAAAAATATTTTTCTAACTAGCTAGATGTTTTATGGTAACTTCCTAATTATGTTTCATTTTGTTGCCTATAGCGGTCTGAGGAAGATTTACTTTCTGAACTGCTACAAAAAATGAAAAATATAAAAACTGTATTTTTATCAGTCACTACAACCAATCACTCTATTCCAAAAAAATAAAGACATCACATTGCCTTTAATAATTGGCTGTAAAAGTGGCACCTTCTAATTTAACAACTCTATCTTTTGCATATAATAAAACTGTATATTTAAAATCTGGTTAGGATTATTACTTGGCAGAAGCAAATACACTGCCTTGTTAAAACCATTTACCATAACAGAAAGAACATAACAGAGACATAGTCTTTTTCATTTTGTGTGACAACAACTGGTTTGCTTACCAATTTTGAGCAATTACTTGCTGAAAAAATACACTTAAGACAACTGCATTTACTTTACTGTTGGAGAAATGAAGTGTTTTGAGGGTTTTTTTTCTTTCACTTCTAAGTCGATGATTAAGGATTAGAAAACATGAGTTCAACTTGACTTTCAGGTTCTAAAATTTCAGTTTGCACCACTAGCAGTGTATCTACATTAACTTGCAGTTTGTCCCATTTGAAGGAAAATGACCACAGGCAGGTCTGCATTATAAAATGTTACCAGTGTGAATTTTTCACTTGCATTTCTGAAAAAAATTACACTGCTTAAGTCTTTTTATAAGAAGAAAAATTGTACTGGAAATACAGTTTATTTCACAATATGACTGAGGTGATTTAGGAAAATCTCTCAACAGCACTATCAAATAAAAAAAGCAGCCCTTTGCAGCATTTTGCCAGGTATAACTTTGCAGAAAAATCGCAGTGTTATAGACAATCCACAAGAACTTTCCAAGGGCAGGTCTTTCATAGGTGCTTCCTATAGCTCTGTGATACTATGTTGTAGTTTAACCCCAGCCAGCAACCAAGTACCACGCAGCCACTCACTCACTGCCCCACCAGAGGGATTGGGGAGTGAATTGGAAGGGTAAAAGGTAGAAAACTTGTGGGTTTAGAAAAAGACAGTTGAATGTGGAAAGCAAAAGCCAAGCACTCAAGCAAAGCACAACAAGGAATTAATTCACTGCTTCCCACGGGCAGGGCAGGTGTTCAGCCATCTCCAGGAGAGCAAGGCCCCATCATGCATATGGGTTACTTGGGAAGAAAAATGCCATCCTCCCCCTTCTTCCTTCTTTCCCCCACTTTATATACTGAGTGTGATATCATACAGTATGGAATACCCCTTGGTCAGTTGGAGTCAGGTCTCCCAGCCATCTCTCCTCCCAGCGTCCCAAGCACCCTCAGTCCCCTTGCCACCGTGGCAGTACAAAAAGCAGAAAAGGCCTTGGCTCTGTGTAAGCTCAGCTCAGCAATAACAAAAACATCTATACGTTATCTAGACTGTGCTCAGAACAAATCTAAAATGTAGCCCCATACCAGCCACTGTGAAGAAAATTAACCTCGCCCCAGCCAAAACCAGCACATAATACAAAGGGAAACTTTTCATTTTGGGCAGTGAAGGAAACTTAGATGGTGTGTCATATGTAGTCCGAGCAAAGCTAGCAAACAGAAAACTTTCTTATACGTCTTAAGACCTAGTAGATGTAGACTGTGAAAACAACGATTCAGACCTTGGTCTTGCCAAGGAGGGGGTACAAGTATTGCCTGGATTCCTTCAGTCACTTCCAGTCTTCAAGTAACAAACAAATGAAAAGCCACTGACTCCAGACAAGCACATGAAACATGAAGGCAATCCCAGCTTCCTCTGGATGTTAATTTGTATCCACTGATAGCCCCTTTCCTCCCTTTTTGCAGCCAGAAAGGCCCCTTTCTCTGTCTGCCAGTGAATAAACTCAGCACAGCTGTGCCAGCCATGCTCCAGTGCACGTCTCTGCAGTGAGGGCCAGGCAGCTGTGGTCTCTCCCTGAAGAAGGCTGGCCATTTGGCTAAGAGCTCTGGAAGGAGGTATATAGACCACATCATGGAGAAAAATGCCAGGCACATGTGATGGCCGGGAAAATCAGTCTGGAAAGAGAATTAAGAGTACACAACCTGACAATGATTCCTTTAATGTGCTGTGGATTGGTAATGTTTTTGAACAAAGTAGAAGAGAATAGCCTAGAGTACCTGCAGAGGGGGAGGAGGAAGGAGACAATGCCCTTATTGTCTTTTAACAAAAGCAATTCTGAACCGTACCTTAACAAAACTCATAGTTTGAAATCTTTTTTGAGTTCAGGCCTGATGCGCAGCATGTTTCCCTAGTCTTACCCTGTCCTTAATTGCATGTAGACCAAAGACTTTTGTGCTGAGCATATTTTACTACTGGAAGGAGAAAAAATTGTTGAATGTTTGAAAAGCTGATTGACAAGGAATTTTTCTCCCCTGATCTTTTAAATGCTTTCAGCAGTGCCTCCTTATAATCTTAGACAATGCCACTGACCCTTTTACAAATTACTGTACACACTGACGAGTGAAACTTTATACACAGTTAAAATGAAGCTTTTTGGCCAGATTTTGACAGCTGTTATTCTAAAACAATGTTTTGGCTCTGATCAAAAATATGACTTTATTTCCTTTTGGGTTTCTACCAGGAGCCATATGACTCTGTTTGATAAATGTGGAGGAGCGGTGGGAGCAAGAGAGCAAGAAGCTCTTTCAGCTGCTTTCCCTGTAGAGCTCACAATGCGAAAGGAAATTATGAAGGAATCACATTTATCCAAGTTGTTGGGTGTTTCTGTAGGTGGTCCCTGAACTACTGTTTGAAGAGAGGTGAAAGTCATATTTATGTTGCATATTTATTATAAAAGGTGAGGTCCTGAGCCTCAAGATAAGAGGATGAGGCTATGCTTTGATTTTCTACTCTTCTCTATGAAAAATTAAAAACTATTCATGCATAGGTTGGTATTTAGGTTGCTTAAAGAGTCAGATCTTGAACTACCACTAGGTCCATGAGAACCTCGGGTGGAACTAAGGGTGGTGGGGGTAACATGCCCTCGCCAGCACATTGTATTTACTTGCTCAAGTACCTAACTTCCCTTAGTAGGGCCTCAGTTTGACTTTTGACCACAGGCAATTGTTGTGTTTGCTTTTGCCAAAACTTATTCTGGTTAGAGATCATATTAGTCTAAAGGGGGGTCCAAGCATGTCCATGCTGGGCAGGCTGAGCTATGTCTCCCTGAGTCTGTAAGAGCTCTGTAACACAGCAGTGTCTGAAAGGTGACACAAGCTGAGGTGGGGTGCTGAAATCCTGCCAGGTTTCACCAGAAAACCATTACTGCCTGCAGCAGGTTGTAACTTAGAAGTATAAAAATTATTTCTGTAGGTGTTTAAGCAGTAGTGTTGGTTGGGGTTCCTAGAGGTATAGCACTAATTACAGTATTACCTGCACTAAACCACAAGTTTGAAATTCCCTTTTAAAGGTACCTTTAAATACTGAGCAAAAAGCTTTAAGGTGAAGCTTTCGGATAAACTCTTATCTTTTTGAGACCTAACACCACCCAACTTTGTGTACATTGTCACGCGCTTTGCACTAGCAACCAGCCTAGCTAGCTGAATTTTGTCCATTTTGCCCAAATACTGCAGAAGGGAGTATGGCCACAGCAACATTAATTCAGGCATTCCCCACCATCCTCTCAGCAAATACATCTGTCCTGAAATGCTCCACATCTAAGATGAATAAATTAATTCTCTATGTAGGAATTGGAATGTATGTAAACACAAATTCTTAGAAAATGTAATGGAAAAAGGAAATAAACTCTTTCTCTGCAGTAGAATGCCAGCAAAGAAAAAGCTTCTTTAAGAAAAGTCTATGTGTATGTTGCTTGGTATACGTGTATGTGTCAATATATGGATTTTTAGCTTTAAAACTGGATTTTAGATGATGTTATCTTTTGCAAGTCATAATAAATGTGAAGAATTTAAAACTGTGGACAGAAGAGTCATGTGTGACAGCTGTCACAGACACATTCGTCCACATGGGATACGTAAACTATTAAACTACACCAAGGTCACCATGATTGGTTGAATAACTGCTGATCCTGCAAGGTACTTTACATGACTGAGCAGATGTGCATGATATTCAAAAGGAAAAATATTGAAAAATTTTACAAGAATAAAAAAGCAACATGTTTTCATTCAAATTAAAGAACAATTCAAAATGCATGAAATAGTAAACAATTTTTAGTTCATCATCTTTCAGTGGATCCTGTTAGTATTCTGGGAAAAAAACCTCTATATTGGAAACTAAAATAGTTCTCAATTTGCAATAACTAACACAAAATTTCCAATCTAGTGCATCATAGCAATTGCCAAAATGAAAAAATAGCAATAAGCTTAATGGATTACCACTATTATTGTCAAAGAGATATACTTTGCTGATATAAAATTGGTAAATACCCTTTAGTATCAGCAGTGCACTCCATCACCTTTGATAGGGACAAGATAGAAAACTATTTACCCCTACCAAAGCAGCAAGGACCCAATACAACAGGACAATGAAGACAGAATGAGTGGCTTCTCCTATTTATGAGAAACTTCCTAGAACAGTCTCTTTTTAGTTCCTTATATCTTAAACTGACAGTACAATAAAAAGATACATGAAAATGAAAGCAATACCTCTAATTTGTCTACCTATTATATTCAAACTCCATTTCTTTCTTAAAATGAAATAGTATAAAGCATTGTTGAAGGAATTTAAATAATGCAGCAATTCATAACAACTTTTTAGGAAGTGGACATGCTATTATCTGCACTCAAGCTCAACATTTTTTTGAAAGGACTAAGAAGCTTTGTGAAATGTGTCTTCTTCATTTCTTTTCTTTTATGAGCTTGCAAATCTTTTTCTGCTTGGTAAGTATAAGCCTTTTTTTTTCTGTCTTCTACTTTTTGAGATAGACATCTGAGAGCCTCAAGAATGACAGTATTCCATATGCAACACATTTTGACTGGGTTTTTTTTTTAGGTCTGCAAAAGCTGGAAATTACTAAACTGGCCAGGCCCAACGTCCGTCTAACTGGGTATTTTTTTCTGATGATAGCCACTTCATAATGATTGTGAAAAGGCGGTATTGAAAATTCTTTGGAAGTTATTACACACGAAGAGTGGAATAATCTTCCATTGAGATAAATCTGACCTTTATCACTGTTAATTATCACAATAATTAAACACAAAAGCACGAAATGAACTTTTCTTCTCACGGTTATCATGGGTTGCAATACTGATTTTCCTGCTAGCCTTCAAAAATTCCAAACACTTTTATTTTGGAATTCCTCTGCCAATCAAATGTGCGTTTGAGGTTTTTTTCCCCTTTTCTTCCTTTGTTGTCACTGAAGCGCTGCAGCAATCTAACCTGGCTATTATGTTTTCCAGCTACTTTAATTTAAGAAAGAAGAAAAGACTAAGGAAGTATGTATTCTAGCTCTTCCTTATTCTTTCTGTTTATTTTCAAGCTATTTTAAAACTATTGTGATGAAAGGGATTATAGTCTAAATGCATTTTCTATTAAAAACATAAGTAGATTATCATGCCTTTTCTTTTTTTTTTTTAAGGTATTGACAGTATTTTGTCAAATCCTAGGAAAACAACTGTTGGAATAGTCCTTTAAAAGGAAGTGTTGAAAACCTTACAGCTGAAAAAGCTTCATAGGTGCATTTCTCTTCCTGCAAAGATTTTATGGGTTATTGTGGATTTTCCAAAATTTTTTTCAATAAAATAATAGGATACCATGACAATGGTTGAAAAGTTTAAGCACGTTCCAAAATGTGCAAAAAAAGGAGAACTTAAATAATTGGTGTCCTAGTTAGAGCAGCCAGGACAAGTTCATCACTATGTGGGTGTAACTCAAACTGTGTATTCTACACCCTCTATGTCATTTCCCAGAAACTGTTAACAGTAGACCATTTGCAGCAGCTGCCCAGAGCACACCTGACTCTCAGGCTATAAGCGGGGTGTTAAGAAGCCTGTGAGATAGGAGGATGTTTCTATCCTCACACCAATGACTCAGGTGTGATAACTCCCCTCTGGGGAGTCATTAGCACCTCCAAACCCATCTTAAGGGGTCATGTCTGCTAATGCACCATCAAGGATTCCACAGTCACCCATTGTGGAACTCCCTGCCCCGGGGGCATTCCCACTCAAACCAGAGGGTATATAATCTTGAGGTCTTGGGACTTCTGGGCCCCCACTCACCGGATTCAGAGGAGGACCAGAACCTTGACTGGACTGTGACCAGCACTCTCACCAACAGGTTCTCCTTTCCTTTTACTTTGAACTCGTGGGGACCACGTGGGGCCCAGCACAGGGGCCAACAAACACCATTTTGTTCGTACCCCAGGGTGCTGGGTTATATATATGGGTTTTGTGAGTTAAAACCAATTGTTTGTCTGTATAATTTATTGTATTATTGTTTCTAAATTGTAACTCTGACTTATAATCTCATTTGAGTTGGGTTCATTTCTCCTGTCTGTTTACCTTTAAACCAGCACAATTGGTTTTTCTTTAGCATGTGAATGGCTATGGTTTAGGGTAAATGTTTAAGTCTTAGGATGGGTTTGTTTTTCTTGTCTTTTTTTCCACCAAGTCAGTTCTGAGTTTTTCATTCACTGCTGACATTTTTTTCAGTGACATTTTAAGGAATAACGTCAAATGTTGAGGTATTCAGTTGAAGATTCTTGCTGTAAATTTTCATTCTCCTCCCATTTTTTGTAGTTCTTTGGACATAGAAGTCAAAAAACTCTGAAAAGATGACAGCAATCATTCAACCTTTATGGGGTCAAAGAATGGCTTAATTTGGAAGGGACCTTAAAGATTGTCTAGTTCCAAAACCTCTGCCATGGGCAGGGACACCTTTCACTAGACCAGCCTACCATTTATCTATTCAGCATGTGGGAATCAGAAATTAGTGGCACAGATTTGTGACTTATCTCTATACTTACTTTAGAAAACACTTTTTACGTGGGGAAAAGCTAACAAACAAGCAAACACACACTCAAAAACACCCCCCAAAAAAAAAAAATTGACTGTGTTTTTAATAATGTATTCTTTGTAATGTTTGAAAAGAAAAACACCATTAAGAGGTAAGATAAAACTGTATTTTCTTGCCTTGTAAAGCTGTCTGATTACATTGTTTGTAAAGAGGCCTTAAGTGATCTCCACAATAAAGTCTAATACTCCTGAACAGATATTTACAATTATGTCACTCTAGACATTTATCAAAATTTTCCTTAAACATCTATGTTAGATGATGTGATTAAAGGCTAACGACAGTGAACACAGGCTCAGAGTGGATCAAGGGAGCAGTGACAGACAGGACAGAGGGGACCTCCTATTCTCTTCAAGGCAAAAAGACCACCCCAACTTGGCTACTCCCCCAGGACCATCAAAGGAGAACAATAGGACCCTTGTCCTGGTGGGAAAGCCACCAAGAGGAGCCAAGGGAACACTTGAAAACTAAAGAGGGTCATTGACTCCAAAAGGATAGGGATTATTGTGGGTTGCTGGGAGAGTAAAATTCTGGAATTGTGTAAAACTTATTGAAAGTTTAGGGGAAAAAGTGAGGAAAGAGAGGTGGATAGAGGGAGAAAATGTATGGGGAAATAGAGGGAGATGGACATAAGGGAGATCAGTCAAGTGCAAACAGGGATGGTCAGTACCTTTCTCTGACTGAGCCTGCATGTGATCACTACAATCTATCCTCTACTCATTAAATATGATTTCTAAGAGTTTTTCACATGGATTCACTCTCTATTCTGTGCATGTGAGAATGTTAGCAAACTACATTGATAAGAGACCCAAGTCAGTGGCTGGAGTGGGCCTCAAGGACTCATAGGTCCATGGGCCAGCAACAGGAGGCCTGGATCTGAGGGCTAACAACCAGATAGACTGAGCATTTAAGGTCGGTTGCAGAAGAGACATATATTGTTTTCTATATATTTCATTATTGCAAATTTCAGTCCTCTTCTGGAAAGGGAGAAGGAACAGGATGGGACCATCTGTCCCATCTGTGCCCTTCATAGGCACTGGTACCAGCATCACTCTCTACCTGCAGTGGATCTGTGTGAACAGGCATGCATGTGGTCTTGCATGTATGAGTGCATGTGTGCACCTACTGGAAACACTTGCCCAGACAGACTGCTGGCTGGGACTGGGGAAGGGACTTGTAGGATCCTCACCTCTGTGGGGCTAGAGGAGGGGGGATCAGCTGCAATCTCCATACTGCCAGATTCAAATCTGAAACCAATGACAGAAATGCAAACTCTAGGCAGTCTGCTCCAGACCTTTAGTATTCCTAATCCTAGAGGGTTTTCCTGACATCTTCTTGCAATGTAAGATTACTGTTTCCTCTCCAACCATTATAAACATGAATATAGACTGACCATTCCATCTCTGCTTTTTGCTTCTTTGCCAGAGAACATCAAGGGGCGATGGACCATGTTTGGAGACGAATGCAGTTTAAACAAGCACACAAAGACTCTGGTGGTCAACTGACACAATACACAGTGCTCCCCAGAGTGCTGTTGCCAGCTATGGGGTATTTAATATTTCCCAATACAGTCTCAGCTTCACACTCTGTAAATTTAATGGACTTGGCCCATGTTACATCACTTTTTTCGGCTCGTATCAATTTCAGAGCAGTTTTTTAAAAATAAAAATATATTCTTTATTGTATTGTTTTCTAAGATGCCATCAATCCAACTAACTTAGAATCCTAATTTAAACGCAACTCATTGACACCTTGAATATCTGCCCCAAGAGAACTAGGGATCATGCAGATGAATTAACATAATTGTCTTTACTGAAAAACAAATCAACCCACACCTAAATTATTGTTCCATGTCTATTAGGAAGGTGACAGATACAATGACACATGTGCGCTTTTCATCAAGGTTACAGTAGCATATCCTCAAATGTATGGCCCTGATATGTTCCTATATCTAAAGATAGTACAGAAGACAGAGCCAAGGATATGTGCTGACGAACATGATCGTCATGCTTGTTATTCGCATTCCTGGAACAGTGTGTAAGAAGTGTGGTTGACTGGCTCAATGTGAATTCTGTTTTTGGGGGTAGTAACTTCATTTTTGTGAATAGTTTTAAGTTTTCTCGTGGAGTTGTCATTACTCTCCTTCTCTGGATTTTTTCAGTAGGACTGTGGTATAGCACAACTACTGACTACCATTGTCCCAAGTTCATCTAGTGTCATTTACTTTGTGGGGAGAGGCACACATATTGGCACTATAAGAAATCCACAAGCAAAACTGTTTCTGCTACTCGATCACTCTCAAATGTGAAAAGAAAAATAGGAAAGGGCAATGAAGAACTGTTGTTTAAGCCTTTCCTATAACTGGTCAGCAACAACTATATGTCCTAGAACCTGCAGTCTTGTGATATCTTTATATGGCTAAAACTATAGCTACTAGGCATAGTAATATTTAAACGTTTAACAAAAAATTATGTGTCTAAATATGTTCTCTATAAGGAATAATAGGAATATTCTTTAAAAAAAATCCCAAAAGTCTGAAGTAATTACAAATTTTGAAAACCCCCTACTCACCACTTTCCATACTATCCTGAAAGACAGTACTAACAGAACCGGCATATCATTAGTTGACTGAGTGACTGCATGGAAATACTAAATAATAATTTCATTTTCCTTAATTTGTAATGAAGAATACCATTGTTTATTCATCTTTCAGTGACAAATATCTTCCACAAAGTTCAGATTTCACTGTGAAAGCAGAATATTTTCCCTGAATAGCTCAGTTTTCTAGCTTTGAAGCTAATGTTTCCATAATTAAGAGAGTGGTATTAGAGTTGTGGGACACAGTGAAATAATAACGAGAAAATTACAGACATGACTATGTTCAATGGACATATCCAAAATTTTTCTCTTGCACAGGTTCATTATAAAAAGTATTGACCAAATCTGAATTCACTCAAAGACATGAATGAATATTGAAAGATGTAGGGGAGCACAGGTCATGAAGAATATACAGCCTGAAGAATTCATCAGAGTATTACAAGACTTGAATATGCCTAAGTTTGAGAATACTAGAAATAATCATTTATATGATGAACAGTTTATTGTGAAATGCTTTTGTAGTTGGTACACATTTCCAGATCTCATCATCTGCTGATACTTCAGCTATTTGTCTTTCTTCTTTTATTGTTTGTCTCTCTAAGTCAATTCAACATGTTGTTTATAATTGCTGACAGTGTCTCTGTTAGACATACACTACATCTCTCCCAAATCTGCTTTTGTCTTTTACACAAAATAAAGCTGCTCTTATTACAGCCACTAATGGCTGTTAGCCAAATCTCAGAACCAGTACTTCTGCTGCATCTTCTTTGACCCACTTTTCTGTTTATCCTCCCCTGTGACTCATTTCTCTGTAACCTCATCACAAAACCAAATACAATTATTTTCTTACTGACTTCCAAATGTGTATTCTAGACTGATCTGCTTCTCGGTAGACCAAGATTCACTCAAGAAGATAGATAAAATAGTTTCATGATCTCCCTCCTCACACCTTCTTTGGACAATATTTATGCTGTTTCTTTTTTCTGTTAGTACACTAATCCAAACCCTCCTCTAGGTCTCTCTACTTAGGCTTTGCACAAATATTAGTCAGACAAAATATGCTTAAGAACATTCCTGTCTAAACTAAATTAAACTAAAGCATGCAATTGAAAAACGAAACTCCTTCAAACTCAAACCAACTTGTATCTTTTCTTCTCCTCCTTGATAAGTATTACCATGTCAGATTCATTGTGAATGTGGCTATAAAAGACATTATTTGCTATGATAATGTCACATGCCTCTGTACATTCCTCTGCTTGTTTACCCTTCTTCCTTATCAAACTCAAACTGCTTGTCTTCACTGCAAAAGCTACAGAAACCTTATTTTTCATTTAAGACTCTGGGTGCAGATCCTATCTCTGTCTTGTCTTTCCAAAGAAGCTGTTGCTGGGAAACTGGCTGGGCATCAGTCTGCTGGTGGGAGGTGTTGAGTGCTTGCCTTTGCATCACTTGATTTTTTCCTCCTTTTTTTCCTTCACGTATTAAAATGTCTTTATCTTGACCCATGAATTTTTCTCACTTTTGTTCTTCCAATTCTCTCCTACATATCACTATGGGGGGAGCAGGCAACTGGTGAGTCCTTAGTTGCTGGCTAGGGTCAACACATCACATACAGAAGAAAGAGTTTGACTTTTTTTCCAAAAATTCCTGATATAGCACTATTAGGAATCCTGCAACTTTGCAGCCATTTGATGGCAGTTGTGTAATTCCAACTGCAGGAAAATCTGACATAACCTAACTTGTAGTGAAAAGCTTGAGTATTGCAAACCAGAGTCACAAAAAGCTTTTCTCATTTTTACTTTCTAACTCTTAGATTTCAGAGTTTCACACTTGCATTCCTTGTTATTGCAGACTCTGAGAATGAACCTGTGCCCTCTTTGGAGTGCACTGGTGGGCTGGGAATAGTTCTGCTTCATTGCTTTTTCTTCTCCCCTCCCTTGTGAAAATATCCTTTACTGATAGAAACAGAGAGCATATAGAAAATAAATGTTGCAAATGGTAGTGGTCTTCATCACACAAGTGTTAATGCCATAGAAACACTAAAGAAGATAATTCCAAAAGTATTGCACATTTGCTAAACTTAAAACTTAGACAAAAAAAAATCTCTTACTATTTGAGCAATTTCAAGCACAGTTTCATCATGAATGACTGTTTATCCTGCATTTTTAAAAGAAGAAAAAATAATAGAAATAGGAGAATAAAGAAATAACTGACAGCACGTTACTGTCTAGACTATCAAGCTGGTTAACCCCCTGAAGGGTTTAACTTACATTTTATATATACTGTTATCGGGACAAAAATCAGAGTGAAAATTAACTGGGCTTGAACCAATCAGTAAGATAATATTTCACCACTTGCATAGCAAACAATTTTTGGCGGGTGGCAGGTACTAGAGAATCAGTATTAAACTTTTTGGCAAACTGAGCTTGTGAAGTCATTGCCAGACTCAGATGCCTGGAGTAGATTTTCCAGAGATAAAGCACACTAGAATAAAAATTAAATAGCAAAAAAAAAAGCAAAAACCAACAAATGAAAAAGTTTGCTTTATTGAAGAATCATCACTGGCAACTTAAAGCACAAAATACGTCCAAAAGACAACTTGAGCAGTAGAAACATCAGCATTAGCAGATCTTCGTGCATGTATGCAGCACAAGTCCTGTCAAATGCTACTGCAGAATACGATGATTTCTGTATCCGCTCGTGAGTGAACTGGTACAATAAAAATAAATTAATGCAATAAAATAAAAGTATTAATGATTTAAAACCTGTTATTTAGGTCCTGATATATGTCATGACAAAATCAAATCTTAAGTGTTTTGGGAACTGGCTTTTCTAATTAAAAAATTCTTGTCTTTGAGATTGTACATGAGTTCTCCAAGCTCACTTTTTTGTTGCTGACAATTGTAGCACTATAATTTAAGACACTTCCATAGAAGATGCTGTGGACTTTGTGCTTTGAACTCAAAGACAATTTCTGGGCCAATTTTTCAAGGAAGGTCTGTCTGCATATATGATTGATTCATGCTGTAGTTGCTGACTTTAGGAAGAGAAACTGAAATAACCGTGGAAGAAAAAAACCAAAGGTAACTTGATTAGTTTTGACATGGAGACTTTCTGACTTGTGGGCTGACTTAATAACATTGGGGGAAATATCATGAATGTAAGAAATATGTATTTTTTTTGTATCATCAAGAAGTTCTAACTGAACCAAAATCTTTTTGCCATCTATTTTGTTACACAGATAAAATAGAAAATACAAAGACAAGTAGTAAGGACAAAACTGCTGGATTGTATTAAGGTCATGGTTGCTATGTTGTCTACTTCGGGGGATGTTTGTCTTTTCTGAATTAAAAAGTCTTTGGCATGAACTTCATTGACATGAACTGAAATCCAAGATTCACGATTCCAGGAGAATGTGCTCACTACCAAAAGACAAATGCAAAGGTTTTTGCTCTCCATTAGTTGTCCGAAATCTGTCCTTTCTTAGAAGGAGGGATAGAAAGAAATGCAATTCAGTGGTGTATTGCATCCACTTCTGAGGTGGTATTGTTGTTCAGGAAAGTAGTACCAAGAACCTCAGTATTGTCTAGCCACCAGGCTGTAATGAAAATTATGTGCTTTTTCTCTGCTTTTCTTCAGGCCTTTAAACACATAAAGGGATTTGTGTCTATCAATTCCAATCCTGAAGAGTGACAAAGGCCATAGGCCAGTGCTTCAGTCTAAGGAAGCAATCTAGAACATGCTTCCCTGTTGCATTCTTCTTGGTTAGATTAGGCTTTCCTCTCTTGATATGTTGGGCATCGTGTATCCCATTATACAGTTCTGTTCACGAGGCTGCCTTGTTCTGTTCTGTGAATCACAGAAGTAGACTCAATGTACTGACTTGCCACATTGGGGATCAGGACACACACATCCTGATCTTGCATAAAAGCAAAGTTGCAGGGGGGCTATATAATTTTCTATCTCAAAACATTTGAAGAATTTCCATCACAAGTCAATAATTTGTGGGAAAGTTAGACTGGGTTTTGAACTCCATTGACAGGGATCTTTAGAGATGACAGAGCTTGAATCAGTAAGTCTGTATTATGCAAGGTGACACACACAACCATAGCACCACTCAATATCTTCACTAAAGATCTGTTATACTTGGAAATGGTGACAAGCAGTGCTGTCTATCATGTCATATCATGTGATACCTATTATGCTTTGGAAAAACATATTTATTTCAAATTCAACCTTATAATTATAGTGGTTTGTTTTATGTTTTCAAGTTGAACTTTGTGTTTAATGTCTTTCCATTCTCTAAAACTCCAGGTTTTCAGAGACAAAATAGGTTTTTGATTTTTTTTTTAATCTCTACATTCAAAGCACAAACAAGTGGCCAGAGGTTGAAGAGAGCTATTACAAATCATGACAAATTTAAAATTAGTTGAAAGAAAAGCACAATATACTGTCAGATATATTTAATGGCCTGGAAGTCATTTGGGTCTTTCTGAATACAAGGGTAGCTCTATGTATAGGTGTACTGGTTTTGCCTATGTTTCAGTATTTGTTTATTTTGCACATTTCTGATTGTCTGACTGGGTTAGTAGGTACTAATTTCATGTAGCTAAAGTTCAATTTAACAAAACACTGAAATGTTCGCTTAGCAGTAAGCACTCAGATAGTGCCATTGATTATATCGAAAGAATTATATGAATCTTTCAAGCTGAAATAGTTTTCTGTTCAGCTTTGCTGAATGGTTCCAAATTTTCCATGATCAAGCTTGAATTCAGCAGAATCACCATTATTCAACAAAACAGAGAGCATTGTGTATAATTTGAAGTAAGTTCTGGAATTTCCCTGGCACAAAATTAATGGCCTTTTTAAAACTAGGTTTCACTGATACACCTGAGAATAATTTTTAGAAATAATTTACTGCAAAGCCTATGGATATCTGTATTTCATTCTGGATCAGTTTAAATCCCCATTATCCTGACCAGCCTTATGGCAACGTACAAAGAATTTTTAATTTTTAATATTGGAATTGTGTTGTGAGTATATGTAATACAGATGTCAGAATCAAGATCTGTTGAGGCATTATTGAGAACAGAAAAGTCTATTCATTGAAAAGGGATGATGAATTCTCAACATTTTCCAATCAGCATACTTTAAATATGAAAGTCCAGCCAAATCAATGGAAAATTTTCTTTTGATTTAAATAGCTATTGCCACTTAGGTAGATAAAAATTCATTTTAAAGGATTTAAAATTTTTGTAGCCTCTTTTACAACCAGTTTTATCTTAATAGATATTCTATGTCTTGATGATCATTGATTGCTCAAGGCAATCTATGATTCTATAGAATCATGAAATGTTTTGGTTGGAAGGGACCCTAAAGATCATTTAGTTCCAACCCCCTGCCATGAGGAGGAACACCTTCCCCTAGACAGGTTGCTCAAATCATAGAATCATAGAGTCATAGAACATTCTGAGTTGGAAGGGATTCATTAGGATCATCGAGTCCAACTCCTGGCTCTGTGCAGTACACCACAAGTATCACACCATGTGCTTGAGAGCATTGTCCAAGAACTCCATCCAGGCTGGCCTTTAGCACTTCCAGGGATGGGACATCCACAACTTCCCTGGGCAACCTGTTCCAGTGCCTCACCACCCTCATAGTAAAGAATTTCTTCCTAATATCTAATCTAAATCTATCTTCTTTCACTTTGAAGCCATTCCTCCTTGTCTTATCACTACCTGCCCTGCTAAAAGGTCCCTCTCCAGCTCTCTTGCAGGCCCCTTTTTGGTACTTGAAGGTGCTATAAAGCTTCAGCCCTCTGATTATCTTTATGCCTCTCCTCTGGACTAGTTATAATACCATACAACTTTTGCTAACCCTAGTGCTGCTTTTATTCTTTCAGAAAACTTGGTCCAGTTTTGTTTCTTCTGTATAAAATATTTCTGAAAACTGGATCAAGCAGATCTATTAGAGTCAGAAGGCAGCCTTCATTACACACACCAAATTGCTGGGATTTTTTTTAGGTTCTGGTAGAATAGATTATTTGAATATTACAACACTAGGTGTCATCACATCATGGTCCAACATAGTGAAATTATATTTAAGCTCTTACCAGGATACAGATGAGTGAATAATTCACAATGAATAATTTATTTACTGGATTCTGCCTTTTTTTTCTGCATGAAATATTCAAAAGCAGATTACAAAGATCTCCTAAGAATTCTCGACTAGAAATTATTTGCAAGTTTCTTTCCCTTTTGTATCTTAACATATGAATTTGAACCGTTTGTTTTGAACTTTAAATTCACAATTAGTCATTAATTAGAATGTTACTTCTGTTCCTGATTTATTGAACAACAGTCTAAAATGAAAATTGCAAAGACAAGTGAGAATCAGAAATAACAAAAATTTAGGTCTATTGTTAAATAAAAATTTGCAGTGAAATGACAGTTAAAATTTTAAATTTCCCTAAAAAAATCCAAACATATGTAAATATGAAAAATATGTTAATTTATACTACTTATTAATCTTTTTGTAAAATGCTCTTTAAAAAAACAGTTTTCCTTGAAATCAACTTCAAACAGTATAGTAAAAAGTATAGCTTTTGACCAATGAATGATGAGTTTTTAAAAATTATTACCCCTCAATTATGCACTTCTAAACACAATTAAATTACATTATTAATGCTTTCCTGCATATATGTTTGTGGAACTTAGTTAGAAATGACCTTGCTTATACTGGGCCTTTTATTGAGCTGCTGTAAATTCAGAACTTTTGTTCTCAGTTTTAATTGTTGATAATGTGAATAGTGCAACATACTTTATAAATTATTTCTTGTTATTATCTAAGGTAATATCACAGATGTTCTCCAGTCCTTGAAACCGCTGTCATCAGGTCTAGCAGCTCCCTTCTTTAGCCATTCATTTTGATTCAGAAAATAGGTCATCTAGTCTACTTCATAATATTAAAATTGTTATTATTTTCAAACTCTCTGAGACTAGTGCCACAATTTACTCTACCCTGAAAGCACAGGGAATCTCCAGCTTCCTCCTGTCTCTTCTCCACAGTCTTCCTCCCTTCTCTACCATCTCCTATTCTTGCATATTACAAGAAAAGGGAAAACTTCATAACTCCTTAAATTTAGGCAAATGCAAACATAAAAACTGTTAATGTCAATAAAACAAAAATCAGAAGGAAAATGTACAAAATTGCTGCATCACTTACTTTAAAAGCAGCTGTAAGTTCTTCCTTTCAGTTTTTCAGTATGCAGGTAATTGGGACTTCTGAAATGAATCTGTAAATAGAAAAAGGAACATTGAATTCAATAGTTTATCTGTTGACTTTTAATATAAAATGTAATGCCCATGTCAGAAAAGGAAATCAACCCTTCAACTAACACCCCCTGGACTATAAAGAAAGGCTCACTTACATTTTTTTACTGATAGCCCAATTAGCATCAAATTTTGCTCTGCAAAACAAAAGGTTGAGAAATAATCCCAGTCTAAACCAGACCATGAGGACTCAGCTGCTCTCTAGTTAGGTCCCATTTTACCTGGATGACTGGTCTACCAACACCTCTGTTTTAAAAGAACTAATTAATCTTCTCAATTACAGGTGCCTGAGGACAGGAGAAGAAATTTCAGATCATGAATATCAGTTTCACTGACAATTTCACAACAGTAATATCAAGGCCTCCTGCTCTTATTAGCGTTTCCTGTTGGTCACTTCATTCTCATTTATTCCAGCACTAAGGTGTACCATCATTTTTAAGATACTTAGATAAGGATGCATGGAAAAGATACTGCACACTTTAGATGGTTTCTCTTATTTGGCATGCCCACATCATGCATTTCCCTTACTAGGCTCAAATTCTCGCTCACTGGAATTAGTAATTTGTCCTTTTTTTTTTAATTACTTGTCAATGACCAATACCCATTTAAACCATATTTTAGATTCATCTAAATGGTTTTGTTAATTAAAATTTTAACCATTCACATTTATTGTGTTTACTGACATCATTATCTGGAATTCAAAACAAATAAATATTATAGAATATTAGGGTTTTTTTGTTGGTTTTTTTTTTTTAATTATTGTTATATTCAGTGGATTTTTTGTGTATATTACACTTTTTCCATTGTACCATCATTTCTCTGTCCCCATTCTGGCATTTTTTGATGTTGCACTTACTCCTAGATAGTGCAACCTGACTTCTTGTGACGGAACCACAGATGCAGGGAACTATTCCCCAGAGCTCTTAGCTCTCAAGGCCTGTTTGCATTAGCTTATGATCTTGTTACCAGCGACTTCGTGGACTGAAATCAGTGGAAGTGTGGGTTAGTGCTCATTGCTGTTGACTGCTTTCTCTGCTTTGGTGATTCCTTAATGGGTATGTTCTGTGGGGGATGGCATGAGGAAGGCAGTCACCTTGAAGAAGACTCAAAAGACAGAGGCAGGGTTTCTTGAAACAGATTTTGACATGTCTTTTTGCAGCCTAGGGAAGGGTAATACAACAATTCACTGTGATTTGCTGAATAACCTGGAGCAGTGTGCCAGAGAACAATAAGAAAGTAGGAAAGATATACTATTGTATTTCAAAGAAGTATTACAGCACTAAATTCAACTTCCTGCTATTTTTCCATGAAAAAAACCTTCAACTTCTATTTTATAAATATTCAGAAGATCTTGCAACAGCAGCTAGGGTATGGTATATATTTAATGTTATTATTCCAATACTATCAACAGATAAATGGGAATTAAGATATGAGAAAGTTCTCTACCTCTTTCTAACATCTCCTATCTATTTAATAGGCAAAATGAGAAAGAATCTGGTTATTTGTAGCAAGTCACTATATTCCTTTATATTTTGGTAACTTTTCAGTTGAAGAAGTACATTTTTACTAATTCATCTGCTATTGGAAGCCACTTAGTAAATATTTAATTCAAATATGAATATAGGGTAAATATGCTAGCTGCTTAAAGTCTTGATGATTTGACACCTGATTGCCTAAATCCTGTAGATTTGTTACTATTCCAGTAACTATTCCTGAAACTTCTTATAAATAATTAAAGCGTTTCAATTTCAGGGATGCAAAGTCATGCTCTTTATTGAGCTTCTACACATAAACATTTGATCCTAATAATTACATAGGGGCACAATTGTCTTTACGAGGACTGGGTGTAGAATCTAATTCTCTCACTACTTCTATAAAAAGAGAAAAAACAGAAAGAAAGAAAGAAAGAAAGAAAACAGCTTTTTATCAGTCTGAAACTTACACTCTACTGTGATAACAATTCGTAACTATCTGCCATTAAACTCTCCTTCTGCCTTTGATCTTTGACAGATTTTTTGAAAGCTGCATAACAGTCATATGAACTCTTAAAGTAATATCTGAAGGATGAGGAAAAAAGTAGAGCTCAATCCTGCGTGGAAACTAAGTGGGTGCAAGGATTTAGGAGGCTATTACAAACCACCTCTGTCTGCAAGAGGCATTGATGACACAAGCACTGACAGAGAGGAGAAAAGAATGAATTCATAGCAAGAAATTTTCACTCACGATAAAATTCAGAATGACATTCAGGTTTTATATGTACCTCATGTTTGAAATATATCCCCCCGTCCACCTTTATAAGTGCTTCTGCTCATGCTGTATTGTATTTACAGACCTAACCCTCCAGGAGTTTCCAGTCTGATTGCATTTCATGCACTGTTTCAGCTTGAAAGCTATTGTTTTAGTCAAGCAGAAAAATCCTTTTATTGTGTATTTAAGTATTTTCATATTGCAAGACTGAAATATCATAAAACATTTTCATAACAATTGTTTTGTGTGCCTTCTTACAGGGACTTTAGCAGATGATAAATTTATGGATGCAGTTGTTCTGATTTTATTACAATTATTTAATATATGTCTGTGATTTCACCTATTACCTGCACATAAGGGCTACTCTTCCATATTTGAATATTGAATCAGATTCCAGGTTAAAAATATTGTGGAACCTCATTTTGAATACGGTGAGGAAGAGTTTACATCTATATTGTTATATTTTTATATAAGTTCCTCTGACATAAAACTAGCCAAATTATTTATTTGTCGAAGGAAGGAAGGAAAAGAAAACTAAAATGTCACCTGATTCAGAATCCACACTTAGTTCCCTTAGAACTGGTCTATAAATGAAAATTATTTTTCTTGTAAAACTTAGAGGAAAAAATCATTAGCCATTTTTAGTTTTTTAGTCAAATTTGAAATGACTATAAAATGTGTCACCAACACTGCAAATATTTATAGCTCACCCTTTGTGGATTGAGTTCCTCATTAACATACTGTTATACAGGTGCTGTTATTCCACTTCCTTTTTATTACATTAATTTTTTTCTTCATCTCAATAGTAAGGTGCATAAACATTTTAGGGCTCCTTTGTTTGTATGAAACTTGCTCTCTGAGTCAAGATGGGCAGTATGGGTCATACATCATGTATACACAAATCAGGCATATGTATATGTATATGTATAGGTATATGTAAGGTAAACAGTAGTAATTGTTTTTCTAGCAATAAACCAATCACCTGATAAAATGTAATGGAAAAACAGCATCATACTGTTAAATGTCCAAGTGTTAAGAACCACAGAGAATTCACCATCTTATCATGCATGTGGGATATACGTAGAGAGCATCTCTCTTTTATCTAATTAGGCACCACTATGGCACTTCTGAGGTGTCCTGGTAGAGCTCAGGCAGCAACCACACTTCAGTTAGCTGTTCCTCTGAGTTCAATTTTTCCATCCACAGAGACAGAGTGGAGCACACTGTTAGACTTTTTGGAGAAAACAAATGCCTAACCCATTAAGACTAGATACACATCGAGGAATAGGAGACATTACGGTTTTGGTACTTGTCTCAAAGTCTATGTGACTCCTGTTTTAGTTATCTATATCCATTCTTTTGCCTGTGTCCACTGCGGTAGTTGAGTCTGGTCCATCCTAATTACAATAGTATCAATAAATCTTCATAATTTTCCTCATGTCATTAAGATCTCTGGATCTTAATGAAACATCTTTGAGAGTTATTATATAGCTCATTTTTTTGATAAGATTTCCTCATATTTTCTACCAATAAGATGGGATGATATGCACTGGAACAAGAAAGAGATTACTGGCCACTATCCATTCCTTTAAAACTGTTTGATAGGGGTTTGTTATTTCTATTTTTCTTTTTCTGATTTCTCACAGACCTTTCCCCAAGTGGAATTAAAAACAGAGTTAAGATTTCTGCAGCACACACACCAGAAATATGTGAGAATACACTGTAGCAATGAGGAACTTAGCCTACTGCTATGACAGTGCCCATGAGCTGTAACATGGAACAGAATGAGTAGGCGGGCTTAATACACAAATAGGATTTTGAGAGGAAAAACTTAAGCACTACCTTCTAAAAAGGGCAAAACTGTATGCTCCATACTTTCTTATTTATTTTTCCTATTTTCTACTTCTTTCTCTATTCTCTGATTTTTTTCGATTTTTTTTTCACACTGTGAGACTGGGGAATACTTCAATGTGCTGAGATTTAAGGATGGAAGAAATCCTAATAATACAACTAACAAACATTTTCCTTTTAGGGAAATGTACTTTATCTTTACTTCCAGGAAAAAAAAGAAAACCAAAAAACAATTGTTCTTGCCTGCTCTTGCATGTCTAATCATGCTTGATACCAGCAATATGTGTCAACTTACACCAAAAATAAATGAACCATGGAGAAGAACAGAAAAATAAGACTCTTGAAGAAAGTGTGACTTGCCACCTTTTGGATGTTATTGCTGAAAAGCAAATACATTTTTACTCACTGATGCATAATGGGTGCAAGATGTGATAGCACATTTTAGTAAAATTTTATGCTCTGAAGCATTTTCTATTTCTCACTTCTTAGACATCTTACTTCTGGGTCTGCAGTTCATGTTCAAGATTGTTTTATGGTCAAGAAAACAGACTATCCAAGGCTGATGTGCTCTTGCTGCACTTCTGCCGTAGCTTCATCTTTACAACTAGACCAACTGTCTGATGAGGTAGCAATAATGGCATCCATTTACATTGAAATTTCCTGTTACATTAATGAGACTAAAAAAGACATCAACTAACAGTGGTTTTGTCCTTCTGTTTGCCAAATAATACTAAGGCACAGTTTATGAACTCTGTGGAACTTAGACTACAAAGCAGGCCCTTGCACAGCTTGTACAGAGCAATGTTGTCTGTTGATGTAATCACCATGCCAGAACTAATTAAACTCAGAATGGTATTTTTCTGGATAAGGCTATTGCAAATTTCTATAAAATGCAAACTGTATCCAATCAGAAGATCTCTTGTCCAAAGTATCTTCACATACACAAGGTCAGATCTGGCTCAATTTTCTAAAGCACAGTAAATATAATTTTTCCCTCCAGCTCGGGGGGGGGGAGAAGTAGAATCAAAAACACACAATCTGTGTAAATTGAATTATAATATGAAGACAACTATAATTTAAGAATGTCATATTCTTAGTTTACCTTTTTTTCTTACATAGTGGCAGATTATGGCATGGGCATTTCAAATGCACAGGGCTGGTGGGAGATTTTAATATTTTAAGACATAAAATCATCAATTTTGCAAAAAGTCAAGACTGAAGTCTTGACAGTTAAAAAAAACTTGTAGCAGTGTCTGTGTGAAAAAACTACTGGGCATTTGCTCTTCCACCCTGTCAGTTTGATTATTCATCAATTGTCTGGGAAGCTTGCACTGGTGTAAGAAAGGGACTTTGTAAGAGCCTAGAAAGGGAATGTGAGTAAGCAATGCTTGGATTATAGACTAGGCTGGTAATGCATAGCAAATTTGAAAATGTGGCATTCATATATATATGCATGTGTATATATATATATGTTAACACAGAGGTAGGAAAGAAACCTCCTCATCATCTGACTGCTTATCAATGTGTTATTCTACAGTGGAAATGATATAAAGTCTTAAACATTAATTTAAAATTAAATAAATGTTAGAGAAGACTGTAGGGAATTCAAGGGCAGTACTAATCTTGAAGTGCTAGTAGGCAAAAATCAGGTCAGTTTCTTTAGTGGAACATGAAACTCATTACCCAGCATGCAAATATAGCAAACAAGCTAATAAACAAATATGGAGCTCATTTAGTAATACGTTAAGATTAAAGGAGTCTAAAATCCATTCAATTCATCAAACTCTCATAAGACAATAGAAATGTTGATTTGAGTGAAATGGATTCTGACCTCTGCTGAGCAGTACTAGGTGCGTAGCTCTGGCAAACAAGGAGGAAATCAGTGGTAATGAAATGCAGTCTATCTTAAATATAAATATGTTATTTGTATACACCAGTCCTCCAATAGATTATAATACAGTCATCTATCACAGGAAATTTACTTCTGTAGTAATGTTTAGTTCCAAAACTCCTCTTTTTAATAAGAACTGACTCCTTTGGTTTTATTTCATATTACTCATCAGTCTTTCACTACTCAAAGTCATGGCCAGTCATTTTAACAATAGATATTATATATTTTTTTCATTTAATTTGTTAATAAGGAAAAAAAATAACAACCAACCAAACAAACAAACAAACAAAAACATGGGAAATTGCATGTGCATGACTTACACAAAGTATAGTTCATACTGTTATTTCCTGATTATTTCAGAAGTGTGGCTATTTCACAAGTTGTGTTTTACAGCAAGAAATTGCTTCCCAAGATGCACAAGATCCAGATGTAGCCTTTTCGTGGAGGACAACAGATAGAATAAAAAGATATGATATTGAGTAACTAAAAGGGGAGAGAGGGGAAAGGAAAAAGTACCTACCAGGAGCAAGGTGTTGTTTTCCTGGTGGAACAAGACTGACACTTGAATATTCCATAAGATACTGCAGACTTATCAAAGAAAGACGAAAATATATTTTTGACCCTACCTCTTTTTAAGACCCTGGTCTCTCATGACGGGTTTCTTAAAAGGGCTTTGATTCTTTGATAACCTGAGGCAACACAAGGGGAAAACACTACAACATATTTCAGGAGGTTAAACAACATACTTTTATTTTTGGCCCTACCTCTTTTATATAACTTACACACAGTCATATTCTGAAACCATACATATTTCATACATGCATTAATCAGCATTGCAGATCAGATATTTAACTGTTAAAATATCATTTCATGGAATTTGGTTGTTATTCAGGAATAAAGATACTATGACTGACTGATTTATTTTTTGCAAATATAAAAACTGACTAAACCTCTTATTATTTTAGGTGTCAGACTATTCATGAACCAGTCCTGATGTTCTTATTCAATATCATTATTCACAATATTCAGATTAAAAAGTTTTTGCAAACTATTAGATGCAGCTTTCCACAACTCAGGATGCTATGTCAGCAAAGTTCACTGTGTTCTTTCTCATTTCTAGCAACATGATGGAATATTAAAAAACAGATACAACAATCTTTTAAAGGTGATGTGCCTGACTGTAACTGGATGCTGAGTCTTCGAGGTTGCAGATACTGCGCATCAATGATGTCTTACAAATGAGAGAAGGGCTCTCAGCCTCTACCTAATCTAACTTCCTATGGTCATTCATTTTATGCCATTTGTTCAGATGCCTTTTTACAGATTTCTGAGTTTGTATAAGCTTTTATTTCTACATAAATGAATAATACATCTGCTTAAAATACATGGAACTGAGGATTTACAAATACATCTGGAGTTATGTAAATGTTAATTCATTTTTATAGATTAGGTTATGAATTCTACCAATAATGAAAAATTAAACTCTGTATTTCTTTGTACAAATAGTAACTAAGAATTATTTTATTTTCCTGTGCAGATGCTGTAGATGTAAATCCTTGTGAATCACCTTTGTGGACCTTCAAAAGGACAAGTTGATATCAGAAGAGTTTGTATATTTTTGTAACACAATTTATTGGTTGACATGAAAAGACATGGAGGATATTTTCACATAACATTAGTCAAGAGCTTTGCTCTTGGTTTTGGGTCAGAATTAAGTGCAGAATAGGACAGAAATAGAGCTTGTTAGTGAGTTTTAGAAAAGAACAAAGATTCCAAACAAGAAAAAAGCACAAGGTTGTGTCATCCTTTCACATAGGTTGTCTAAATATATTAATGAGAACGCTCTGACACAAAATTTGGATTTTTAATATAATGGCATTTCCCTTCCACCTCACCCAAAACTGGCTTTTCTTCTGCAGCTGCTGTACTGCTGCTGTCAAAATAGAAAATGCCTAAAATAATAGTAAAACCAGATATTATTTTGAAAGCAGCAACATCTTTGATTGACATCTGAAATATTATATAGAGAAGTATCTATAAATGCAAATAGATACAAGTCTTGAAAAATGTGGTTCAGCTGTGTCATGTCTCTGTGTTCCTGTTCTCCCCTAGAGAATGAACTTTGGCTTTACCCTTTGGGACAGAGTGCTGGGAGATCTCAGGAACTATCATCTTCCACCCCGGAGTCCAACAAATCTGTAACATCTTTTAACCATAGAAACAATACTTTTAAAGAAAAATCTGTGTTCTAGTCAAAAATTTATTTCGGTTTTTTTCAAACACCCAATATACACAACCTCCATGCCCAAGTTTATTCCAATTCTTAGAGCCAAAGTTTTTGAGATGAAAATGTTTGACAGTGTAAACATCCCTGGTCAGGGATTGTTACAGAGATTTGAATGTGCTAAGGAGTAAGAGATTGTATTGGCAAAGGAAGGCAGAGCTGTCACTCCCTCTCTTTGCAATATCAGACCATTTTTTAGACATTCATTAGACCATATGTGGCTTCAACAAGCTCATGTCAGTTTAAAAATCTGAGAGAGCTCACTGAAAAAAAAATTGGAGTTCAAGCTTAGATAAGTTGGCTAGAGCATGGTATTAATAACGCCAAGGTTGTGGGTTTGATCCCCATCTGGGCCATTCACTTAAGAGCTGGACTCAAGGATCCTTGTGAGTCCCTTCCAACTCAGAATATTCTGCGATTCTGTGAGGTTAGCTCTGCCAAAGCCATCAACTAGTACTTTGTATAATGTATAAAACTAAAGAAGTAATAGTCATAGATCAAGATTGGGAAAAAATGTATTAATTAATTTATAATAAATGTGGTTGATAACAGATTTTTAGAAACCCTACTTAAACACAGTAAGCATTTCTTTGAAGAAGTCAACTGAACCTTTTTTTTGAGTATGGATTTAATACATCATGTGCTGTTAACTGATGCCAATACTTTGGAATGAATTTGGGTATAACTCAGCAAAGAGATTCTGGTCCTGTCTATCTTCTGTAGCCAAAGATATGCTCCTTAGGAGCCTTGGCTGATACAGCATTTGTATTAATTCAGTACACATATAATTTCATTCTGCAAATATACAACATGAGAAGAAAGTGGGAGAAAATTAATAGTGACTTAAAGAATCCTAAGTTTTCTGTGAATAACTAAAGTGGGGAACTTGAGAAATTCTCATAATCATCAGAGGATAAAGTCCTAAGTGTTTTTACAAAGATGGCAGTAAGTGAACATGACAACCAGTTTTGAAATGTAAGCTCACAAATTGCTGAACAAGGATGTTTGGAGTGATTGCTTAGATGAGATCACTCTGGACTCTAATTATCTTAAGAAGTAAAATTGCAAAACAGTTTTTTCTCCTTATTTAAAGTCTTATAAAAACCCCCAGATAAAATAATGGCTACCTGGCACATTTGTATGATGAAATAAAATGGACAGGTCTATTTATATTGGACATGGACAGGTCTATTTATACTGGACACTTTTTCTTTGACAAAATGCAAATTTATTAACTGAACAGCTGCATGACAAATATATTTTTGTATACTTAACCCTATCATTATTAGCAAATGCATATTATATGCATAATATATATACATATTACATCTATATGTATAGTATATTACGAGCTTTGTATATTGTCTGTATAATTTACATATGAAGCATGAATTTGTATGTAGGGAGAAATGTGACTGAGCAGTACAGATCAGATAATACAAGAGAAAACCTACCTTACTTTGGAGTTTCCTTGATCATGGTATTTTCCCATCTTTTGATCCTATTAACCCCTGCAGTCTCTGGGTGCAGAGGTTATGTGATAAGGCAGGCTATATGTTTTTCTTCAATGACTTGCATTTTTAGGGCAGTGTCAATAACTGGAGATGTGGGTTATGCATCTGGAAATACAAAGCAGAGAATTGTATGCAAGGTCTGGTTTAGCTTCTTGCTGCTTTATTTTTATTTAATTCTCTTGTGTGTGTTCATATAAGATCACTAAAGGGATTTTAGGCTATGATTGTCAGAGAAATTTCTATTTCAAGGGAGGATGTTTAATACTTAGAATGCTAGAAAACTAAATAGAAACAGACTCATTTCCAAAGAACCAACCTAAGCTGTCAAATGACAGCTTTCACAGAATGATCTGTGAAACATTGTCTTTGAAGTTCACCAAGAATGAAACAAGAGACTGCTAAAGGGATTGTGATTTAGCCAAGGGTGTGCTGCCCTGCTGATGACTGACATCTGATAAGCAATAAAGCTGCACTACGCTTCAAGTTCTTACTTTCAGTCTGATCAGGTCATCCCATAGCCAAGTCACTTCATTTTTCTCTTCTCTGATACTCTTGGACTGAAAAGCTACAAGATATATTCTTCCTTTCTTAATCATAAAAAAGAAATTGTTGGGGAGGACATGTAAGATTTAATGAATAAGAAAGAATTTTAATTTAATGTAGCTTCCTGCATATCTTGAGGAAATTTAAAGATCTGACTGTTATCAATTAATTTGGACACAGGCTGACAAAAAAAAGTTTCATCAAACCTACCAGAAAAAAAAGAAACTAAACTAAAAGGGGCTTAAATTCTTGTAAAAACTCAGAAAAAATTACCTGGAATGCAGTGTAGATTTTTGTCAGGGTGAGAAAACATGGTTTACATGTTTACACTACAATCAAGAACATTTTCATCATTGTAATACAATGTTATCTTGAAAACTATTCCATGAACTTGGCAGAAGCACACACCCTTCAGTGAAGAAGTTAGTAACTTTAACCAAGATGTCAGCTGAGATGTCAATGAGAAAGTCGGGATATCTCTCTTTTAAAATAAGGTAGACTTAATTTGTTTGTGAAGTTAGTTGGAAGAAATGTATGATTCAGAATAAAAAGCAGTTCAGTTCTATCAAGCAAGGCTCTAAAACCAAAATCAGACCACATTTTGGATTTGCCATTAGGAAAACAAAATTAAATTGAGCTTTTGTTCCAGTCAAACACTAAGTCTCATGTCTGAAGCTACTCAAGAAAGCTTTTATCATAGTCTCTTGAGGTCAGCCCTGCAGGACATTTGCACAGTGCTGGTATCAATGTGAAAACCTTTTCTTCTTGTCAGAAGTGATGAAAGGATCAAATATGGTATCATTAAAAAAATAAACACAATAATGCAAATTCTTACTTAAATATGATTTTCTGCTATTGTAAGACACTTGAAACCAGGGCATGTAAAGCTACAGAGAAAATGAGTTTACCTGTGGGTAGATCGGTCAAACGCTTCAGGTATGTTCAGACATTGAATACAGGGGATACTTTGGTGAAAAAAGCTTTTCCATACAGAAATCACAAATATAAAAAATCTCCATATGACAAAACAACTTCAAACCTCAGTCATCATAGTAAGGATGAGAATTTTCTCGTTCTATGTCATTTGCACAATAAACCTGGAAATTGCATTTCAGGACTCAGCGAACATTTCCTAGGAGATAGGTTATCACATAAGATGAGCTCTTGAACACTTTTGATGCTATATTTTCTATATATTTTAAGTAGGTTTAGGCTATTTAAATAGTAGTAATGGCATCCTCCATTTATCTTCCTCTCATGCACATACCCTTCTGGTACACCTTCTCTCTATGGAGAAATACATCCTTAAGCTAAATAAAAAAATTAAAACACCTGGTAGAAAAATATTAGTTAAAAGACCTGTCAGTTTATTTCGCACTGCACTGTAGTGAGAGGAGGCAAAAGTAAAGCACAGAGAAAAAACATTTCCAAAAGATGTACATTTTACTTTTGCAGACATGAAAACAATTTCACTGGGAATAGTCTCTGTCATAGCACTTGATAGAATGTGTCTTTCACACTGTGAAAAGTAAGCTCTTTTTCTCTTTTGTTTTACTTTCTGATACTCTGTTTCCAAACAAATCTGTTTCCAGATGCAAAGTTTGTAAAAAAAAAAAAAATAATTTTTTCGTTGGCTTGGGGTTTTGGTTTGGTTTACTTGTTTTATTGGTTGTTCTCTTTTTTAATATGGGCATTTTACATCTTATTAGATGGTGTTTACCACACAGCAGGTGAAAATTGGCAAGGCAGCTGGGGTTGATGGAATTCCACCCGAAGTCTGGAAACATGGGGGCCATGCACTCCATGCTAATTTTCACGAGTTTATGGTGTGCTGTTGGGAACTAGACGAACTACCTTCAGACCTTCATGATGCAGTCATCATCACCTTATATAAGAAGAAAGGAATTAAATCAGACTGTTCAAATTACCGTTGTATTACTCTGCTGTCCATTGATGACAAAATCCTGGCAAGAATACTCTTAAACAGACTAATACCCACTATAGTAGAAGGAATTCTATCTGAAAGCCAATGTGGTTTCAGAGTCAACAGGAGTACCACAGACATGGTATTTGTTCTCAGACAACTGCAAGAGAAGTGTAGGGAACGGAACAAAGGTCTTTATGTAACCTTTGTCCTCACCAAGACTTTTGATACTGTGAGCAGAAAAGGTCTGTGGCAGATTATGGAACGCTTAGGTTGTCCCCCAAAGTTCCTTAAAAGGATCATCTCACTCCATGAGGATCAGCACGGCCAAGTCAGATACGGCAACGCACTTTCTGAGCCCTTTCTAATAAAGAATGGTGTGAAACAAGGCTGCATTTTCACACCAACCCTATTCACAGTCTTTTTCAGCATGATGCTCCAAAGGGCCATGGCAGACCTCGATGAAGAAAGTGGTATCTACATTTGATACCGTACTGATGGAAGCCTATTCAACCTAAGGCAACTGAAGGCCCATACTAAGACCTTAAATCATCTTGTCCGGGAGCTGCTTTATGCCGATGACGCCGCTCTCATCGCCCACACAGAAGCAACTCTGCAGCATTTAACATCCTGCTTTGCAGACGCTGCTGAGTTCTTTGGGCTGGAAGTCAGTTTAAAGAAGACTGAAGTTCTCTATCAACTGGCACCTCAGGAAGTCTTCCATCATCCCCATATCACCATTGGCGAATCAGAGCTCAAATCAGTCCAGCAGTTTAATTACCTAAGTAACCTCATGTCCTTGGACGGTAAGATTGACGGAGAGATAGACAACAGGTTAGCAAAGGCCTATAGTGCCTTCGGAAAGCTTCATAAAAGAGTTTGGTGAAATAAACACTTGAAGAAAAGTACAAAGATCAGTGTTTACAGAGCCATAGTGCTGTCTACTCTCTTATATGGATCTGAATCATGGGTCATCTACTGCCACCACCTGTGTCTCTTAGAACGCTTCCATCAACGCTGCCTCCGTACAATCCTAAACCTTCACTGGTCAGATTATGTGACTAACACGTCTGTTCTAGAACAAGCAGCAGTCACAAGTATTGAGGCCATGTTGCTGAGAACACAGCTGCGCTGGGCAGGACACCTGTCCAGGATGAAGGACCACCGCCTCCCTAAGATCTTGCTTTATGGTGAACTTGCCACTGGCTGCCACAAGAGAGGAGCCCCGAAAAAAGATACAAGGACTCCCTGAAACAACATCTCAGCCTTGGCCATATTGATCAACATAACTGGTCTACTCTGGCCTCCAATCGGGAGGTCTGGAGACACACTATCTTTAACGCTGCTGATGCTTTTGAGAACACACCCAGGATCACTCTCGAGGAGAAAAGACAACACAGAAAGAATCGTGTCTTGCAGAATATACCATCTAAGGAGTCTTTCTGCTGTGCCTTTTGCAACTGAACATCCCTATCTCGTATTGGCCTTTTTAGCCACCGACGCGCTTGTAACAAACGTGAGTAGAGCTCTTCCCAAATCTTCGTTTGCAAAGCCTAGCCATGACGAGATGGTGTTTATCAATCATGAATCCAACTTGTCTAGGCTTTTTATCTTCAGCTTTTAGACTCTGATATCAAGACAGAAAGTGGTAGGTTTTTGGTCTGAATTTTTCATTTTATAGCACAGACGATAATGTCATTAAAAACTCTGTGTTGTTTGTGTCCATTTTACATTAAAAATACAATCTATAATTTAACATACTGACGGTGCACAGCTTGATCACTTGTGTCTTTCTGTTCCTGCTCTGGAAAGGCATAGTAACAATAAATCAATTAATATGGATTACAAGTGTAATTATTTAGTCATATCTGCAAAGATATGCTTGAGTAATAAAATTATTCCAGGGGAAAAAAAACAGGGTAAATTTCAATAAATATGATGGTAGTTAATTTGTTTTTTCACAAATGGGATCAAACATTAGAAAGTGGGTAGAGGGAAGCACTTGGAGTATAGTTCATGTATAAGTAACACAGAAAGTGTCACACCTTCCATATCACTGGTTCTTCTTTTAAACCTGATTTTCTATTCCTTAGCAGTTGTTGAATAAGTTTTTCTGCAAGAAGTCTCTCTTTTAAAGATCTAAACATCTCATAAACCTTATTCACCAATTATAAAAATAAACACTATCTGTTTAAGGCAAACCAATATTTGCTAATATAAGTAGTAAAACTTGAATTAATTGCACTCTACTATTACTTTTAAAATTAAGAGCCAGAAGTATTAGATGAAACCAAGCTTAATCTTTTAGTGCTTCTGATTTATCTGTTTTGAAGAGAATCTTTTATTATAACTAAAATCAAACCATTATTTGACCTCATTAAACTACTGCTGGAGTAATCATCATTCAAAATGCTTACAGTGACCAAAAGTATAAACAAAATCATCTCAAGAGTTCATCAGAAATACTGCTTATTTTTTTCATGGGACACTTCTAGATAACAGTACTTTTTTTTCCCCTTTGTAAATTTTGTAGTTTACTGGAGACCAGAGTTTTAAACAAAAATTTTGGGATCAGAGGGAACAAAGAAAAGATTTTAAAGAACTTGTTATCCAGATGATATTTTCTGCTTGGTGTTACTACAGGGTCTTGCATATTCCATTCAGATTCCAGCACATGTTCCATGTTCTCTTTACAGGACTTCAGGCTACTTCTATTGTTTTTAGACATTATTCCATTCACTCAGCACTCAAGTACTTCATTGGTAGCAGGGAATTGTCAGAATGGCAAAGCACATTTTCAATCCCTTTTTTAAAGCAGACCTTTATTTTTAACGGTACCTTATTTGTTTATTTTAGTACTTGTAATTCACATACTATCTGTATTTACTGCTTGGTTAAAGGACACTAGGAAAGTTTATGGGCTTCTAAACAACCATATTTAGTTCATGCTCTGCAGAACACCAAAACACCTACTTAATGCTAAGTAGCATTACCTACATGACCTCATAAAACTATATGTCTATAACTGTCTTGTTGGATCAGCACCTTAATTCAGCTTGGAATATGCATAACTGCCCTCCATAGCTGACTGTAGTTGATGACTTGTACATAAAATCAGATCATCAAATGAAACCTATTCAAATGGTCCAACCTGTCAAATGGCATCAGTGAAATCAATGAAGCTACATGAGTGACATCACCTGAGAATTTGGTCCAGGAATAATAGACAATAAAACTATAAAGTTATAATTCGTAAGTAACTTATTCTAAAAACTCAGGCACATAATAGTTATCATAGGTATACACACATTTGGGAAAAAATAGGAAAGAAATAGCAAATAATCTGGAAACTTTTTTGTGGAAAGTGCTTACTAAGAAAAAATTAGTTTTACAGTAAGTCAAGCAAAAAATAAATCTGCATTCAAAGAGATGTGAATAGGTAAGTAAACAATCTATTTTGGGTTTAGGTTTCCACAGTGACAACTTTAAACACAGTCTGAATTTTAAGAAGTGTATTTTTTTTTTATCTCATGGAATAAGATGAAGTTTCCTGACCCTAACCAAGTAGCATATCTGAGCAGAGAGCTCCTTAGAAGACAGGCAGAATTAACCATGTGTTTGTTATACATAGGGTGGTGCTCTCCTTTTGTCCATGGGCATGAACTCTCTGCATGGACTGTTTGAATCTGCCTGATTAATGATATAGACCCAATCCTAAAACTGTGCAGTCCTACTCAAGCCAGTGATAAGGAAAATTTTTAACTCTTAGATTCACACGTATATTTTGTTCATTATTTCTTCATTGTGCTTTTGCTTTTAACTAAAATGTTATGTCTGCTAAACTGGAAGTATGTGCTGAAACACTTAAAACAAGTTATGAGATATAGTCATCCTTGCAGCTTCTCAAGTTATAACCCTTCTTCCCTCTTCTGCCCCATCACAAAATTCATACCATCTTTATGGGTGCAACACTTCAGACTAAAGAGATAGTCATCTATGATAGGAAAAATCTAGGAGGCTAAACATAAATGTACACTGGGATTTTAAGAAAGCCTGCCTGGGCTCCAGCTGCCCTTTCAGAAGGTAGACCTCCTCTAAGTCCTGTGCCATAACTTCTAGCAGTGTGATATCTCAAATAATATCAGGAGCATACACATTAAGGCCTTATTAGATAAGAGGAAAAAATTAATATCAAAGCTTAAGGCCTTGCTGTGAAACTGCTCTACAGTTGATCACACAAAGTGTCACTGGCAAAAACAAGCACAACATCTGGTTGGACCTCTGAGGAAATATTTGCAGGCTTCAAAATATATATGGGTTTTATATTAAACTTAGTAGCTCAAATGCCACTGGTAGTTAGTCGAGATAATATTTAATAAAGAAATATGTCCCTCTTACACAAAATGGACTAAGGGTCCAATAAAATCATCTCCATTTGGACAGTTACAGACAGTTTTAAGTAAATATATAGCTGAAACAAGAGGTTGTAATGCACAAACTGCACAGGTAAAAGCAGTAGTGCTCCGGAGAATCTCAGCAATTCATACACCCAGCACTTGAATGTATCAGTCTGTTTTACTCTAAGAGATTGAATCAAGTTATACCTATAACATTAGAAGAAGGATCAGCACAGTTTAGTCTTCTGAAATACAGCTGGATTATAACACTCTGTTCAAGTTCAGCAGTTGAAATTAATTCTACTTTTTTTCTTTTGTATTTTTTTTCCCCTTGGAAGTGCAAGACAAGATACACGATTCATCAGAGTGGCATTTTCTACTACTCTGCTACATGATACTGCTAAAAGTGGGTTCAAAGGGCTACTCTGATAATGAACTTGAAGAGAAAGAAATGTTGACCATTCAGATAAGATTGAAAAAAAAATTGCAACTTGTGAGAATTTTAAAGGAGGGATATCTACGAGTTTTACAGTGGGGAATACACTTATCTTGACCTTAGTAAGCAGGACTGAATAATTAATCATCTATGTCTTCCACAGGTGATGAATTTTTTTGTCAGAAGAGACTTATACTTTTAAAACTATATAATTAAACCAATGTAAGCTTTGACCACAAAGTCCTAATTTGTTGATACTGCTTTTAATAGCAACATATTTAGAAATCTAAAAGAAATACGGTATTTCAACTTTATCTTTTTTATATGTATACATATAAATATTGAAAGAACAACAGCAATTTTAGTAAAGGAAATAAAGGTTTACCTTGGAATAGGAGATAATACTTACAGCAATGATAAACATGAAAACTACCAGTCAGATAATGTGTGAAAGAGGGTTAATAGCAAGGTAAAGGACACAGCAGAACACTTAAAACTGCTTATCAGCTCAAAGGTTATATAGTTTAGTACATCCGTTTTAAGACAGCATAAAGCTGTATTCCAGGAACATAAAAGACCTGGAAATAGTGAATTAAAAACAGAATATTATGTTATGGAATTACTGCCTAAATTGAAACTAATGGTAAAATGAAGCTTCTTCCTGAACTTGCTGTGTTTTGTAGTTTCACTTAGTGTTTTTTCTGGATGGACCTGAACAGGTAAGAAGACTACTGGAGAAGCTTTCTGGGAGAAGGTTCAACTAACAATTGAAATCATTCAGGATTCCTCCTGAAATGAAGGAAATGTCTCCAGACAATGATTATTTTTCATGTATCTTAAACACCTATCTTTATTCATCTTTAAAGTGAAATCTAGAGATGTCTATCTCACTACCTACTTTACAGAGAGGCTAGCATAGCCAGAATGCCTCCCTGGGGATGGCCAAATGTAAAAGAGGAAGTCCCAGTACAGAGGCTCACTCTGGTGCCTTCAAATGTGTGAAACTAGTTGTAAGAACCAATCCAGCCTTCACTCAAATTATCTTAATCAATCAAAACACAATGCTATTATTTCTGTTATGACGTTCCACTCTGATTCTAGTGGCCTAATACATTAATACCTTAAAAAAATCACCTTAGTTCACAGAACTGCCATTGGTTTTATTTTATCTTAAAGAATAATTAGGTATGAGGCAAATTGAAAAGACAAATTTCCTTCTGCATTCAAATATGTGTTTTATTGTCTCTAAGTTACTTTGCAAGGAAACTGTGCAAAACTATAGTTTTTGTAAATTTTCTCATAAATTTTGAAGTGTTTTGAATTTGCAGGATTCTCTGATGCTTATTAGTTGAAATATTAGGATAGCTCAGCACAGTCTAAAGTTTGGATGAATTTACACTGGATATATAGAGGAACATCTATTCTAAGTAATTTAAAGAAGAATGAAAATTAGATTAACAATTTCTTATAAAGAAATCTCTCACAGAAAAAGGGATATATTTAGATATGGCAGGGTATACATATATATATATATACACACATATATATATATATATATGAAAAAATATTGCAAGGGTTATTTAGGTTGGAAAAAATATAGAGAGAACTTGAATGGATTTCAATTGTCGGATGCATTCATCCTATTACCAGAACGTATAAGCAACCTTTCAACAGTGGCATATAGCTATTGAATAAGAGAATACTATGAAATGAAGGACCAGTGCAAGATCAGCTCTTCCAATTCACTATCAAAAAAATCATAAAATCAACTATAATGTAAATTTTATTTTTCTAATTTACAAACCCAAACCAAGATGAACAAAGGTATCCAAATAAAACACACCATGCACTGACCTATTGTTCGTAGGTATCAGAAAGGAATATACCACTTATTCATTAAAGTTCAGCTCTATGAAGGCACATAAAAACATGCGAAAACCAAGATAAGCTGCTGTCCTTATCTTGGCACTTTCACATTTTCACATTTTCATTTTCACATGTGTGGACAGCAAACTCCATTTAAAAGACCAATTATTAGCCACTTGTGGACAAACATTAGAGAGTTAAATGGGTCACTGTTCTGAGTACTACCAAGTACTTATTAAACTTATGAGCCACCAAAATCACGCTTGGAAAAGCTAACAGGAATGTAACACACAGCAAATCTTTTTGCCTCTTTCATGTAGATTATTACATTAACATACAAATTAATACCACACCTTAGTGAGTTCAGTCTATATCATTAATCACCATAGACACTGATGGATGTTTGGCTGCCCTCCAAAAAACCAGCAAAGCAAGTACACTTCCTGTCATACTCTATTTACCCAAACTCCAAAACTACTTCACCCCAGGTGCTGTGACACCAAACAAAGTTTTTAAGGAGACCATTCCCAACAGGGAACCTCTTTTCTTCTAGCACTCCTGAATCTACGTTTTTGTAAGTAGCCACACAACAGTAAGAGCAACTAGAAATTGCTAATGCAGAGAAAGTAGTTCTGAGAGTTCCCACTATGATTTTAGGTCCCTAAGACTCTTAAACCATGACTCAAAAGAGCAGAAACTCTTTCTCCTCAACCTCTTGAGTCATCTGATAAAGTAGTGAAAGTAAAAGGCTTAGAAATCCTTCTCCCCAAGAGCAGCCCTGCAGGTATCAACTGCTAGTGCTGTTTACATACCCTCCTAGCTAGTGTATTTTACTGCTATTATTTTATTTGAACAATTAGCAAACGAAAATACTTTTATAGGACAGACCTTCTTTACAGTATTTCTGCTTAATAGATGTCCATCATGTCTCTTAACAATCTGAAGAGATAAAACTTCCTCCTATTTCTGTTCCCTTCTCCTCCTTTCACACCAAAGCCAGGTTTAGTACCACAGAGTGGTATTGCTAGGCAGCATTATTGGGGATATCACTCATCAGTACACAGCCACTACTCTCTGGAAGTGCTTCACAATAGAAGCAGATTTTTGTTGGTACACACTTCCAGCTATTGTTACACCTCCAAAGATTATCAGAGATAACAGGAGGCCATCAAGAAACACATCAGGCAAGCCTGCAAAGTCAGTCAGCATTCAGATGAGATTATCCTCCTCTCCTGGGTCTTTACAAAGTACATCTCTCCTCGTTTCAAAATGCTTCTGAGTGTTTGAAGAATAACAATAATTTAAAAGAAAAATGACAAGTTGCTGTAAAAATCTTACTATTTAACTTCACAACTAGCATGCATCTTATCTCAGCCATCCTCAGAAAATATGAGTCAGAGTGTGTCAGCAATCAGACATATTTTTCTGTCATCCAGATAAATGTCTGAGATCTTTCTGTCACTCCTGACTTTCTGTCACTCCTGGCTTTCTGTCAGTGTTCTTGGGCCTGTGTATCTGCTGTGATTCTAAGTTTCCTGCTCTGTGCAAGTCGGTGTGGAAAATCACAGATTCTACTGCTGCTTTAGGCTGACCTACATTCCCCAAAAGATTAGGCTGCCCAAAATACACTCTTTAACTTTCTGGGACACGTCTGAACAACAGCAAGCTTCATGAAGAGGAAAACACATTAACACAAGCTCCAATTCGCATCAGTCTTCTCTCCGCCAGAGTCTCTGAAGTAGCAATGTCACTGAGGGGCACGCATACTGCTTTCAGATCTTCTGCTGAGTGGTGTTTGACTAGAGATAGTTTGCCTTTTAACAGCTTTAGAAAACAATAGCAAAGCAATTCTGTCAATGTTCTTTTATTTACTCCCAAAAGGGGGCACGTGGCCCGTTGAAAAAAAAAAAAAAAAAACAAAAAACCCACAAAAATCCTAATTAGATAATGATCAAAGTCTCGAGGACACATCAGCTCTTTTGTGCAACACAAACAGTGAGAAACAAAAGATTCTTGCAATGTGGGCTCTTCTTATTTCAATGCACCAAATACTGCAGTCATGTACATAATGTTCACTATCAATACAATCAAAGCAGAAATTCAGGCTAAATGTTGGATGAGGAGTTGGATGTGGAAATAAACTGTGTCTTTCCTAGAGAGTACTGACTGAGAGTAAGGGCTGGCGATTCTGCTTCAGATTCATAGGTATATACATTATATATTAGGTGTATACAATGCAGGTCTTCATATGTACTAGGTATCAAAGGTCCTTGCCTGGCCATGGAGATCTAGTCAACCTAGAGGGAAGATACTAGGCCACCTAAGTCCACTGAACCCCACCTCAAGTAGATACCGGCATTAAGCCAGCTAAATAGATCTCCATTAATCATATTGCAACCATAGTTTACACTCATAATTTTTAAAATAAGTATTTTTTCAAATAAAAAGTCTTTAGATACTGCTGCAAGTGTTTAGGAGTCGTGGTGATGGGATGCAGACATGGTGATACCAAAAAAGAAAAAGAAGGGGAACTGTTTTCAGATATTAAATTTTGCAAATAATTTCTGGTCTATACAAGCTAAAGTGAACCAAGTGCAGCATGGGAGAATACTCCAGTATGTGTGACCTTTCCAAGTCTGCTATATAAAAAATTGTGACCAAAAGCAGAAAAAGATTGTATTAATATGATTCACAATAATACTCGCTGCTCTTACTTAAATTCTCAACTTTGTAGAAGATATTCCTTCTCAATATCTTTGTATTATTACATCTGTGCAGAAATATAAATGAAAGTGATAGCAATAGTGGAGCATGGCATAGAAACAGATCATAGGTGAGGGGCAACAGAGACAGGAATGTTGGAACCCCATGACAGCTGCCCCACTTGAAAGTGGCTCTCCCTGCTCTCTCCACAAGCACCTCCACCAGCAAGCCCCAAAGAAACAGCCAAGCCAAGCACATCATGTCCCAGTCAGTGACAAAGCCTGTAACAGGGTGCTAGCAACAAAACTAGGCTGAGGTGTAAATACCCACGGACGCTATTCATTCTTGCTTCAGTGGTGTCAGGTATTAATGCTTACTTATTTTCTGCCCCAGTTTTATGCTGTTCATTTGATTTATGAATTCCAGTCTTAGCACTCTGCTGCTTCAGCACAAAACAATCTGAAGTGAAAAAGGAATTACCCAGAGAAATTCCTTAATATTACACAGCTACCAAAAGAGGTGCAGTTATAATGGTCTATAGAGTGGGAAAGAACAGGGAGAGAAACTGTAAATAAAACTCCAGTGATCCTAGGTAATCCTGCAATGCTTTGGAGACTTCTCAAGATGCTTAGACCATTACTATCCGAGCAGGTTTGAACAACTTTTAGGCTTTCTCTTTGTCATGAATCAAATTAGCCCTAAAACAGTATGAACCTAGTCTTCTATATCATATTTTTTTCCAGACGCAGAGAAGGTTTGTCACAATGAAAAAAAATGGTTCACATAGTTTACCAAATCAAGA
Source organism: Neopelma chrysocephalum (assembly GCF_003984885.1). Classification (NCBI taxonomy): domain Eukaryota; kingdom Metazoa; phylum Chordata; class Aves; order Passeriformes; family Pipridae; genus Neopelma; species Neopelma chrysocephalum. The sequence goes on from NW_020897691.1 coordinate 33,803,139, forward strand.
GTGAAAAGGTTTTTTATTTATTAATGATATACAATTACTACCAACCAGTAAACTATACATTTAAAATTTAGTAACAGTAAAAAAAGTAAACCAAAAGTATTAGATGCTTAGAAAATGTTAATAAACATCTACATTTTTCTAAACACCTTTCTGCAATTAACACCAAGACCTACACACACCCACACCCATGCTTACAGAGTTACATGCCATCCCCACAAAATTACCCATACCATAGTGTGTTACCCTGTGTCTCTGTCTCTTGGCCATGATGTCCCATACTTGCACACCTCTCCTGTGGAAGATGCGGATTACTCTTTGGTAAAATGTGCAAGCAGACAATGCAAAGGGCCATGCAATATAAGTGTTTCAGTAAAGACCCATCAGCATTTAAGAAGGGTGTTTACAGTGGGAGGCCTGATAAATTTGATAAAAGAGATTGAGTTTGAACAGGACCTGAAATGGAAGGGTGGAGTGGGATATAGCAAAGAGCACTTCTAATTTGCTGAAGGTATTTTTTTCCTTAGGAGAAGTCAAACTCTTATTGTTATTAAAGAAGTTACTTAAACATTCCAGTATTAAATCAGAGTGCTTCATAGAAAGATTCCTTTTGGCAAAGTACATTTCTCTCTATGAAGCTTACTTTGATATTTGATGTTCTGCTGATTTCAGAAGAAAAAAAAGGGATTCCTGTTTTTTTTTCATGCCACTCTTTTACTGGTACAGTCTCTTGTACACTGTTGTGGTTTACTTCCAGTAAAGAGATAATTGAACTCCGCTGTATAGTACGATGATTCCAGCAGCTGTATTATCCCAAGATTTTTTGTTTGTTGCCCAACATTTATTTTTAAACTGGCTGAGCCTTACAATGCCTTGTTGTATACTCTGTGTGCTTTGAAAATATGTGTAAGAATCAACTGAAGAAAATAGAATACAATATTACCTTACCATTATTTTATTGATGCATTTTCTGGTAACCTTATTGACGCATTTTCTGGTAACCTTATAAAATTCTGCCTCTATGCAAGCACCACTTTGTTATCACGTGTCCAGCAGAAAAACAGTAGTCAAGGTTTCTGTGCTGGTTTAAAAGTTAACCAGCAGGGGAAATGAACTCAACTCAAAAGAGAGATTTATAAGTCAGAATAACAATTTATTAAAATAGTACAATAAGTACAATTATACAGACAGGCAATTGGTTTTAACCTGCAAAACCCAAATCTATAACCCAGCACCCTGGGGTATGAACAAAAGTGGTGTTCCTTGGCCCCCCCCCGAGTCCAAAGTAAAGGAAGAGGGGAAAAACCTGCTGGTGGGAGAGCTGCTGCAGTCTGATCAGAAAGTGGTGATTGCAGTCCAGTTGAGGGTGGTGGTCTCAGTCTGGTTGAGAGCGGTGGTCTGCAGTCTGTTTGAGAGTGGTGGTCTGCAGTCTTCCTCTGGATCCCACGAGAGGTGCTAAAGGTTCCGAAACTCCCAGTTTATATATTCTCCAGTTCAGGCGGGAGTGCTCAGTCCCTCCCTCAGAGCAGGGAATTCCATAAAAGGGCATGAGGATGCTCAGTCCCTCCTCCATAAAAGGGTATCAGAGTGGGGAATTCCATAAAAGGGTATCAGAGTGGGGAATTCCATAAAAGGGTACAGGAACATCTTCCCACCTCACAGACCTCTACTGACAACAGTTTTTGGGAAATGGCATGGAAGGCTATAGAATACACAGTTTTGGGTTACACCCATCCAGTGATGAATTGGTCCCAGCCGTTCTAACTAGGACAGTTTCAGAAAGAGAGACGGTGATATAGACTTATGAAGATGCTGAACTATAGCGATGCCTCAGATTACTTTGCAGAACTTATTAAACTTACACAAAACCTGGAAATAATGACCTTTCTAGGAATCTTTAGAATAATTTGGACACTCCCAAGATTTTAATTTTTAGCAAGGAATAAAATTGTGATGTTTATAATTTAGTTTAAAACAGTGTGTCACTTCCTAGAAAGCATTCCCAAAGACATATCTAAGCAAGTCGCAAAGTAAGACAGAGCACAAATCTACAATGAGCAGTATATACAACATCTATATAAAGTTCAGATTGCTGTAAGGAATATATGAACTTTCACAGCAAATTAGCATCCATGTACACACATATAAAGACAAGGAAAGGTCTGGAAGAATAATTTTTATTTCAAAGATGTTTCTGTAGGGTTCTCTTTTCCTGTATTTCAGTACCCAACTGAACATATTATAGATAAGTTGCTCATGGAATGGGCCAACATAAATATTATCTGTGGTGACTCTGCTTTGTATTTACAACAGGAGGAGGATTGAATGATCATAAAATAAACCTAATTTGGGTCTCTTCATAATTACAAAAGTTTAAGCCTGAAGAAAAATAGTAAAATTTCTGTCAGAAAAAAACACAGGTGTAGTTGATTCTGTTTTAAACCCAAGATGTGGATGAAACATCCCTTGCTGCCCTGTGATACCATGGCTACAGAGCTCTGCTTGTTTCTCTGATAGGTTCCTCATCTGTAAACATCGTGTGTGCCTGGTCAGGTCTCAGGTCTCCAATCTCACTTCACAGATGTCAAGAATCATTCTGAAAACTAGAAAATGAACCCATTCCTTTTTTTCCTACAATCAAACCTGTAAAAATTCCCTGAAAGGCTCCTTTTCATTTCAGTGATCCAGTTCACAACTGGGATTAAATTATAACCTGTTAATAAATGGCTATATGTTCACTAATATGAAGAATTAGGTGATAACTGAAGATATCTTCATATCTTTCCTAAGAAGAAAACTATGGGTTGACACAAGGAGAATAGGAAGCTGAAAAGAGAAAATAAAGCATATTATCCTAATATATATTTTAATACATCTACAGAAAATGTTGCATGATTGTGTCAACCTTTTTGTTGAAGGACTGCAATTTTCCAAGATATTAGATTACTTCAGTAATTATTTGCCCTCTTAGAACTGACAGTTTATGATCTTTCAATTTCATGATGCAGGCAAAATGGAAATCATGTACACATGATCACATGGTAGTCTGAAACTGGGCATGAGAAAACATTTAAGTTTTATTGCAAAATAAAGCCAAAATATATAGATTTCAAAATCTATGTTGACATTCACAGTTATTTAGTTCTGGAGTTCTGGCATCAAAGTATCCAGAATTGTCAATTTCATTATTTCTCATTTCCTGAAAATATGGACACAGGTGAATCAGGAGACTTTATGATATTCACCGGTCTCAAAATATTTTCATCTAATACTTTCCAAAGCAGTTACAAGCACCAGCCAGGATTTACAATGAACACTAAAGCACGAATAATACATCCAGTGGTGACAGAATTTGTTCTCTGTTGGTATCGCATGTTTTTTCCTTCTTCCCGTGCCCTAGATGCAGCCTGATGCTTTTATACATGCATTCCCAGAGCTTGAGGAAGTAGCTGTGAAAGTGCAGGGTGACTACCATGACACTATTTTCTGACTATCAGAGTCTGTTGGGAAGGATGAATAGCCAGGTTCATCTTTTAATTATGTTTTTCTTTGCTAGATATTCCAACCAGCCCTTTTCCAAGCTTCAGAAATAAATGAGACATAAAGTGACCTTTACTGCTCTGCACTCATTCTAATGCTATACAGCCCCTACTGCTTCACAGGATTATAAATATTGCAATCCAAATAGTTTTATGTGAAAAAGAAAACAACAAACTGTTAAAAGTCCAGGATTCATCAAGGGATTTCCAAAAGCCTCCTCAGCAAAGGAGGTTTTTCTCTCAGTGAGAGAAAAGGTGAAAGATGGAAAATAATCAGGGGGGGAAAAAAGTCATTTGTGATGTATATGTATAAATCTTATACATTTATACAGTTGAGTGTTGTCAGAAAACATATATTTAGGAGTATTTCATATGACTTTTATCCTCTTTCTGTTCTGAAGATTTTTTGAAATAATTTTAATGATACATTTCAGTGATAAGAATTGAACTCAAGCTAATGATGGTAAAAATTTTGCATTATTTACTGTCACAATCAATGCAAAGCCACACTTGAGGAGCTCACTACTAAAAAATACATCTACTTGTGGAAGACCAAACATGAGGCACTGTAGGAAAAATCAGTAAGAAAAAGATAAATAATTTCATAAAACTGGCAGTCAAAATCTGCCACTTGTGTGTTTATTGTCTTAAAATGCATGGTAATACCTCAGCTTCACCTAAAATATGCACATGATTGTCAATATAGAGAGGTAGAGCAACAGGAGGGTAAGCAACAGCCATAGGATTAGGATATGTTCTTACAAAGCAAAGAAACCTTGTCTTGCTATATTCTAAGCAGGCATTAAAGGCTTGAAGTGGCATAAAGTGTTCTTTGATTTCTTTTCATTTTATAAACCTTTGCATTTTCTGCTGGTTTTTGGGAAAACCCTCAAATATTATGAAAAGAGGGAGTGAAAAATAAATAAAGATCAAAATGAAATCTGAAATAGACTGTGGCCATGGCATTTCTGTTCTGAGAAAGAAAATATAAAATAATAATAAAAAATAATCAAGAATCATTGCACCCTATGGAAATTTCAACTCCAATTTTCAGATGAAAGAGGTCTACAGGTAGGCATCCAAACAAAACAAAGTTTATTAAAGTTCCCTAAGTGTGATGGATCAGTTCATATTACTAGATTTTTTGCATGCCTATCTTTAGTTTATAGGCGTATAACTAATTTTGCCACTGTTTAAAGTATGATCTTTTGAACCTAGTCCCATAAGAAGTGTGTTTTGCCAGCAAAACTATAATGCATTAGGTAGTAGTGCACATCCTGTAGACACATTGCCTGGGCCCTATAGTAAATGTAGTAATGTGACTTCACATGGTTCTAGGTCAAGCAATCAGTAAACTTACAGATAAATCAAAAATGAGACATTTTCTAGAAAAAATTCATGAAGAAATAACGTCGTTTTAAGTTCCTTACCTCTGGACTCTGACTTGACATTTTATAGCTCTTTACACTCCAAAGGCTATAGGAAAACTCATAAGACCTCCTTGTTTCCTTGGAAAAGAGAGGAATATTGTACCTGCATAGAATAGCTATGCCTAAAGATAGCTTCCATTGAAAGATATGTAATAAAACATACTATATATATATATATATATATATATATATATATATACACACACTAAATATACTGAAATAATCCAGGTTTTCTGTGGCGGGAAAACCAGAAGTTCTGAAGTTCTCTGAAAGTTTACTGAGTGAATAAAACCTCATACAAACTGGATCAAGAAACACATATGACACTGGCCAAAATTCATATTTTGCCAGGGTTTGTTTTCCACCTCGATGAGCCCTCAGTACATACGTTTTTGTTCTGTACATGACGCCTTATAAGTTGCTGACCTTTTTCAAAAAATCAATAGCTCATTCTTGAAAATAGAGCCAAGCTATCAGAAATAAGGTTTTCCTCTAGCTCCCTAATGGGAACAATTTCTCTTGCTTGTTTATAGCAACATGCAGAATAATTAATGAAGTTTTATTTAACGAATTAATTGCAAAACACTTCATAACACAAGCATTTACAAGTAGGTTACAAAATAGTTTACAGATAATTGCTGTTTTACAGTTAGGAATATTTAACAGTTACTGCTGACTTCTTCTCATGGTAAATGTATGTATTCATGGGAAGAGACAATTTCTGTGATGCAAAGAGCAATATCCTATCGCCAGCTGTACGTGAAAAGCCAAGTTGCTACCCGGATTCTCCATAAGAGTGTTCAGATTATCCCAGTATGTCCTTCTTATAGCATTGCTAGGAGGGTTAAAATAACGACTTAGAGGAACGTATGTGCAGTTGGGAGGACAAGACTTTTTACTACTCACTTTTCTGACTGTTTTTCATTCTGTCTAATAAATACTATTGTCATACCATACACTAGAAAACAATAAGTCCTGACTTGGAGTGAGTAAAGATTTATTCTGTATTTTGGAAATTATTTCAGAGTTCTAAAATGTTGGCACAATGTAACCAATAAGCCTTGTAATAAACAACGTGCCATCTACATTGTGAAATTCCATTGCTTAGAATATATTAAAATAGACTGTAGTGTCTTAAAATAGACCGTAGTATTTAGTGCACCCAAAACACTTATCTGAGCCTAAATATCCCTGTTGCTCATTAATCTGCAATACAGATATTAAATAAAACTAGTCATGCCAGTTCAGAGTTGTTAGATTAGTTCATATTTCTGTAAGGAATAGATGAACTTTCATGGCAAATTAGCGTGCACGCACACACACACACACATACACAAAGACAAGGAAAGGTCTCGAAGAATAATTCCGATTTCAAAGATGCAAGTTTTTCTCTTCCTGTATTTCAGTAACCAACTGAGCATATTATACACGAGTACAAGTACTAAGTTCAAACTTAGTTTCCACTAGGTTTGAAGTCTCCTTTTTCTCTAATACACACCCTATCATTTATTATATATTTGTATAAATTGTTCTTGTGGTGATACAACAATAAATCTCAATCATAACATCTATCTATAACAATAAAAAAACCCACAAAAAAATCAGTTCCTAGCTAATTCAGACTTTTTTAATTCTTATTTGTGTTCTCTCTCCTCTCCTTTCTCACTATTTTTCCTCCATTAAAAGGATGTCTTAAAGTTTAGCAGAGTATGTAATGATAGGACAAAGGGGAATGGCTGTAAACTTAGAAGGTAGGTTTAGATTAGATGTTAGGAAGAAATTCTTTGCTGTGAGGGTGGAGCAGGTTACCCAGAGAAGTTGTGGGTGCTCCAGCGCTGGATGTGTTCAAGGCTAGGTTCAACAGGGCTTTGAGTAACCTGGTTTAGTAGGAGGTGTCCCTGCCCACAGTAGGGGGGCTGGAACTAGATGATCTTTAAAGTTCCCTCCAACTCAAGCTATTCTATGATTCTATGATTTTGGACTAAATAAAGGTGAATGCCAATGTCCTGAGGTGCTTTGAAAAATGCTAGTAGTAACAAACTTTCACTCACCCCAAAGAGACATCACTTTGAACCCGAGTCATCTAAACCTTATCCCACTGCTTTGCTCCACATAAAAGGCATATCTACCTCTGTCCTTCAGCACTGACGTTCACATCACTCGGACAGTATGGGTTAGCACTCAGATGATCCAGAAAGGACTGGCAATTAGCTGAACTCAAGATGAGAAAAGTGTTTGCCACAGTGCACCGTCATCCCTGCTTCTCATGTCCACTTTGGATCCACAGTCCGGAAGAACCAGAGATGGTCTTGGGAGACCATGTAGGTAGCACAGCTCTGTTCCAAGCAGATAGATGTGTCCCTCATTCATGGGCTTCTGCACACACACACATCTTGCTATCTTTGCCCTATTCTTTTCCAGACAGGAACTCTACCCAAGAAGAAGACGTAGATAACACATATTAAGCCAAGAAAAAAGAAAAAATTTTGTCCTTCCATGCAAAGACCCTCTTGTGTAATCTGATACAGGCAAACAACATTGGCCTCAGTTGTGTAAACAACTGTCTAGAGTCAATTCAAAAGGCCCAAATACTCTAACAGAAATCAGAAGAGCCATTTTCTTCAGAAAGTAAGCTACAAGTCTTATTAAAGTACTTTCAGATACACACAATTGTGGTCAGCTCTTAGTGTGGCATTGCCTAAACTGTGTTCACACAGAATCACAGAATCACAAAATGGACAAAAGTTTGAAGGGACTACTGGAGGTCATCTAGTCCAACCTCCCTGCTGAAGCAGGATACCCTAGAGCACTTTACTGGGAATTGATGGCTTTTGAACATCACCAGAGAAGGAGAATTCCACAACCTCTCTGGGCAAGCTGTTCCAGTCCTCTGTCACGCTCACAGTAAAGTTCTTCCTCATGTTCGGAACTTCCTGTGTTTCACTGTGATCATTCAAAATGAGAAAAAAACTCCACCAAAATAAATCCCAGTTGTTGCACGGGTCAGTTCTCAACTCCTAAAACTGTATTTTTCAAGGGCACCTCTGACTACACCAGGTAAGCTATTGCAGACCCAGCGCTAGGCAATCTGCATTGAAGTTCTCACTTCGAAAACATCTTCAAACTTTATTTACTCAACTGACATATTTGGTGTTTCTTCATTGCCCTGCTGTTCCTATTTAATATAATTTCCTAACTCTGTCCATGTGACACGTGCTGCTTGACACCTAAGATCTCTCACCAATTTTAGAGAGAAGCACAGATCTTTGGATCTATCTTTCCCTTTCACAAGATATCTTTTCATAAACTCTCCCTCCTCACCTTATTTCTCCCAGCTCCAAATAACCCTAGAGGCTATGGGGACATTTCTCCATGACTTTTAGTCCCTGACATGTTGAAGAGTGTTTTTTTTCTAAACAAAGCACTCTTAGCTGGTACTTGGCTGCCATTCAAAGATGGATATCTTAACCAGTGATATTCACATGTTTTCCTAAAGGCCCCATTGCAGTGCTTCTACATGCAGGCATCCCTTGGGAGCTCCTCTGAGGGCTGCTCCTCATCAGCACATTGAGGACCTTTCTGTATTAGGGCTTCAGATCCATTCTTCCAGGACCAAATCTATCTGGGAAATACGGGGAAGGGCTGGATAAATATCAGTACTCAAAGGCAAATCCTACTCCACCTCATTGTATAGTCTTCAGTAAACACACTGGTTGTTGTCAAGACACCCCTGACTGGAAAAGGATGGGAAACCATAATTGTTCTACTGTTTTATGTGAGGGGATGCTCATATGTTAGAGCATATGTAGTTTTAAGGGTGTGTAAATTAATCCATTGCTGGAGGTGATATACTTTCATTCCGAGGCTTTCTATAGAGAAACATTTACTCAGGGTTTTAAAAGTCAGTGACTGAATTATGGTAACTGCTCTTTGGATTTTCTGTCCTTAATATGTTTTTCATTTGAGTAGTGGTTAAGCAAAATAAAAATAAAATCCAAAGCCTCTCTGTTTTGTCTCACATAGTAGTAATACTGCAGAACTTCACTCATCCTCTTTTTTCTGAAATAAACCTGCTTATGCCACTACAAAAGGAGCAAAGTGTTCAGTGTGAACAAATAAAATCAATCAGCTGAAGCAGATAATTCTTGATTTGCACTCAGAGAAGGAGACAGAGCATTAAGTCATTCTACAAAGGAAAGATGAAGATGGTAACAAATCTTCACCAGTCAGATGAGACAAGATCATAAATGAGAAATACTGCTGCTACTGTTGCACTACTATAATTTAATTAGTGAAACAAAACTGTTTAATTTTACTACAGCAAGAGGACAGAATATTTACCATGAGGAGATGCCGATCATTGCTACATATGACCAGACTCCTGTGAAAAAGAAAGATTGTAGGATATTGCTCAAGGGGAGCACCTGGAAGCTCAGTTGCTGTCTTGAGAAGGAATGGGATGAGAGGAATGTGTTACAGGAAATTGACTGGAGGAGCTCCCCCTCAAAATAGAGGACTGAAGTCCTGAACAGGGTATGGTATACAGTGGAAATAAACAGGAAAAAAATGGTGCTAAGAAGAAATTAGGATTTCCACTAATGCTAAAAGTTGAGATTTTCTAATGTGAGTGTATTTCCTTTGAAACAGTTATTTGTACTCTTATTAGATTTGTATATGGCCGTGGAAGACGCTGCTTTGATCCTGTGTTTTCTCTGCTTTAAGACTCATAGGTCTGTCTTGGTTGGGAAGAGATAATAGAAAATATAAAACAAATAATTGCCTCCTGTGTAGCCCCATTTGTAATAGTATCTGAACAGGTCACTATCTTAAATACATTCATCAAAGACCTTATCAATGACAGAACAAGGACTTCATTGCGAATTTTCAAGGCCCTTGTTAGAGCTTTGTAGGCTACATAGCTGATAGTCCACATCATCAAGAAACAGAACAGATAAGATTGTTCAAAAGTCTGTGATATGTGCCAAGGTAAAACAAACACACTTTGCAGATAGTAGATGGGTACCGGATCATGTAGAAATTCTCCTCTGACCTTGGAGATGTGAGTTTATCTATAGTATTCAGTCAAGTTGCAGAACAGAGTCCTAAGGAAAATAAATTATGAAAAAGCACTGGTTGCAAACTTAAAGCCAGATCATCTGAACTGCATCTGGTTTCAGGCAGCAAAATCCCATCCATCAACCAGCAGAGGTTTTGCTTAAGCCTTGTTTTAAAGGAAAATTCCAAAGAGTGAGCAGCTAGCAAAAAGCCGCAACCTGTTAGAAATATCATCTGCATGAGAAAGAAGGTTAAATAATATCCACAAATTTACTATATAGATACTGCAGATCACTGAATAGAATTTTGAATGATAATAAATGATTGGCCATTGATAGGAAAAAATCTGGTAACCAGCCAAGTTCTGTTAACACAGTTACACATGCCAAGGTGTGATCTGAGCCCCAAAGCCATTCATGTCCTCTCTCTAGACACAGACTCTTTAGGGATGAGATGTCTGATTAAAATGAGGATTTGTGGATGAGTATATACAGAAGCATTGGCAATAGTTAATTCAAATAGGGAAAGAGAAAACGGTATCTAGATTTAAATTAAAAAATACCAAATTTTTTTATCTGACATACAAACATAAAGTAGAATTAAACAAACTCTTCCAGTTTGGATTTGAGTCTCTTGAATTGCTCTACAACTTGCTCGTCAAATTTGCATCCGTATAAATAGATCATATTTGCATGAATAAGAAGGTCTTGCTCCACCTCTGCTTAACTGCGGGCTCATGCATTCATTCAGTGCCTGTTGTCAGTGCTCCAGTGAGGGGGAACAGCAGGAGCTGAGCCATGAGGGGGATGAGCTGGGATATGAGGGTGGCCCCAGGGCAGACTGTACCCTCTCCACCCAAGCAAGGCCAGGGAAATGATAGGCACAACCTCTCCCAGGGATCCCAGGAAGGGTGATAGATGAGCCTGGTCCCAGACCGGAAGCCCAAGAAAGAATTAAAGGAGAGAGGCCTGAAAGAGAACTGGAGACAAGGGTATCCACACCCAGATGTAGGACCAATCCCAACAGAGCAACCAGTGAGACAGCAAAGTCAGGGCCAAGCACAAGTACCTCAGAAACATGGCTCAGGCAAGGTGGAGGTGCCCAGTCTGAACTAAAACAGAGAACCCAGACCCATGCGCAGAAACCCGTGGGGATGTCCCAGCTGACACCAGCACCCACTGGCGTCATTAGAGTGATAGTTTGTGAGTTTTCTTATTCATCTAGCATATTCCCACATTACTAATTGTATGATAACAGGTAAAGAAATTTCTCCTGCACACATAAAAAGTGTTTGGAGTAAGTCAACCTGCTTGATCCACCACCACCCTGGGCTCCCACCCGGGCACCATCTGCCCATTGTGCCAGAGCTCCATTTAGACTCAAACCCAGGCAGTTGGTGGGTTTTCACCACCCTGGTCTTGGCTTGGGCACTGTGCCCCAGTCAGAGTAGTCACTGTCCCTGCCTTGTTGCCAGCTCCAGGAGCAGCCAGATCTTGCTGCTCACAGATACAAAATCATGGTGTCCTACAGCATGATGTGTCCAACTGGGAGTGCTCCAGGTGTCTCATTGCTGAGAAATGTAAGAGTAGAGCTGATTCAGACACCAAGATCTCAGCCAACAAGGGTGCTGGAGGTTAGAGAGACTCATTATGGAATAAAACCCTATAATTTACTCCTACAATAATTAGCCCAGGAAAAGCAGAAATTATGCTATTCATCAGTTCCAAAAAAGGCTCAAAATAGAACAAAATAAATTGAGTGATTACAAATTTTAACTATGTCCCAAGGTTTAAATTTTTTTCTGGTCCTCAGTTTTGTCAATGAACTAATTATGGAGTTCACTGAATACTTTTGAGTTTTTCAGACAGTGACTTATGTAATGATAAAATCTTTTACCAGTTCACATATTTTTGTAAAAAGGAATAGTTAAAGACTGAAAAAAGATCAATTAACTTAGTTAAACATTTATATTTGGAGATACTGACTATGTATAATATGTGTAAATTGCATGTACGAAATACTACTTTCATATGTAGTTCAAATATGTTGCCCATATAACATATTCAGTATCTCTAATTACGATCTCACTCTCTAAAGTATTCAGATACTTTCATTAATAATCTTCAGATGATCATAACATTTTTATATTTCAAGAATGATGAATTTTAGTAGATTATTTCCTTTACCTCATGTGAAGCTATCTATGTTCTTAAACTCATCATGGATACTTAGCTCCATATTTGTCTGGGATTCATGTGGAGAATGTCTTGGTGAGTCACATTCATATTTAGATGCAGCATTGATTTTTAACATGTATTTTTATCTTAGAAACAACTTTACATGGGAATGAATTTGCTGTTCAGTGTTTATTTTTCTGTAAGTTACTAAAAAAATTATTAAAGGAAAGAAGATTGTTAGAATTGCAATTCACCTCCAGCTTAGTTTTACAATCTGTATGGAAAATATTAAACTGGTACTATTATAAACTGTAACTTAGGATGGTAAAAAGTGCAAAATTATTTCCATTTTGTTTTCACAGGGATTAGCCGAATGAAATATTTACATACTGTTTCTTAAGTGTCATGCAGTTGTTTTCTCTATATCTATAGAACTACATTATTTTAGAATACACCATTAGTAAACTATTGTTTCTCTTTTAGAATTACATTTGCGCTGACACTCTATTTTCATAATCATTGACAAAAAGAATAGAGGGAATTCAACATGTTTTCATTAAAGTTATTACAATCTTTATTATATTATATTATATTATATTATATTATATTATATTATATTATATTCCCCTACATAGCTGTTATGAGCTTCAATTGTTCATGCCTATCAATTCTGAATCTTTGGCAACTGTGCTAAGAAGCTAATTAAGGTTTAGCTTTATACAGTTAGGGAGATGAATGTGGTATATAGTGCACACCCTTATCTGTTGCAAGCAGAATGAAGCTTTCTAGGAGATGTCATTGTCAGTAGAAACAAAACATTTGCATTCATGGCAATGTTTAGGAAGCGGTTCCCTAACTTCTGCACATTCCTGCTTTTTGAAATTCACATGGTAGTTCATTCTTGTTGTAGTCTATTTTAAAAATAATTAATTCTTACTTAATTATGGGAAGAAAATTACTACAGTGGAAGCATAATGCTTTTAAATGTCCAGTATGAAATATGAAATGAGAAGGGAATAGTACAGGTCTCCTTTATCAATTTTTCCTCTGACGAAAATGCTTCTGCTAAACATTCTCTTCCCACCAATAACTAAAAATACTCTGAATTAAAGGATCAAAAAGTACTTAACAAAATACAACTATTCTTTGTTTAATGACTAGTGTAATTGAATCTGAAGGAATTTTTCTGAAAAATTTGAGGTCTGAAAGGTGGACTCTATCAGAATTAAATTCTGTTCCTTGGGCTGCCACAAATTCCTGTGCAACACCCTATAAGGTAGTGCAGACAAACTGTCAGAGATGGCAGTTTAATTGATGGCCATACTGTGTCTCATTTCAAACTCCAAAGATGGATTTATAAAACCACATGCTATTGTCCAGATGTCCTTTTTAGAGCAGCTCCCCTCTCCTTCCCCTACAGGTACACATGTGAAATAGTTCCCCTGAATTTCATCCTAAAACTGTTCTTTTTTTCTTTCCACTGCCTATGAAGACAATTCCACAGATGTAAGGGTATGTCATATAGGTATACTGTAGTATGATAGAGTGTAGTGTGGTGCAGTAGGAGAACATTTGTGGAGTGAAGCACATGATGCTGAGGCACTGATATGTGTTCTGTGTCTGTTTGGGAGATTTTACTTGGCTGGGTCCTAGTCTCGCTGCCAGGAACGTACATTAGCAGGTCTACCATTAGCAGGTGTAGTGTGTTAGGTGCATTCCTGGAATAATCTTTTGCCTTAGCTTAAGAAGTCCATTTGTGTGCTTTGAGTCTGCTCTGATATGCACTGATGCTTAGTAAATTCTGGATAACTGGGAGATTTGCTTCAAATGAGCACTAATGATCTGAACTACAATACTAGTGTGGATGTTCCCATAGCTGTATAAGGCTGATGAGGTTTATCCCACTACTACATTCACAGGATCAGATATTGTTTTCTAGCTGGTCACAAAGTAGTCAAATTTCTGCTCTAATGAAGCATTTACCTGCAGGTACAAGTAGATTAGGTATCTTTACCTTTACAAGACCCAGTTTTCTGAACAACTACCTTTAATTTAGTACTGCTGTCTCTCTTGCACCTGTACAATGGAAGCCAAATTTTTACAAATAATAAGGAAAAAATCTTCATACTAATGAATGAACATACTAATGGTTTCTTCAGTGTGGGAGACTAAGATAATAAAGGGGAGGTGAGACTCTCATCTTTGTGAAAGCAGTTCTAAAAAAGCTACTCTTCCAATATCATGCAAATACTTATTAATTTTCCTAGCTTTATTTTCTTGTTTTCTGAATTTTAAAATGAACACTTGTTCATTTATATTAGATAACTTCTTTTTACCATCATTTCCATGGTACATTATTATAATGCTCTAATCGTATTATACTGTATTATACTATACTATATTATACTATACTATGCTATACTAACACTATTTAATGCAATTTCACTGATTTCATTAAAGTGTATGATGTACCAAAACCATTCCAAAATACTCATAGGAACACATTTACATATATGCAATAAAACAAAAGCAATTTGTCCAGGCAGTAGCGGGACTGATTTCACAGCATCAGTTGCCTGTGTTGCCATGTGGTAGAAGTCCTAATTTATTTGGTGTCTTTGAAGTTTTGTTGTTTTTCATTAGTCTTGCTATAATATAGAAACACCATTATTTTCTGAACAGGGAACTGCTGCAGTGACATTTCCTTTGATAGCATTCCCAGTTGTCTTCATCTGACAGCACTTATAATGGAGTGAGTACTTGATGGGGAACTCCTTGTTTGACAGGCACCAGCTTACATGACAGGGAATAACACAGCCAGGAAGAGGAGAAGTCATACTTTTTCAAACTAAAGAAAATGCAACTCTGCCATTTGCATACTTAGTCTGCAACTACTCCTATGTGAAGAGACAGGATGATTCCACAGCTGTGAAGACGTATCCTCTCAGTTTCAGCTTGGGTGATTGATTGCTTCCTCTGACAGCTCTAACTACAGCTTTGGAAAGGCTGAAAGGTTGGAAGCTGGTTTGCATCTAATCCCCTGACTTCTAGGAAAGGATCCAAGAAATATCCTGTTAAGAAATAGAGTTTTTCTAATGTATCATAAACCACAGCAATGAGAACCAGATATCTTGTTGGAGTTTCTTTGCTGTGGTGGAGATAGTGGAGCATGGTCTGTTCATGGCAGACTGCAGGTCAGATGGTATTAGTCATCTCTGTTTAAGTGCCTGGATAGAAGTACTTTGAAACCTAGCTGGTGACCCTCTGTAATGTGCAGAATGAGCAAAATCAAAGCATAAACTATAACACAGAAACGTTGTAAAAAGAAAATTCTTAACAAATTGGAACATAAATATTTTAATGGAATTATTACATGATGGAGTAACTGGGAAGAAAATTAATTATTCTCATTGTTTTGATAGTTTTGTTTGTGTAATTCCTTTAACAAAAATAAATATATAATAAGAGATTTCTCTTACTGTTAACGTGCTGGTGCAGGTCAGTAAAATCCCTAAGTACATTTTCAGGTTTTATATAAGGGTTTGCCTTTACATTTTTAAGATTTCTTTTAAAAATCTATTGTTTCCCTTGCAGAGACAATATGAACTGTATGAGCAAACAAACTGGCTGAGTTAGTAACTGGAAGGAATGAGGTAGATGCATTTCCAACAATCGTCTTAATGAGGTTATTTCCCTTTGAAGTCAGCCTGAACCACAAGTAATTGTTTTACACCAACACCAACACCAAGAGCAGCTTGCCAATATTCTTGTCCATTAAGACTCAGTCTAACAGCCATGTTCTGTGTTTTCAATTAAATACATGCTCTACAGACTGTAGAACTGTAATGCTTCTCAGCCTGAAGAAGACTCTTTCAGTTGTTTTGACAATGTAGGCATTTTCCTCTTTGTTTGAACATGTGTCAGGGGCTCAGATGTGTCCTTAGTAAAAGTTTGGATTGTGGGTAGCTAGTAAAGAATGAGTAAAAAACTAGCATACCAGAGGAAATGGGAGCCTTCACTCTGATTTATTGGTTCCCTTACAAATGTAAAGCCCTCCTCTCTTCAAACTATGCTATTGTCTGAAAAACAATAATGATTTATTTGAAGGTATTTTCTTTCTCTTCTACCATGCCCATAGTTATTCTCTATCTGATTTCTTTGCCTTGTGTACATAAATTTCACATTCCTGGTTAAGTGATTAAATATGATGTGACTGTTATAAAATCTGCAACACCAAGCCATTAACTACTCTGCTGTCTAATGAGGTCTACCTCAGAGAAATATTTTTTTATGAGAAATGCAGGATGTTTTTAATTTTGTAATTTTTATTTTCAACCATGAAATATCTAAGTGAAACATTTCAAAACAAACCAGTACAGATAAGACTAGTCTGATATTTTGATTTAAGCTTTGATTGAAGATGTAAACAAAAATGAAATATTGGAAATTGTGACAAGATAAAAATGTTCATATTGGACTAAAATACCTTTAAGCAAGTTAGTATTGTAATTTTCATCCTTCTCCTCCCTCTTTCATTTATACTTATTCTACAAATTCAAAAAGGAGCTCTGGACCCTGAAAACATTAAGGCCTAACATGCAGGAGTCAGTGTCAATATGAATTAAGATTAACCAAGTATTCAGGAAGTTAAATATAACTATGTGTGTGCTGGAATGGGACCTTTTAGGAAATCTTACTGAGACATTGATATAAGAAATTTTTCTTTTCAAAAAATAGCAAAAATTGTTTAGATGAGACTTAAGCTTAAAAGTGATTAGGACACTTTTGCAAGTACTTTTCAGTATTTTTGAAAATGTGCTCTTTCAAAATGCCAATCACAGCTTCTGAGCATTCAATATCCTTGGCAGTTTCAGTACCCCTACTGCTAGTGGGACTGCCTGGTGTGAGGTTATGGCTGAAGTTCTCACTCTGCTTTGACAGGCTTCAGGCATAAGAAATGTGCCATCAGTTCTCTGCAGACCATTCTGTTGCCACACAGCAACAGTTGACCCAGCTGGAAAAGAAGGTGGGAAAAGGAAAAGTTAAATGGAGGCATTTTAGAACTCTGTTATTAAAAAGAAAAAATAAAGTGCATTTCAAAACATTGCTTGAGGGTTTTTTATTGAAAAAAATATATTTGATAAGGAAAAGAAACTGAAATGGCTATACCACCTAAAAAATCCCTTGTAAATATTTCTCATTGTTATTTTGTAGAATAGTTTCAAAAATTATTTTGATTTTTTAACGTGAAAAAAAAAGTTACACCTCCTTCTTTCTTGTTTTCTTTTTTTTATTATTATTTATTTTGTTTATTTGTTTTGTTTCCCAGTTGTTACACTAAATTATTTGTAAGAAAGGAGAATGTTCTTTTTAAAAAATCACTGTCAGAAAATTGACTTATGCTTCAGTTCAAAGTTATTACACGTAACTAAGATTTTCAAATGTATCTAAAGAAGATGGATGACAAAATACCTTTAAAACATATATTTAGTATTCTGGCCAGTTCCTATGAATTTTAGCTATAGGGCTATGTGTCATCAGGCAATATGATGCCTAGACAAAACTTAAAATCTTATGACTGCAGATACCTATACACAATGCCAAAGTTCCAAGTAAATAAAAAATGAAAATATGTTGACCCTTCTTGTAGGAGCCCAGATTGCCAAGTCTGCTTACTGCAAGACGGCAGATGTGAATTATGGTCTTTTTTTTCCCAGAAACCTTCACTTTTTTCTTTGAACACATAGAAAAGCAAATGAAATCAGATTAAATTTCCTATTACTTAAAAGAAGTGCTGGGAAATCACCAGAAAATACTTTTTCATAGAAAATATTAGAAACATAATTTCCCTTTCTTTCATTAGAGTTTGAATTTTGGTAACACTGTTTCAGCTAAATTTGTTGGAGAACCTCTAAAACCCCTAAAACCAGTAACTATACTTTTTTTTTTAATTATTATTTTTGGTTTAGAATTTTCTTTTTTTGCACTCTTCAACCAGCTGTAATATATATGGTATCACATGGATATAGTAATTGTTATCGTTCATCAATCACCACATCAGCCTGTCGCTGTTTCGACAATAACAAACAGTACCTAAAGGTCTGCCAGGCTCCTAGGTGGCTAACAGTGCCAGAAATTTAGAATTCCAGGGCTAATGTATTTTGATATTTGTAGTATCCCACACCCTGGTCTCTTGGCAGAGTGGATATATTCTGAATATTTCAAGGATGTATATATATTTAATTAGATGTTAAAAGTCTCAGAAAAAAAATTTGAGCAAATGGGTCTTCTTATGAATAACGGCTTCGTCCAGACTGTCAGTGAGGAGTAAAAAGGTGATAGGATTCCACCAAGTTTTACTATGGGTGTGTTAAGATGACTAACAAGCATGCTCAGAAGCAGAATCTCTCACTGTTTCAATAAAAGATGCAGGTCCTACATGTGAAGACTTTATTTCTCTGCTCCATGTCTGCCATGGAAAACAGGCATAGTTGTTTCTGAATATCCATGTGTGCTTGTTTAAAAGGAAAAGTATTGGGCCCAGGGTAGATGGGAATGTCTCTGATACCTCCCCTGGGGCGAGGAGTTCTTCACTGGATGATTAATACTGGATCACGGGACATTTCAAGAGTCTTTGACACCTTCTAAGCACAGGTGGATCCATTATGGTCATTAGTAGAGTGAATTGTCCAAGGGGAGTTATCACAGATGAGTCATTTGCCTAAACACAAGGAAACAGTACCAAGCCCATAGTCTGAGGTGGCAGGTGTGCAAGCTGTCTGAGTCATCAGCCTTCCAGTCTTTTCACACTGGTGGATACATTCGTCCTCTAGGATAATAGAGTACCACCCTTATCTTAAGTCCCTCCCCAGGTCTAAATTAGTAGGCATATTGGGAGAAAAGAGAAAAGAAAAGGTGGATACCAGAGTCTTTGTGTAACCCAGGACACCATGTTAGGCTGAAAGAACAGTAGGCCATATGATGCAACTTAAAAAACAACTGAGGAGATTGTGTTTAAATTTTCTTAAAAAATGAAGTAACCTTCTAGAAAGACAGAGATGCTGAAACTTTCAATCAGAAGGGCAAAAGTTTTGGAAAATAGGAAGTGAAGAGAGATTGTAATAGTAAATGGTTCATAATATAAGTGTTAAATTCTGTAAAGCTGTGAATAAGCCTTACTAACGTAATTCATCCCATTAGTACAATGTGAAGAATGAAAGCTATCTGATATAATAAATATAATGGTCTGTTCATTAAGTACATTATTACATTGTGGTTTTCAGGAGAATTTAGCAAAAAACATAGCATCTGAAAACAGGACAGCCTAAAATTCACGTCAAGAACAAAGGGTTTTGAAATAACAACTTTGTGATCTATGCAGGGAAAAGTAGCTGAATGAAAAATGCAGAGGTGAAAGTCTGACCTTTGGGTCAGAGAAGATGGAAAAAGTTATTCAGAAATGCACTTTTTTTAAAGAAAAAAAAGAGAGAGGCATTGAATGCAGAAAGCTGAAAGCAGTATCTTAAAACAGTAAATGGGAATAAACAAGTAGCATCATAGAGGAGATAAGTAAAATGTCATGTTTATGTTCAGATGTAGAAGTCATCAACTAGAACTGCAAGAGTAATTTTCAATTCCATATCCACAACCAAATCTTAAGTATGTCACTGTTCTCCCTCTGGGTATTCCACAGTTTCTGTTCTAGGGGTATCCTTGTGATCATTTTTTATCTTTTCTGAATTAGCTCTGGGCTCTGTTGTGGAGGCAATGATGAACCTGATGATTTTCATCAAATTAAAACTTGTTTAATGAACTAAATTTTGTATAAGATAAACCATGATTACTTCAGGCAGTGGGTTTTACTTATAATAGTCTTCTAGTCTAGTCTGAGCTGTAATGTTTCTGAGATGCTACAGCAAGAGTTCAATAGTAAAGTGCTTTTTTAAATTGGTTTTCTTAATGTTACTCTAGCCATGTTAGTTTGTGTTAATTTCTGCACCTCTGCCTAACTTGACAGTTTCATTTCTATATACACAGAGATATGACATATGACATTCACCCTCATCCTGTCACTGGGTAGCTTGGGAAAGTCTGGCTCCATGCTTTTTACTACTCCTGTATCAGGTATTTATCACATTGAAGATACTCTCGAGCTTTTTCTTCTCCAAGTTGAACAAGCCCAACTCTCTCAGACTCTCCTCATATGACAGATGCTTCAGTTCTTGATCAACCTCGTGGCCCTTTGCTAGACTTGGTTATGAGGTCTCTTCTCTCTACATCACTCTGCACACTACGCTTGCCAGACTTGTCATAGAATACACTGGGTTGGACTTTCTTACTGGATAGAAGCTCTTCATGTCTCTCCCCCATTGTTCCTAGTTTAAAGGTGTCCTCATCAGTTTGGTCAGCCTGTTGGCTTTTCCACCTCTTAACTGTGTGGGTCTTTTCTCTTCATAGCAGTCCTTATTTCTCAACAAATATCTGATGGTCATAGAAACCAAAGCCCTGCTGTTGACACCAGCTGCACAACCAGTTGTTGACCTTCAGGATACATCCACTCCTTCTCAAGCCCTAGCTCCCCCTTCCCCATCAGGATCAAGGATATACCACCTGGACTTCTGTACTCTTGATTGTCTCCTCCAGAGCGCAGTAGTCATGCTTGATATATTTCTGGTATTCTCTGATACTATCATTGGTGCACATATGAAAAAGTAGAAGGGGTCTGCTGTTGCCTGAGGGCTAGACAAAATTCGGCATTCTTCCCACAATATCTCTCCTGGTGCTACCATGTGTCTCAGTCTCACTTGGCTCCTACGATTCATTGGAGAGGCCTTCTAATACCTCATCTGCCAATCTGCAGGTGGTGCAGGAGTCATCCTCCCCCACTGGAAGAAGGCATTATCTTCCAACCTCCATCATCATGGAAATCTCCACTTCTCAGCCTAATAAGCACGGATTCCACCTTCAGTGCATTTGGAGTTCAGGCCCTTGGAGAAGATCAAATCAAACTCATTCTCTTAATCCATAAGGTTCTGATTCTTTGGTCAGGAATTTTAAGCAAGTCACCTTTAGGACAATACTTTTTTCATTTTAGTGTTGTCATGCAAGCAAATTTAATTAAATCACACTAATTCTGAGCAGACAGGATGAAGAAGTAGAGAAACAAGACTGAAAGGGCAAGGAAGGGATTGATTCCTTGTCCTGCTTTCACCAAAATCCCAACAGCACGGTATCTTTAGGAAAGTCAAGATCGGTCAAAGATCAATCAAAATTAAAAAACTCACAACTAGTTCATAGGGAAAAGTTCATAGGGAAAGCTCTATGCAATAAAAAGCCAGTAACAATATTTCCTTGACTCTGTAAAGTCATGTTTGAAGCCAGGGTCTCTTCAGTGAGGGGGTCATGACCTCTCCAGAGGTCACCAAAATAATCATGGGAATGTGAAACATTAACAATTTATTAGGTTCAGTAAACAAAATCTTGCCTTTCCACTCTCGTTCTATCCTTCACCTTCAAGAACAAATGTCAGTCTATCATCAAGTCTACAAAATGCATGCACAGATAATTCTTGCAGGCTTGTCACTATTACTATGTATATGTGTTTTCCTGGTGGCTTACAGAAAATTCAAAAGATTTCTAGGATCCTGCTTTCCTTTCACTTCACATAAGCTACACTGGGATTCTAATAATGCTGATAACAGGGCACACAGAAATCTCTGGAGCATCAAGGGCACTGACAAGGCATGATCCCAAAAGGGAATAAACATAAAACCATAGAATTATGGAATATCCTGAGTTGGAAAGGACCCACTAGGATCACTGAAGTCCAACTCCTACTCCTGCGTGGGATAGCCCTGCAATGTGCCTGAGAGCATTGTCTAAACACTTCTTGAACTCAGACAGGCTGTGGCCACTTCCCTGGGGAGCCTGTTCCAGTGACCAACTCCCTTCTGGATGAAAAACCTTTTCTTAATGTCCGACCTCCCCTGGCACAACCTCATACCATTACATAGTATGTTGGTAATACTATGATATGTGGACCGGCTATGGCAAATAGCCTTCCCAGGTGATCTTCAAGGTCCCCTTCCAATCCAAATCATTCTATGATTCTATGAAATAATATAAGGTAGATATACAACTTAATGAAATCCCAGAGTGAGGCAGGATGCAAAAAAACGTTACAGCAAACATGGGATGGCAAACTGCCTGTTCTGAGTGTGCCTGAGGAAAGAAAATTGTGCCTTTACAGGATGATCAGCAAATCCCCACCTCACCTTTGAGATTGGATTTCTGTTGATACTGCCAAAGACAGGAGGGACAACTGGAAAGATGGGAAGGAGACATTTCCTGGCAACAATAGGTCTTCCTCTTAAACTCTTTTCTGGCTGTTTTCCCTAGCCTGGGCCTGAGACTCCCCCACACTAGGAGCAGAATTTTCCCCAGCTATCTGCCAATTCTTGGGAACTTGAGAAGAGGATAGGGATACTTGGATGTGAAACACTGGTTATAGCAGAGGCTATAACACCAAAGGGAAGAGAGAGTGGGGAAAAGGAACTGAGATGGGAATGTGGATACTGTACTCCTGAGGAACAGAGGAAGAGGTTCCAGCAAAGAAAGAGGAGGCATGGCCTCAGCTCCCCTGAAGTTTCCTGACCTCTTGGCATCTTTGTCCTCTCCTCCCCCATGCTTATTATTTTCCCCTTGACTGCACCTGGTCGCAGCTGAATACATCTTTTCTGAGTTTATCTGGTCAGGCCCCTGGGGGCCAAGGGTTGCTCACTCCAAACCCACGCAGTTCTGTCCTTGTTCCCATTACTTCATGGATCAACACCTGCGTTGGTTTCATCTTGATCTGTCACTTTCCCATGGGCTATACTTATTTTTCTGAAGGGCAGCAAGAGATTTTTACCTCACAGAGGTCATCTTAGGCAGGTACTACCTAGATCCTAGAGCACAATAATTCTTTGCCTTCCTATTTTCGTCTGCTGTCTATCTTTTAATTGGTGCTTTCATCCAGTCAGTCACCCTGTTGCTTTGTCAGTACCCAAGGCAAGACACCGTGATGTTTAATCATTTGCTGCAGTTTACAATAGCTAATTGTCTCAACTGAGCATGTCAGCTTCGTGTTACCTTGCAAAACACATTTCCAGATACCTTATCACAGTTCTTGAGTGAGCTCCAAACAGCCCACTCCAACAGAATAACAAGAAGCAGGAAGCAGGCACAGCCAGGTAGTGCCAATTTGAAATGTCAGGATCAAAGGAATGACAAGGCAAGAACACAGCTCAAATACACCATTCTTGTATCACCATTATGTAAAAATCAATACACCATTATGTATCACCATTATGTAAAAATCAAATTCCATTACAAGCCAATGACAAAAGGCATTAGAAAACCCTAATGAGCCAAACCGCAGGGTAAAAGAAAACTTAAAGGTTGGCATTAGACTCAGCAGTTTTGGTGACTGACATCAGAAACATTTATAGAATATTAGGGGACAAGAGCTCCATCTGAATGGACAGGGCCAAGGTTTGTACACAGATGATTTTATACGGCCTGTTGTAAGGGAGTGGGATGAAGAGGTATAAAGGAAAGCAGAGATTGGGTTGAGCAGTTCATTTTGTCCCTTACAAGCCTAGTAGGGACCAGGAAGTTTTCATACACTGCACTGAAGTCAGAAAGAGGGTGGAAAGAAGGCCTAAACCAACAAACTCAGCGGAGAGTCAATTAAGACCTGTTGTCTCACAATAGATTATATGAGAGCTATATTCTAAGAAATAAAAATGTTTGCCCAGAGCTTATTGCCTAAACGTAAAAGAAAGCACTGAAGGTGGAATCAAGGTGCGCCTTAAATGGTAGCTGCAGCTTTATCATTGTGTAAATGTTCTTCAACAACAACAAAAGAAAAACAACAAACAAACAACAAAAAAGTGAGCTACAATTTTCGAAAGTTGAAACCATCTTAGTGCTGAGTAGGCAAGAGATGAACATATGGCCCTTGTGCACATCTCTGTGTCCATATTCAAACCTAAGTTATGCTCTTCTACATTAGAATTCAAATGAAGATAACATGGAGCTGATTCATCTCTTCCAGCAATTATTAGCGATGACCAGCTTCTTTCTTTAAGCTTCAGTTTCCAATGTGGATTACATTCACACTGAATTAGGTGAAAATATAATTTAGGAATTTAGATAATATATTATTGTATTGAATGTTGTTTTGTTTCAGCATAAGTGTGGGATTTTCTTTCAATAAGCTAAATTTTTAAGGTTTAGAATCCTAATTTCAAAATTAAATTTAAAGAGAAGAAAAACCACACATGATGAGCTTTTCAGATGCTGGAATTCATGTTCAAATCACTGAAATTTTTATTTCTAGATTTTTTAAGATCAAAAGATAACTTACCATATTTTTATTTGAGCATTCATTGGTAATGCATAGAATCTATGATTGCAATAATTAACATGGATTAATACAATATTAATTGAATGTCTAAAGCACTAATCCCGGAAAAATGGTTCAATAACTCTTATATTTATCAGTACATTTGCCATAAAGAAGACTAAAAGAAAAGATAAAAAATAAAAAGATATTGAGATCTTTTCAGCTTGTATAACCAAGACACTGAAGATGGCAATATATGGTTGCTTCTCCCCAAAAATTAAGATTGACTGATAATTAGGATCAGTCTCCCATAACGTAGCCTATGAAAAAGTACTGCACAGATGTGAGAGTGATCCACCATGACAGGAACAAAGCCTACTACAGCAGTGTAGCTCTACAAACAGCCTGAAGCTCTTTAAAGTTAACACAAGGTGTGGTTGACTCTAGCTGTAGCTGACACTACTGCTAACAGTAAGCTTGAGATGGTCTAGATAAATGGCCTCTTCAGATAGGTACCCACAAATTAGGTATGAATCAATATGAATGCTACAGATTACACGTGCTAAAGTATAATATTATTTTTTATCACCATGGGAGAAGGAGAGGAAGCAGAGGAAGAGAGATCCCCTACTGACTTTTTTAGCTTTCTCAAAAGTCTCTAAACCTTTCATTCTTAGAAAATGCTTTTCTTTTTTCCTTTTTATTTTTTTTTTGATTCCACAGTCAGAGGACATAAAAGTCCTAGTGGAACTTAATTTCTTATCCCTGGGAGCTTTCCTGATGATGCTTTTGTTATGAGGGCTCTCATAAGCAAAATTCTCTGATAGCCTTAGTAAAAAATTAAACATTGCTTTCCTGAGACAGTAATTTTAAGGTTTTGTTATCTATGGTTTCTGTGTAAAGGAGCATTACCAGACTCCTTCCTGATCCTATCAACTCTGTTTAGTAGGCCTTTGTTCCTGTCATGGTTGTATTTCTTTTTGGAAATTACAGTAAGAGGTACTGAAGCGCCTATTTTAGCAGTCATGTCCTGACAGCCATGCTATCTGTGGGGGGAAATCGTCAGAAATGTTTTCTGCCATATATCAAGACATATATGAAATTCTTCTGTCTTTTAGGCTAATTTGGAAAGCTATGAAAACGTTCAAACATTTGCGTCCAGCTGTTACCACTCACACAGAGTGACCTCCTTGTGATAGGCAGTTATATTAAGAGCTACTCTGCGCTAGCTCCAAATGAGATGATACATCTACTTGATACAAGTCAGAGTTCATAGAATGAGAGAAAAAAATTCATTAGGGTAACTGGAAAAAAACCCAACTTTCAAGCAATCAAAAACTTCCTGTTAATAAAGTCAGCATACTTCAGAGCTAAATACAGGCTGAAAAAAATTACTCTCAGCTTAATAAGTTAATTGGTTAGACTGTGAGACCCTGCAAAGCAGTAGACATATTTAATTGGTTGCAGGAGTGCTCAGGGATTTTCTACATAGCTGAACATACATTAAAAGATTAGTCAAATAATTTTTAAGTTCAGCTCAGGTGTTGTCAAGACCAATTTTTACTTTGCCTTTCTTAAGGGAATTGGATGCCAGAGCTAGTTCATGCATTGTACATGGCTCTCTGCAATGATGAATCTGCTGCTTTTCCTATCAATTATTCTATGTTCTATGATATTCTATAATTTTAATGGACCTGATACATAAACTCATCTGTAGTGACAAGGAAGGATTATTCTCTCTCTCTCAGATCACTAGGAAGCTCCTTTATGCTTATACTGTCTTTTCTGTCAGTCATAACTCTATTCCTTAAGAAACTCTGCCATATTTTCCATTTTTCCTTAATTAATAGAGAAATCAGTCCTCTAGCAACTGGTAAGACCATCACAGATGGGATCTTCAGCAAGAGGATACACCTGAGCCACCTGTTAATATTTTTCATCTTTATGAGGTATTTTTGGCTCCAGCCACCCAATTCATACTCTAGCTTCTTGAGATACACATTAAAAACAGTGTGAAAAAAAAGACTGTACATTTCTAGCTGTGTTTTTGTATTTCCTATTAAGGTGTTAAATTACTTAATATGATCTTTGCAACTTACCTTTTAAAAATTTAAGTGGTTAGGAAGTATTACTATGTGTGGTGTTAGAGCTGCTTTTAGGTTTATAATGACAGACAGATGCAAACTCAGAATAGAGATGATGAGTAAAGCGGGATTTTTTCAGTGCAGTCCAGCAGTGTTAGTGCTGTTAAGCCCCACACAAAATGCGTCAGTGTTCTCATTTCCATTTTCTACTATTGAAAGATTTGGGTTACAGAATAAACTTGGATGTCAGACACCTGCCTGCATTTCAGCTAGTTACCATATTCATTATTTGCATTTAGCAACTGTTAATACAACAGCTGTTGAAACTACTAATGTTCAATCTTCCTCTGTTACAAAGACACAATGGTTTTTAAGATAAAACTTTTCTAGTAAGGCTTCCAGACAGTCGTGATGTGAAATACTGCTACCACCCTTTGACAGGATTTCCCTATTTTCTGTATGAGTTATGAAGGGTGCATGGACAACAAGATCAGATGTAACAAAGGTTCTACGCTGTTTGTGAGTACTGCAATAACTAGCCTAATTTGAGGGGCCAATTTTTTATTTCTGTGTTTGTTATTGACATAGTATCTGATTTTGTAATTCAGGCAGCTTGAGGATGCTTTTTGTCACTGAAAGCAGATTGATCCTTTAAAGTTTTATCAATGTAAGACTTCATGAAAGACCTTTTATATGGTATTACCAACTTGATTAATTTAGTAAACCTTGTTTTTACATCAGTAGGCGTGTATTAAAATGTCCAGATTTATTGAATTTTTCATAAACTATCTCCAACAGTGACACCTCCATTAATATTAGTATAAGAGCACTAATAAGACCCATTTTTCCCTCCTAACCAACACCAAGGAACAAATTATCAGTCACACTTGTTATTAGCCTTGCGATTTTCCAGAAAATTTTGGTTAGAGGCATCTGACTATACAGCATGTATAAATATGTGCACCACTGTAGCCATCACAGCTTTCACCCCTTTCCTTCCTGAGCTTAAATGTTCTTAGAGTTGTTCGACGCTACCATATGTTAACTCATGACTGTATTAAAACTGCCTATACCACAGCGTTCTATGATCTGATGATATTATGGCATCACTAGATGGAATTTTAAATTAAAACTGTTTGGGTGTTTTACCTTCTGGAAGCTGTAATACTTCTTTTGCTGTATTGATCTAGGACCTGACTTAGAAGAGTGGGAAGAGTAATGAGACTTTCCCTAAGATAGCAAGTGATGAAGATAAGTGCAAAATTGAACTGACAAGCTTTAGGGTGGTAATGTTCTTGTGTGCACTGGTGACAGCTGGTTGGAAGATTTGTGCTGAAAAGAAGTGGTTCTCCAGCTAGAAGGTACTTGATAAAAGAGAAAAAAAAAATAGGCATTTGGCATCTACTTTTGAAACTAATCACATTCTCCAGGAGAACAAAAAAGATTGTTCTTTTTTAGTAAGATGACATATACCTGTGTTACTGAAAACATAGGCCAGGAAATTGTAGTCTAAATATTCTGAAAACCTACTTCATGGGAAAAGAAACTGAGGTAGAGACAAGCAATAAATGAGCTAATTACTGTCTACATTAAGATATGTAAACACAGCACATAAAAAGGGAAGAGTATTTGGAAGAAGAATCTACAAGCACTTTAGAATTCCAAGTATTTTCTGAAAAGATGACTGATATTGATTCACCATGTATATTTTAATAAACATGGTCTCTCTTCTCTATTCAGATATTTTGGTATCTAGCTAAATGTTATGGTTGTCATATACAATGGATACACATGACAAACCACCAGGGATTTTGAGGGCCAACTGTTGAAAGAGGAGAGTTAATCAGTGATTCATGAAAACAGAAGGGTCAACGCTTACCTTTTCCACTTCCATGAATTTTGAAGACATCAAAACAAGAAAAAAAATCGATAAAGCAAAAGGCTGTGTGTTTTGCTAAGGTAAATTTTTATCTCCAATAAAGATGATCATCCAATCAATGTTTTCAAGTTTGAAAACATCACGTCTATAGCCACAATTAAAAAAATAAACAAAACAAGAGTCAGCAAAAACCAAGACACATCACAAAACACCCGTATTAAATTCAGGGAAATCTGAAAATTTCTATTTACAATTGTTATACAAGAATTAAAAATATGTTCTTCAATATGATCTTTGTGTTTTGTTCTAATCTGAATATGAAGAAATCCTATGAGAAAGTGTTACAACAACTTCTTTCAACATAATTTTGTGAGACATCTTACTTCTTTGTCCGTGTACCCTTTACTTGCAATTACTACCCAGTAGTACAGGATTATTTAGCTTTCTATTCTTCTACATCTTTATCATGCTATAGGTTTGTGCATGTTGTTTTCATGCTTCTGCATCTCACGTATATATTCTGGAGAAGAACTTGTATGTCAGATTTGAGTGCCTGTTCATACTGCAATTAAGCTATGACTTTACTAAAAGTTCTGTGTTCTCTATGGGCCATTGCATTTTACAGGTGCATTAGAGGTCAAGATGCAGCATAGTCAAAGTGTAATCTCTTTCAAACAGCAGAAATTAACCTTGAAGTATCACAGAAATGCTAACTATGTTCTTCAAGGAGAAAATGACATTTTTCTTTCTACCCTGAAAGTGTCAAAATAACTTCTTTTTTGTTGCCTGGAAGGAGGATACTCTGTTCACACATTATAAATTAAAATGATTGAAAAGGAAGAGGAAAAAAACAAGTTGATAAAATTATCAGATCTGTTATTTATGGATGACATTTAACTAGATATTTAAAAATAATCAGTCACAAGGCTGAACATAACCAGTTATCCCAGGTTATTTCTGAATTGCCACCTGCTTAATATTTTTGGAAGACAACCCTTTGGGGTAGACTGTACTCCTCGATACATCTGAATACTGTGGAAATTGCAATATGTAAATCATAATAAAAATCTTTATTTCATTAATAAGATTGGAGTGTCTAGAACAAGGAGAAGGAAAGACAGGAAGGTTCCCATGAACATTCAGTTGTCAATCAGCATACAGTTAAGAAACAAACATTTAAACATCTTCTTTTAGGATGGAAAATCATATAAAAACTTGTTAAATAACTGGGATATTTTATGTAAGTGTTGCTATGGGACTTATTTTTCATTCTCGTCAAGCACAGAAGAAAGAGAATGTATCTAGATGTCCACTGTGTCTATTTTTTACACATTCCATAAGACTGATGCTCACAATTACTTGGCATATTGAATTTCTTCAGGACATGCCTTGTGTTATTAGAACTTCCAGTGAGCACAGAGATAGATGTTTTTAGCAATGAAGTTTGTGAGCTAAACTACTGTACATCAGATCAAACATTCCTCCATTGTGATGGATGACTTCCCTTCAGCTCTACACTTCTGAAGCTGTTCTGTTTATTTCATTTCAAGCTCACTTTAATCCACACTTGAAGGAGCCAAATCTATATTCAGCGTTGAAACTGCTCAGCATTCCTGTCAGATCTTTCTTTTTATTTTTTTAATGATGTTATTTAAAGGTTTTCTGTTAGAAAGCTTAGAATATAAAAACATATACAAGTTAATTTTACATTCTCTATGCAATTTCTACCATAAAAACAGCAAATGATTCAGTAGCCTTTAACCACAGAGCATGTCTTTTGTTTCTCCAGCTAAGGATTTTTTTCCCTTTGGTAAAATGGTAAATTGGGTCTTCCAATTGGGTTAACAAGAAAATATCCTTTACTTAAAAATTAGCAAGTGAGTATTTGTATTAACACCTTCTTTCTTTTCACCTCCAAATTCGAGATTATTCTCTACATATTCAGAGATGTCTGCAGAGCTTTGAGCATTGATAGTAACTGGAAGCCCCAGTGTAAACCTTTTGAATCTTCTGCCAAGATGACATTAGGCCAGAAGAAACACTCATTATCTCTAACTGGCCATCCTATAACAAATAAAAAGTCTTGAACACCAGCCAAAATTAAAATCTGTCCCTATTGTGTTTAGGTTTGGTATCATTTGTGTAAGACACGATCATTAAATCGTAGAATTCAGCTTTCACCATCTCACCACTCCTGCCTGTAAGCTCATCAGTAAAAGCTACACAAAGGGGTGTGCTTAGCAGCATGGTACAGACCCTAAGCCACTGGCCTGGTGTTTTGGTCTCATAAGCATATTAGACAGCTTTATGGGATTTGCATTTAACAAAACTGTAAGGAGATTAATTACAGCTCCTTAAGCCACTGAAAAATAATGTAAAATCAATTACTTTGTTATTGGCTAGGCCAGACAAAAATCAAATGAGCACAGCACTTTCACTTTCCATTGCAGATTCCTATTTGCAAAGATTTCTCAGATATGTGGACATGATTATGAAATGTGGGATAATGTTAGCTAATTTTTACCTAGGGCCTTTTTTATTCAATTCTATGATGGCTAGACATAAGGCCTTTGTGGGAGTACAGTGGTCTTTTGTATTTCACTGAAGACTGCTGAAAAATTTTGCAGATAATGAATAGAGGTCCAATGTTTTTTTCCCCTGTAGATAAACAGCCATGGATTTATCATTTGATAATCAATACATAGTTCAGTGGGAAAAATTCCATTTGTCTGCATGTAGTACAGTACTTACACTGTACTGTTATCCACAAGACATTTTAAACAGTTCATCATGAAGAATCAGATAAAATTTTACTTACAGAGTTTTGAACACAAGATTGAAAATATTTGAGGAATTTTATTTAGGGATAGGCCTGTAAAACAAATTAAAGTACAAACACTGTCCCTACTTAGGTATATTTTTTGCATAGCCTGATGTCCTCCATCCTCTACAGTTTCTTTAGAATTTAGTATATTTTATAGTGTTATAATACACATTTAACACAGACTGAAGTCCTAGTGGACAGTAGTACCTGAAACCAAAACAGGAACAGGTTGGGCTGAACTCTTCTGCCTTCCTTCTCCCAGGTTCAGATTATATCCCACAGCAGAAGACTCACTCTGCATGGCAAATCACACATAGCTGAGATGCATGATGGAGCAAGTCTGCACGCATGGGAGAAAGGCACACACTTCCAGCTGCTGTAAAGCAGTATAACGTCTCATTAACTGGAAAGGAGGCAGAGAGCCTCTAAAGCGCTGTGAAAGAGCCAAGTTTGTGTGAATTGCTAGAGGGAAGATAATGGGGGGCAAATCTAATAAACCCAAGATTGCTATTAGTACAGCGTGTATTAAATTCTTTGGAGTTTTTCATATTCAATAGTGACTCCAAATGCAAGTATTTTGTGACTCATCAGGGAGTCTAATTCTCTGTGTAGAACATATGTGCTAACTGGAAAGGGAATCCTGCTGTGCTTTATCTCATGTCATTATAGAGACCCAAAACATGTATTTGGAAAACACTTTAAACTAATATTTTGATTGAGGTGAGCTAGGTCCATGAACACTGCCACCACAAGTGTTCAAAGATGGTTGAGTTGTAATTGCACATGGGGCAATGAAAAATTATTCTCAAAGCTTGTCCAGACAAAGGTATTCTAAATAATTTCACACTGAATAATATAATATTTTTTTCCTACAAGAGAGGCAGGACATCATTACAAAAGTTCAAAAATGCTGGGACTCAAACTGTTTAATAAGATAAGCTTGTATTTTCTGGATGCATTGAAGACACATCATATTATTTTCTTAAATATCATATTGCTATCACTTCATAACCGTGTATGGATAAAGTGAGATAATTGTTTGCAACACGAGTGAAATCATAATATGATGTAAATATATCCATTAGTAGAAGTCTCAACAAAAACAACATTTAGTTTTAAAGGTGTAATGAATATTAAGCAATTCTTGAACCTTGTAGCTATACTACACTGGGATGAATTCAGCCTAAATTGAAAGGGAAATAAATGAACAACAAAAGCAATGAAACTCCTTGAATTAATTAATATAATTTTTTAATCCTCAGGTAGATTAGAACCATAAGATACTGATTATTTCAGAAATCCACACACCTCACTGTTCATGTCAAAATAATTTTGTCTTCCTGTTAAAAAAAAAAAGTCCTATAAAACACCAATTGTCTGATCCAAAATCAGAAAAGTTTTTGCTAGAAAAACAATAAAGATAACCACAAAACCAAGTCTTGAAGAGCAAGAATTCTTAAGAACAAACACTTCCTGAGATGTTCATTATGAAAAAAAGAGAATGCTTTTTGCTCTTGTACAGAGCAATAAATTTTACCATTTGTAAAGCAGAGGAATGAGTTGGTTCTACAGCCCCTTCCAGGTGGGTTGGAGAGCATCTCCCTGCAGGCTGTGGCTCTGTTGTGCATTAGAGATGGATGGAGGTTCCGTGAGAGCTCTCATTTGGATGCCTCAAATGTTCTGTCATTTGGCCATTGAAAAAAAGATGGGTGTGAAAAATTATGTAAGACATTCTGGCAAAATAAATGAACCAGCTGGTTTTGTCTCTTCTACATTTGCTTAAGTAAAAATACTCAAATAGCAAAGAGTGCTTAGGGAGAGACCGCTCCTTCTGTCATAGGTCAGGAATGTGACTGTTTGCTTTTAAGATAAGGCTTGGCGAAATCATTTCTGGTCGGAGCCTTGGCATACTGAGTTAGATAGGAATCTAACTGTGTCCTTTTAAAGCTGGTCATCAAATACTTATCTGATGAGACAACTCAGTGAAATTTCCTATTTAAACCACTAAGTGTCATAACAACCTGAATAGCTAAAAAGATTTCTTGGATTTAATAAATCCCTTCTAGGAGAAAAAAAATAAATTGTTCTTAGATTACTTGGGTTCTGGTCACCTACTTACTAATCATCTCCTGACTAATCCTCCATGAAGTTGAAGCCTTGGTGATTTCCTCTTACCCTCTTCCTGATTTGGAAGTTACATTCTTTTAGAGAGGAAGCAGGAGCAACCTCATGTGATATACACAATCATTAACAACACTTTGAAAAATGAGCAACAGCAAAAGCACACTCTGAGGTTACTGTACATTTTTTTTCCTGTAAATTATTCCCTCATTTCTAGCATATTTGTATGAAGGACAATGTAGAAAGTGTTGAAAGAAATATATGGTGTCTGCTTAGACGAGAACATGCTGATAAGCAGTGGTACGTCTTGACAAGCATTTCTCCTTGTCTCATTACCTCTCATTCTTTCCAGTTTCTCCTCTTCAGCAAAACATTGAAATGTGACTAAAGCAATAACAGTGATTAAAATGTCAGATTGCTCTATCTTTCACTATTTATCTTATTTTCCTCATCTACTCAGGTATATACAGTTGTGGAGAGAAAATGGTAACTCAGGGAGGCTGAAGTTGTTATCCATTTAAAAGATGAGCATCATGCCTTGTTGCTTACTCCATGTGAGTGTCTGTAAGGAGAGAGAGAAAGATGAGGGAGTGTGTCAGTGCGTGTGTGTGCATATGTGTGTGTGTGCGTGTTGTATGCAGAATAATCTTGCAATCATCAGAAGGATTATTTTTGGTGAGATAGGTGACACCATATAAATTTAGCAACACAGCTTCCCTGCTTAGAAAACTGTTTGCAATGCTATTATTAGGCACCATTAAGAACTGAATGAGTCTGCCTATCTGCAATATAAAACATTCATGAAAATATCATAGATCCCTTTTTGCAGCAAGCATGCTAAGTAGATTCTGTTCAACTGTATTATGGCTGCATTTGCAATTTTACAGTTAAAAATATTTAGTACTTTAATTATTAATCCTAACACACAGAGATTCAAAGCATTCTGATAAAAGTCTCCAGATCAGGCAAATTCTCAATGAGAAAAGGCAAAATGTATCTGGAATAGAAATCATCACCCTCATCCTCTTGAAGAATGTAACTAATCTTCACTAAATTGAATTCATATAAATGTTAATAATTTTCTGTTGTATATGGACTAGCTTGTTCCCCGTTCCTCCCCAAGACATATCTATCTGGAGAAGGACACTGGAAGATTAAACCATCCATGGGAGATGTCAGGGAGAGATCTACAGTCTGCTACACTTTGTGAACATTGGAGTTCCTCTGTTTCTTTGTCATTATGAGTGCTCCTGAGAAAGGGTAGGATACGGTCTGTCATGAATGAGTTGTTTAAGTCACTAAGAGAATCACCAGCAAAAGGTATCGACAAAAACAGCTTTAATGCAAAAGTGTAAGCACAACAAAGCTCACTGGCAAAGTTCACTCTACTAATTCCTAGATGGTTAAAGCACACAAAGAAAAATCAGAGTAAAATCTAACATCTATCATTCTAAAAGTAGAATACACCTAAAATTATTTACATGTAGGCTGGGGATGAAAAAAGTTAAGGATGGGACAAGGTAAGGATAAAAAAGAATAAAGGACATTCCCACTGAGCCATAAGCTTCAGAATGGACCTCCTTGCCAAACTTTGCCACAGACTTGACCAACAGTTCAGGCCTAAATATTTTAACAGTGCTTAACAACACTTAATCAATAGCCTAATTTAAACAATTTAACAAAAGATTTTATAGAATTTACTCTAGTACAACCGTAACTCTTTTGTAGGCCTAACTTATGAATCTAACATACTTAAGAATCTAAGAGAGTAACATTCATAGTACATTTGCTATAGCATATTCACATTCGCATGCACAGGAGTATATACAAATATGTACCCGTGAAAAATTCCCCTCAAGTTCAGTGAAGTACTCATGTTGGATGTCTTTGCATCTTCTCAATAGGTGAAGGGTTGAGCCTTGAAGAGTGAGGCTCTGTTGTCGGTGTTCGGCCGCAGTTCTTCGAGTACAGCAAATGAGGGTTCTCTGACTCTGAGAGGTGTGCCACTCAGAGTGAGATTGCTGGCCACAGCCCATTGTGGTCCAGGAGAGCTCAAAGGGTGTCGCTTAAGGACCACTATTTATACGGTTGCAAGACAGATGGCTTTAGTCATAGCAATTTTCCATCCTGGCTGCAATTCAGGTCAGCAACTTTCTTTGAAAGTTCAGTAACAACAATGTTGTTCCATTTGGGTTGTTAGTCAGGCAAGAAAAATAATTTTCCAGGGCAGTTGGTTAGAAAACAGGAGATTGTTAGACAACATAAATTCTTGGGAGCAGACAGTGTTTCTGATAAGCTCAAGAGGAGCTTAGCCCAGATGTTGTTCTTCAAGGCTGAGGCCTAACAAGCGCTTCTGAGATCATAATGCAGCTCATGGAGGGGGGAGGGGCATCGTGTCACCACAGAGTGGGAGACCATTTACTCAGGTTGACACATGACTTCAGTCTGGTGATTGATCTTTCACTCTGCTGACTAAAAGACGGGCAGATGCCATTTCAAAGACTCCTTTTAGCTCACGGAGTACAAAACCAAGGATCTGATCAACATTCAGAGTGTGAGTAGAGCCTTCACCATGGAGTGTGCAGGCAGGTATGTGTCTCTTCCTCTCTATGTCAGAGCAGCAGTCATAAGCAAGTAATGATTAATCAGATGATT
Source organism: Neopelma chrysocephalum (assembly GCF_003984885.1). Taxonomy (NCBI): domain Eukaryota; kingdom Metazoa; phylum Chordata; class Aves; order Passeriformes; family Pipridae; genus Neopelma; species Neopelma chrysocephalum. Next base: position 33,839,288 of record NW_020897691.1, read on the forward strand.
CTACCACATATTTGTTCATTTTAGTATCAGCTGGAAGTAAAAACAACTCTCTAGCCATTATTTGGATTTTTATGGCCCAGAGATGCCTTCATGTCGCATCATTTGCAATAGTTTTAAAGTCAGTCTCTGTAACATGTAGACACCAAAAATCATTCTGCAATGTTTTCAATGGAAAGCGCAGTGTGCTGAGATCACTGACTACAAGTTCTGTCTCTCAGTCCTTTCTGTGTCTACCTGGTATCTCTTGCTCTTTAGGCTTTAGATCATGGACTGTAGCCTTTGTAGAGCACACAGTCATCCTGTTAAGTATTCACAAAAACTACTTTTGTGATAACAAATAAAACGCTATTTGGCCTACTCACCAGTCTTCAGAGAGGAGGATGCAGCAGGACTCCTACCTATACACCCAAGCTTTCTCCCATCCCAGGATAGTCTTTACTGTACTATCAGTGAGCCGCCCCTGACTTGTGCCATCCCTTGCAGCAGCCACAGACAACGTCTCAGTGAGCACGACATGGCAAGAGCCAAAACCGCATATAAGGGAACGTGCTAATGACCAAATAGTTGTGGAAGAGTATTCAAGTCTGAATACGTTTAGATGCAGCCACAGGTGCTTCTACAGCACTGTGGGGTCCTGAAATTTTGACTTCTTTAATGTGCAGTAAAAGTTAAATCAAGGTTTAGAAGAAGCTCTAGTTACTAGTAAGCAAGTCAGGTGTCCTTGTTGCATCATTGCTAGGCTGTGTATCTGTGTTTCAGGGCAGAAAATGTCCCTGTTGTGTGAAAGGCAAATCAGATAATCCTAGTTAATTTTTTCAGTGATTGCAAAGTCCTACAGTCCCGACACAGTTTGTTGTACTTGTGCTACTGCTTTATCCTGATACATAGACTGTGCCTATATCTATTTAGGCTGTACTCGTAGCTGTTTCTGATCACTTTTCTACTGAAGGCAAGATAGCAATATTTTTCTTATTTTCTTTATTTCCCATGGAAAAAAATTCCTTGATTCAAACTGAATGCCAGATAAATAATTTAGCATCTTCTTCCCTTTTTCATGGATAGTCAATAAAACTCCATTATCAGAATAGTACTCAGTTTTATGAAGCTTTTGGACTCTTTAAAACATGGAAGACAAACTCTTATGGATAATTCATATATGAATGTGAAATTTGTGATCTTCATTCTGTCTGAGTCAGAAATCTCAGATTCTCTATTCACTTGTCTTTCATGGAATTTTACCCCTGTCAAATGAAAAATAAGGCAGTTGCACAGGTCATTTTCTCCCAGCCATATACCAGATAATAAAAAATAGAAAATATATTTTCAAGAGCCAACTTAAGAAACAATTAAAACAACTTGTCAAACTTGACAAAAATTGAGATAAAGTCTCCTTACTGATCACAACTTATAAACTATAGTGGAGTTTTATCCTTTTAAATACACATCTTTACTCAAAGAGCAATATAGTGTTCTGATCAGTGTTATGGGGTTCTAATCAGAAGATTGCAGTGATTTCTTCCAGTTTTTTAATAGTTTTTTAAAGATTGGTTGAATTGCCAAAGTCTAAAAGTTATTGTAAGAAGCTGGTTTATCAGTCTAAAAAGTATTGGAAGTTCAATAAAGCAAAGATTATACCTGTGAAATTGTACAAACATAGACTGTTCATTAGAATTGAAAGATTGTGGGTTTTTTTTCAAATAAAAAAAATCAAATCTGCACAAAATTTTGATTTTCTATGACTCTCATGGCATTCTGTTTGTCTTATACCTTTTAAAGTTCTTAATTTTACTGACAGAAAGAGTTGTAGGAAAAAAAAGGAATAATAATGCTTTATGCACCAATTTTTGTTAAAACTCCTTCTGCCCTGCACTTTTGTACTCAGAAACACATGTTCTTCAAGTTCTTACACAATCTTTTATTGAAGGAAAAGAAACCCTGTGATTTATCACCCTGTCAAAACTGAGTTGCACACCTAGCAAAATGAATATTTATGAACTTTTCACTGTCTAGATCCTCATCCTGTACTGCGTGCAGTGAAAACACACTAACTTGCACTAGCTAAGAATCTTTGCTTAATACAGGAAATCTTATAGAAGACAGTTTACAAGCAAGAAACTAAAGTCAAATTTTTCATTCTGAAATATTCAGTTATCCCCATTATTAATATAATTATAAATGTTGTAGAAGTCTAATCCGATAGAGCTATTTTGAATCTTTTAGCACCACAGGTTTTACCATTCCCTGCACAAAAGTAATACCATAAACAGCAACAACTCTGTTTTTGAATGCAAATAAGACTGTGAAATGTGTTGAAGAAACTTGTGTTTAGCTAACAAGTCTCAAAAGACTGAGAATTGGGGATAAGAGTGAGAAATAATGCACTTAGAAAAGAAATAATGAAATATTTGTATTTATTTGGCTTTGAAAATATTTGACATAGTTGAGGTCAGCTGCAATTTAGTGGTAATTTCCTCTGTATAGTATCTAAATATTCAGATATCAATAATATTTTACCTGAATGAAATTGATATAATTATACTTTACCAATTTTTAATCCATTTAACTTTAAATGGCCATTCTAGATTTAATTATTTACTGCTCTTCATGCTGGTAAATAAACTTGTAACATTTAAAATAGTATCAAATCTAATACAAAGTTCTATTGAAAATGTGTTGGTTTTTCTTCAGTTGTGAAGTGCACCTTTAAATATAAGAGGATGAAAAAGGGAAAGTATCAATCTATCTCACTTCAAAGGATAATGCTGAACACAAACCCCCTTAGTAGAAAGCAAGGAACAATTTGCAGCAAAATATATTTGCTCTTGAACAACCAGACCAAAAAAAAAACATAAGCCATTCTAGTCATAACTGTGTAACATTTGTCTAAATTGTATAAACTCTCATTTCTAAAAAACCCAGGAGACAGGAGGGAAATCAAATTAAATTCTGCCTCTTTCAAAAGGGGAAATTATGCCTGACGTATGTCAAAATTCCATCCCAAGAAATATAGCAGGAGGGATTATAAAAGAAATGATCTCTACTCTTTTGCAGCCAATTGGTGTTGGCTCCAGCTCAGGTATGTGACAGGAGGTCACAAACTTGAATTGCCCTGCTAAAGTGCTGACTTGATAGAAAAATCTAAACGTCATTTGTTGCCGTACTGTTTCCTCCAGGTAATAGCTGTTATCTATTTGCATGCTCTGCACACCCTCTCTGCTGTAAAGCTCTGCACTTTTGTGTGTTGCCATAAACAACAGCCAAGGGACATGGGCTAATGGATTGATTTATATTGAAAGTCTTACCTTGTAAAGAATTGATAAACAGCCTTCATCATTTTATTTTTTCCAGTACATATTGTAGCATGCTGACCATAATTCCTCTGAAAACAATCTTTATCTACAATTCAAATGTTATTTGGATATAAAAAGTACACAGGACAAGACCTTTCTCTGGTCTTTCAAAAAAGCCTCAGGAGAATAATACCTAACCATAAGTTAAATACAGCTTCTTTAAACAATCCAAATTGTGAGACTTTGCTTCCATGACTGATTAAGTAATGAACAGTCTGGATGCTTTGCGGGTAAGAATGTACAATATTTTCTTTTGTTGGAAAGTATATTTTATAAAGATCAAATGTCTGGACTGAAGGCAAAGAAGAATGAAGGCAAAGTAAAGTAGAATGTCATCAGGAAGGGTCTAACTAAAGCATTTGTTTTGCTTCCTTCTTTTATTTGTTTTCTTTAATATTAAACAAAGTCTGAAACTCTGTGCTAAGTAGAGGTTTTTGTTAAACCAGGTTTTACAGGCCAATTGGTCACTCATTTCTTAATACATTAATGATGTAAACATGAACTGACTGAAAGATTTCTTATATCCCTAAGTTTTGAAAAAAATGGGACACAATATCAAGCAAAAATATCTTTAAGGAGGATTAGCTCAGAGGCTTTTAAAGACAAGTCCCATTACTGTTCTGCTTATACAGAAACATTAGAAATGATATTGCTTGTCACTCAGCTAATATTTAGGTCCAAGCCAGATGCACACAACATTTTCACCAAATGTTTTGCTGATGGTGGAAGCTGGTCACCTTACCACACAACTGAGTCTGTGCAAAGTTTTACATAACAATGGAAACTTGCTTTTAGACAAAGCACTCAAAGCTGCTGTACTTGGGATATGGATACTCTATTGATGGCTGGCTACATGTGACACTGTTTAGTTCCTTGTAAGGAGGGATCTTCTTGCAGGCAGAAAGGCAAAAGAAAAAGAAAAGGAAGAAAAGGAAAGATATAAAGAATGAAAAAAAACCCCAAACATTTAAATGGTTTTGATTTGCTTTTTGTGGTAACATATAATGCATAAATAAAAATTGCTCACTCTCTTAATACAAGTACCTCCATAAATATTTTTCCATCCAGGTTTCTGTGTATCCCCAGAACATCTAGTTTTAATTTCAGGTTGCTTTCCGCTTACACTCACTGACCTTTTCAGGGCCATAGATCACAGCTACAAAACGAACCCAGTGTGGGCTTGTGACTGTCTTCAGCACTATTGGATTCTGGCTTATCAATTTCAGTTTGGATTCCTATCTTCTGCTACCTTCCCTCAGTATGGAGGTGTTTCTGCTTACTATCTGCTTTTTTCCCTTCAGTTCAAATCACTGATCTGTTTACACTTGGTATTGGCCATGCTTCTGCTCCATTCACACAAGCCTCACTCATGAAGACAGAAAACATTTGAGAGACTATGTTTCGGTATCTTGCAGACTGGTCCAAACGTCTCCCCTTTAAATCCTTAGACAGTCTTAATTCAGAGACATCTGATTCAGCTCTTCAGTCCTATCATGCTATCTCCAGAAAACTAGGGACAAAAAAGTTGATTGTCTTGACAGGATCTCAGTGTGTGAATGAAACTAATTAGTGTGAAACCGAACAGTTCTCCAATCAGGAATCAAAACAAAAAAGCAATAATTATTCTGTGATGAACTCCTCTTCCTCATCTTTCTTCAGCATTCATAGATACTGTGTTGGATGCATGCCATGTTTTGTAACATGCAACACAGCATGTGTGCAAAGCCAGGGTTATCAGCACAAGCCAAGTAATACAGCAAACCACAGACAGCAACCACATACGTCACCAGGTGTGGTACCCCTTGAGGACAACCCTCACTTGTGGTTCATTTGTATAAACAGTTTTGAAATAATTTTCCAACATGAGGTGCAGTCTCTAGAAACAAAAGTACAACAGTTTCTTATAACTCAAACTAATAACAAAGAGTGTCCATTAAATGCCCTTTAGTAATGACTGCTAACAGTCAAAACAAACCATTGACATTACAACTAAATGTAAGAATGGGCTGAGTGAAAATGCATATTCTGACAAAGCAGGAATATTTATAACTGAATTAACATTATAACTGTTTCAGCATAAGGGTCCAGAAATGACCAATACATTTCCAGCACCACAAAATAAAACAGCTTGCATGGAGCAGTTTAGTGCAATATTGAAAGCCGGGAAATCGGCCTCTTGAACCTCTTAAGCTTCACATCAGTAAGGAGAACAAATGCTTAAATTCAGCTCATGGCATGTGGCCATTCACCCATAGCAAAGGGTAAAGCAGGTGCTGGAACCTCAGCACTGACATACCAGGTTATTTCTGCAAGAAAGATAAAAATAATGTTGTTTTGTAAGTGATGTAAGGCATTCCTGAACCATAATGAATTTGACAAATCTAATAGCCAGCCTGTGCTGTGATTGACAGAAATATATGGAGAATCATGGGATTCACAGAATGTAGTCACTCTTTCCTTGTTTCATTTTTCTACTACTTTTTTTAATAACACTGCAAATAAGAAGACAAAGTCCAGTATTAAAAAAAAATGAGGGTGGGGAAGCTACAACTGCCTGCAGGAGTACAGCTGCGCACCCAGGTTCTGCTTTCAGGCATGTTTTGTGTAAAGTGAAAATGAAAGCTTATAATAAAAGACCAGTGATCTGCAAGGTTTTGCAACTTGTTATGCAGTTCATAGGAGGTTTGCTAAGACCATGCTGGCACAGATGGGAAACAGAAGTGAAAGCAGGGAGGAATTTGCATACAGAGTGCAGATTTCATTGTTCCTGGCAAAGCTGCCCTTGATTTGCTTCAGTTCTTGTAACAATCAGCCCAGCCAACTGTTTACATGCTCTCTATTGTGTTGGTGTTGGCTAGGAAATGGCAGACACTATGAGATTTGCTTTCTGCTAGCACTCTGGGGAGCAGCAGGAGTTCACACACTTGACAGACAGACAGACAGGCAGACGGGCCCCTCTTTCCAAGAAACAAGGCAGTGGCTTGCTTGCTCTTGAGCTGTAGTATTGTGACAATGAAGCATGTACGTCTGAAAGCAGGACACGTAGCATGGTTTGGGTTCCAGGGAAGAAAGGGTAAAAATTTAAGCAAAGTGTCAAGAGCCAGAACCTCAGAAGGCTTTAAACAACTACCCCTCCCTGTCCAACTACTTGCATTTCAGCTGCTCTTAAGTAACTTTTCCCAGACAAAGACAGGTGAGAGGACAGGCAAAGTATATTCATTCAGAATTCACAATTGAAATGGGTTTAAGAAAGGAATGAAACTCAAGTTGCATGAATGGGTATGTAAATAGTTGTCCTTTAACTGTAAAAGGAATAGCAGTGTTGCTGCTGTCATAACAATGTAGTTATAGCTGTAAATATAATAAGCTCTCAAATTTAAATATTATCACAATCAAACAGAGGGATCATGAAAGACAATCCTCCTGTCCTTTCCCCCATCCTCCCTTCATTCATGACACTTATGAGAAATAAAATAATCTGGTTTTATTATAAGTAAATTTATTTAAGTGGGAAACAGGGGGTGTTGGGATTTTTTTCTTACCTCCCATTTAATTTTGGGAATATTTAGGCGCCTCGCGAAGATTGTAAGGTGAAAGGCCCCATCAGGGCTGTATGCCAAGGGAATATTGCGGTCGAGGTAGGATACAGTATATAGATGGAAAATTTACACCGGCCACATGTCTTTGTGTGCAAAAAGAACCCCCACTGTGCAGAACAGGGGGGTACATCATCAGTCAATCAAACGGTACAGGGGGGCCCCCTGTACAGTGCAGGGGGGTACGTCATGATCCAATCAGGTGGGACCAATCAAGCAGAACCAATCATGTGGGACGGTGACACCCACCCGCCAATTTGAAAATTACCCTTTAAGGTAAAATACCTGTTACCTGCTGAATATTCAAGATATTGGGTAGCCAAAGAGTACAAAAGGAGCGTGCTTTTGGAGGGGGGTGTGCTTTTCCAGGCGGGTGGCTTGGGACTGCACCCAGCGCTGCAAATAAAGGATTCTTTTCTGTAAGTTTCCTTGTCCTGCAAGTGTTTTTTTGCCATTTTATAAATTGGGAAAAGAGATTTTTCTCACACACTCTTAATGGGTTTAGGTTGATGGGCTTTTCCTTGGGCCACCCTGGTCTGATTTAAAAAAATGCATAGATGAAAACACTTATCTAAGCTATTTGAAAACTTCGTAGAGTGTTTAAAACTGACATTTCTTAAACTGTGCAGTCTTTTTCTTAGATCCACTTTCTAGAACAAGAAAAGTTCTTTTAAAGTCTTAATGATAGCGACTTTTATTAAGGCAAAGAAAAAACTTATTGCTGGGAGCATTCACACGGTCAACACATTACTGCAGACAGCAATCAGCAGTGGGCCACATTCGAATGCCTACATTTCTCCTTCAAAATGTGGGTAAATTCCAAATCTTCACTGATTGTTGGTGAAAAAAAATCTCAGTAAGCAGTAGTATAACTCTTTCTCATCAGCCTACATGCTAGATTTCTATGAAAAGCACCCCTGAAAAGCTTTCTCTCAGCTCAAAGAAATTTGGGAAATATGATGACTAACCTAAAGACTAGAAGAGCAGGGAAGGGTTCCTCAGCCAAACAAAACACAAAAGAACGTATAGTTGAAAACAGAGAAATAAGACCAGTGTTATCGAAAGGCCAAATTCCCCAGTGAAACAAAATATCCAGGAATATAATTTAATAAGGTAGAAAGCAAAGTAAGCATTTTACACCTCTATTATATTTTCCTTACAAGTTTTCTCTGCAAATACAGAAAAGACAACAATGTCATTTCCTTTATATGGATTATTAACATTTTGTTAGTTGTGATTTATTTATACGGGTCTGACTAATGGCTTGAAATGAAATGGCTGTAGGAGGGAAATGATAAATTATCTAGTCTATAATGCTGCTTAAAACCTAAACATGTGTTTATAGTTGCTGTTCTGGGATGGTTGCCAAAGGGACATTTTACTTAGCAAGTTATATTAGTGTAAGTATTTTTTTCCTATAAACAACAAAAAAAGTCTCCAAAAATAATAAGATGCAAGAGGAGGAGGAATCTTCTTTTTTTGCTACTAAAAGCACCAGGAATCAGAATTTCAAAGGAATTTCCATGTTGTGTTAATTAAAAAATTCATTTCTTAATACAGTTTGTGAAGAATTTACAGTCATAGTTATATGATCAAGAAGCAATCCCTCGGCCTGCAGAGCTATCATTGTCTGTAGAGTCAGTTGTAGTACACGGAAGGAGGTTGTGTTCCACTTTTCAGAGTTAGTTGAAGAAGTAACTTACTGTCACAGCACTGAGGACTAATGAGTATTACTGATGTTCTCAACAGTTCTTTGAGATAAAGAAAAAGAACTGAAAATTCATAAATCCTATTCGTGAAGAATCATTCTGTAACAGTAACCATAATATACTTGAATGAAACAGTCTTAATGACTGGAGAAAAAAAATCCTCAAATCTACTGTGTATCATTAATCCTTAAAAATCTTTCCTTCAAGAAGCTTTTTATGACATAAAGACAAACTTTTTTACTTGAAAGGAAATAGGAATAAAAAGCATTTAAAAGTCATTGAATTAGAAGCTCACAGTAAATATACACACCACCAAGTTACCAAAAGACTAAAAGACATGCCACAGAATAAGAAGTAATATTTAGCTGAAGAAAATAGAAAAGAGATTAAAGTTCATCAGGTTAAATGTAAACTATAATAAGGTCAGCCAGAAAATATTTTTTTAGCAACTTGCTAAGGGCATAAAAACTAGTAATAAAAATATTTTGAATCCTCATGAGTAGGAAGCTTGCTGAGAGGTAATATGGCCAATAGAGAATTCAATTGAAAAGGAAAACTAAAGGAAAATGACAGAAAAGCTAAATGGACTGACTCTTTATATCAATATAGATAGAAGGGTATCGGAGGTTCCTATACCATATTCTGGTCATGTAGGGAAGAAATGTCCAAAATAAGTACTATGGTAGAATCACAGCATGACATAATGGTTGAGATTTGAAAGGACCTCTGAAGGTTATCTGATCCAAACACCTTTACCTCATCCCCCTGCCTTCCAGTTGAAGGAAAGATTTTGGGAAAAAAAGGACAGAAAGAATACCACGAGATCATGAGTACCAGACATTATTTAACCAAAAAGTCAAACAAAATTCTAATACAAAATATATTATCTACCAGTGGTTTAAACACTTTATTTTCATTATCATGGTAAGAGATCATATGCAGATTTTTTCAGGGTAGTTAAACTTAGGAATGACCACGGAAAAAATTAGGTTGAATTCAGTATCCATGAATGCAAAGCAATACACACTGTAGACAAAAATAGCATACTTATTTACACCTATGATGATGGCCATGAGAAGAGGTAGAAAAGATATCTGGGGAGCACTGTGTACAATTTGAGGAAAACATCAGTGCTAAAAAATGCCATACAGAAAGTGCAGATACATTTATAAAGCAAGAAAGGAAAACATGCATGCAAGCAAACAGAAACAATATTTTGCATCTATTCTTGAATGCTGCATGCAGTTTTAGTTTTCTTATCTCAGAAAGGATATAGTTAGATGCAAAAGGAACAACACTGGAAACAAGAATTACCAGAAGTACTAAGCGAACTTCATCCAAGAAAAAATACAAAGTAATAAGCAAAAAGTGCAAGAATCCTCATGATGGATAGAGAACACCTAAAAGTTAGTATAGTACAGGTCAAGATTCATAAAATCATGAATGAAGTTGGGATATTTCTCACAGTAGCCAAATATGAAGTCATCTAATGAATTAAGAAGTAGCATGATTACAATCCAAAAAATAAAAGGAAGAACTTCTTTTCACACATTGTGCTAGTAGTGCCACAGGATGTTGTGTAGACTAAAAATAGATATAGGCTAGAAAAATAATAGATGTAAGAGAGGCTGTGAGCAGGCTAACAGAGTCAATGACCTGGACACAACCTACCGCAAAGGAAGTCCTTAAATTGCTAACTGCTACAAGCTGGAAAGCCATGCAGAGGGAATAACTCTTCTTTACCTGCTTTTTTAATATTCATTACCCGTGACTACCAAAGGTGTGATAATAAGATAACTATACATTTGATCAGAGCTAATGCAGTTATTTTTACTCATATGCTTAAGTAAACTAATGGAAAACTGATTAGCAGATGGTGAAGAGAGAGAAAAAAAATGAATAAAATTTATAAAAATCAGGAAACCTGAAAAAAAATCTGACCTAAAAAGATAGGGACTATCACAAAATGAGTTATTAAAGAAGAAGAACTAGACCAAACTGAGCATCCAAAAAAAAAAAAACACCAAAAACAAAAGACTATGATTTACCAGGTTGAATGGGTCACTACAATACAGGGATTCAATCTCGTCCTTGCTCACATAACCACCAGGGTTACACCCTTCTTCTTCTGCAAAAAGAGGGTGGTGGATACAGTTGTTTTGTATAGTTGGACATGGGACCCCTGGTGGCCTAGTGGTTAGCATGCAGGACTCTCACTGCTGCGACCCAGGTTCGATTCCCCGGTCCCCTGGGCAGATGGAGCTCATTAGCCCTGGGAGGCCATCCATCTATGAGAAGGTCACTCTAAACAAACCTACGTCCTGAGGACCTCACTGCCATTGTCCAAGCTTGCTTGGCCCTGGCGGATGAACCTTAGGATTAAAGGGTGGGCTCAGTTCAGCGCATGCTGTGTCTCACCTAAAAAATCCATTGCGCAGGCTTGAAAGATAAAAGACCTTTCCCCAAATCTTCATTCGCAAAGACTGGCCATACATAGCTGGACATACTGATACTAACGTTTCAAAACAGCCCTGAAAGAAGAGGGGATGGGGAAAAAATTAAGAGCAAATGCATTATATGAACAAAAAAAAATAGTACAATCATTTCTGAGATGCTGATAAGACACACATATTGTCCCAGTAATTAGAGGTAGTGTCCTAAATTGTATAGAAATATGTACTTAACTTTTATTTCCAGATAGTAACCCCAATTAAAGATGACCTTTGCTGAAATGGCCAGCAGGCTGTGAGAAAGCTCTTTGAATGACATGGCTCCAATACTTCAAGAGAAATTTATAGGTGAGGATAAAAAGTTGATAGGGGACAGATCTTAAATGACATTTGTTTTGGGGTCAGATTGTAGTCCTTTATCTCTTAATCGGTGTTTCTGTAATGAACATTCACAGTCCATTTCTCTCAGCAAGAGTTTCTTCAGTTACCAGCCACGGGTCTGTTAGACAGATCCATTCATTCAGTCATGTCATTTCCTTGTTTCATTTAAAACAGCTTACATTTCATAGGCACAGCATGGGTATGTGTTTGGAGGGGGGAGAGGAATTCAGCTCACTATGTTAATAAAACCGTTCATGGTTCTAGCTTGTTATCTTTAAATTTCACCCTGCAAGGACAATTGCTTTCCATTAAAAATGATAATAATAATCAATTCTAACTTTGTTACTGTTGAAATGCAATCATTCTGATCACTTTCTGCCAACAAAGGGCTACAGATAAAAATGAATGTTTTAGTGAGGTCGTGGGTGATGTGGTTCTCTCTTTAATCAGTACAGATAGAACGAGGATCTCTGTGTCTGAGTGGATCTGTGCTTGCTTTTTGCCCGTGCTTCAAAAGGACCACTGGGATTGTAGAAGGGAGAAAGAGGTTCGCATAATTTCTTCGGTTTTGCTTTGATGGTGTGTTTAGTGGCACACTGTTCCTACTAATGTGCTTCTTCAGTATCAGTCCTAATCCTGAAGGGACAGACACAGTTCCTGCAGTTTGTCTTGGAGAAATATTTGAGATTCATTCCTTCTGAACATTTTCTAAAATGATCTGCCAAAAATCTGCTTATATACATAGATTTTTCAGGACAAAAGTTCCAGATCTCAAAAGAACTGGGGCATTGCAATGCCCAGCTTGGCAATACCTAAAAATGTGAAAAGGAAGAAATTTTTTTACTGTGAGGGTGGTGAGGCACTGAAGATGTTGCCCAGAGAAGTTGTGGATGCCCCATCGCTGGAACTGTTTGAGGCCAGTTTGGATGGGGCTTTAAGCAACCTGGTCTAGTGGAAGGTTTCCTCTCCTGTGGCAAGTAGCTTGGAACTACATGATATTTAAGGTTCCTTCCAACCTAAACAATTCTATGATTCTATGATTCTGTGATGCCAAGCTTTGGGCGTGCATGACAGCTTGGAAATGGCACAGGGCTGAGTGCTGTCTCTCTGCTGTCTGCTCCCTGCTGGCTGGTGCAGTCCAGGTTAGGCTTTTCCTTAGAAGTTCGTGCCTGGCAATCTCAGGTCTCAAGCTATCCAAAGTGTTTGAAGGCTAACCCAGCTTCTGGCCCTCCAAAATATCTGTTATGTTACTGGTGTGCCCTTGTGGTTGCTTTAATTCATCACTTTAATCAGTTCACTACTACTAGAGATACGTGTTCCCTGGATTGACAACTGTTTCTGGGTTCATTTTTAACATCAGACAATGGAGAAAATGTGTTGGTTTCATGTTGAAAGACCAGAAGTGAAGATCTCAACTCAAACACATGAGATAGGGTCACAGAGAAACAAAATAAATAAAATTTGATCTACTTTATGCTTAAAAGCATTTTTCATTCTTAGCTCCCTAGGGACCTTTCTTTTAGAATTCCTTCCCCACAAGCTCCATCTTGAGAGTAAATGGGGGCGGTAGAGACTGGCACTTCCCTACTCCTCTGGGGCTAAACTGGCTTTCCTTTCTGTCCACTGTTACTTCTCAAAATGGAACTATCTTCTCTTCTCCTACCCATTTAGCATTCTTAATTTCTTAATTTCAATTCTTTCCCCTTTCAATTCACAAGGAACAGTCAGCAGGACTCTGCATGAGGGACAGGCTTGCATTAAGTTTACTATTCAAGCAATTTCATACATACCACAGTATCCAGATTGCTATAACAGCATTCACTTTACAGGGAATATCGCTGTGCCTACTTTTTAAACCCCTTTTGAATTTCTAAGTTTTAATTTGCCCCCATAAATGGAAACAAAAAGCTCACCAGCAATGACAGTGACAAGGTCCTCTGACATCAACTCATCTGAAAACCTCGTTTTTTCATTCTTGCTTCCATCAGTGTCACGTGAAAGGAGTATGGACTCTTTTCCATTCAAGTGCCTCATACAGAGCATAGGGAAGCACAATAATGGATGTTGTATGTCTTCCAGATGCTTCTTCAGTGTAATGTGAATATCTGTGTGCTCCCCTCAGCACTGATTTCTGTGCTAAGTGCATATTGCCTCTTTGGATACTTCTCTTGAACTTACTGCCTGCATGCCACCTCACCAATTTATGTCATCCGTAGTAATCTTTCCTTTGATGCCTTTTTTTTCCTGAAGAATGGGACCCTTTAGTACAATTCCCTTCTCTAAAGGTACAATTGACTTATTTTTCAGTATTTTATAGCATGATCCCATTCTGGGTAAATTAGGAAAATGAATAGAAACTAGACAGAATTGTGTTAACCTCACAACTAACACTAACAAGCAATGCCAGGACATTAAAAACAAACAAACAAAACAAAAACCCAACCAAACAAACAAACAACCCAAAACAAACAAACAAAAAATGAAAAAAACACCAAACCAAACAAACAATCCCATTTTCCTCATGGAAATGGAATAGATGAGAAAATTCAGTAGCAAAGCAGAAATGTGTGAGAAAGAGGCTGAGAGATAGATCAAAAGAAAACGCTAAAAACACATCTTAAAAAGCAAAAAAAGAGAAAATAATAATGTCAGCCCTAATAGACAGATTAAGAAATAGGAACTCAGCCAACACAAGGAATAGAAGAACAATATTATAATTGTTTCTTGAGAGATCTGGCAATGGGCCATTTAGCCTGCTTGTTTTTACCTTGGGTCATTGCCCAGACTGGACAATTAAAAGGATATTTTTGTCATAGAACCAGTCATTTTATTTCACTGCTGTTAAAATAATGTTGCTACCAACTGTGCACATTGATTTAATCTGTAGTTTTCAGATTTTTTGGAACAAAAAGTACTTACTATAGTTCAGATATCTCAGAAGTACAGCCCTACCTGGAGGACTTCTCAAATTAAAAGAATGACTTTCTAGAGAGTAGGTGAAATTTCACCTTCTCTACCTCCCCCCCTTCCCAACGGGGAAATTCTAAACACAAACTGACAGCCAAATTTTCCCTTTATGATCACCTACACTTTCCTCTCTCCCATCCTGATTGTTGACATTTGCCAGAGGCACAATGAATCTTTAAATAGGAACTTCTGAAGACTGGTGTCATTTATTTTCCATCCTAAGCTAAAGAATGGATGGTGGTGAGTATATAGTGTTTTCCATTCAAGACTATTAGCACATCTGTTTTCCAAGGCTCTTTTTAATGGTTGCTATGTTTAGCAAAGAGGTTATTTTAGTTGCATCAGATCCGATGGGATCAGAACATTTCTGACATTGGATCTTTCTTATAGGTAGAGTTTTTAAGAATCTGAAAATTCAGATTGAGTAAATGTATTATAGTGAAATAAAACATTAAATATATTGTAAAGGAAGAAGAATTGAAGAGCTGGATTCAAAAACTCTTATGTTGTAGGAAGTGACTAAAGACCCCAGTTCCATATGTACCTGAAGGAACTTAAGTCCATAGCTCCTAGCTTTCAAAACAGTAGCTTGTTCATTAAACTGTGAAATCGTCTGTTACAACTGCTGTTTCATAGGAAATCCTTCAGTTATTATTGAGCACAAGACCTAGAATGAATCTTCTGCTTAAAGAATAAGTATTGAACATGGAGGTGGGACACCTACATTCCAGGACACTCTTCAAACAGCCTAGTAAAAAACAGCCTAAAAGTCCCATACTGTGCAGTGATTTAAGTGTGACACATGAGTTACTGTTTAGGAGCCCTGAAAAGTGGTTTTAAACAGGCTTGTATGGAGATATGAATGAGAATATAGCACAGTATTGGATAAAGGGAAGATAAAATAAACCCCACATTTTCCCCAGCTGAAAGGATTTGGAAAATTAGTCTGGGAGTCATAAAGGATTCTAAAAACACTAAAGGTGAAATGATGGGTCTAGGCAAATTTATTATTTCTTGGAGAAAATTTTCCTTGCAGTTTGGGAAGTGTTCATAAATGTCTAGATTAAAAAAAAGTGTAAAAAAATAATTAAAAATGTAAAAAAATTATTCTCTTTCTTCAAAATTTTTCTTTTTCATACAGAGAGTTTTGAAATGTTTATAGTTTAATATTGCAATTCTTGAAGCAACTGTGTACACCTGATTAGCTCTAAGAAAAGAGATAGAAAAAATTAACTATATGGCAAAACAAGTAACTAAAAAATCTCATTGGCTATACAGTTTGAAATATAAAGTATAAATCTTAGAGTAGGATGTTATAGATGATTCTTTCTGAAAATGGGTGGGGAGATTGCTTCCTCATTTCTCCAACATTTAGGTAAATTTGATTACTTAAAAATATACAAAATCAGGCTCGGATCCAAGATCAACACGTTATTCTAGCTATTCTAATTTTCTGACCATACATCCAAGACACATATCAGCAGGTCACTGATTACATTCCAAGACAGTCAGTCAACAGAAAACTAAATGTAACTACTTTATTTTTTTTTTTACATCTTTATCTAGTCATCTTGTCAGGAAAAGCAGATGTAGAAAAAAAACCACATTTGAAAATAAATTTTTTTCACTCATTATCAATAGGACCAACAATGAGTACATTTCAATCATCTACCAGGAGGGGAGGTGAGCAAGTAAGGAGATATGCAGAAAAGATTCCTAAGCATGTTGGCACACTGTATCCTGCTACCCTTTGGCATTTAAAATTTGGAGTCCTGATTGTTTTCTCAATGCACTAGAAGCTCTCTGGGATCGTGCACTTCACTTTGTCACAGGATCACAGAAGTACATAACCCTCAGAATATCTCAAGATCAATCCCATACTTAAGCAGGGACAGTTAAAGCAAGTTGCCCATGGTTGCGTCCATTTCAGTTTTGTCTCCAGAGAGGAGAGAGTCCATCCACTCTGGGAAACACATTCTAGTGCAGACATCTCACAGTGATTTTTTTTTCCCTTATGTCACTGCTTTCCCCTTATCTACACAGCCACTCATGTCACCAGCTGGGCCAGACATGGCTTTTGCCTTTGTTTAATCCATGCTGCCTGTTCCCAGTCACCACCTGAGTTTGTCCTTTGTGTGACTGGAAATGGCTTCAGGGAGGGTTTGCTTTCCAATCTTCCTAGAGACTGAGCTGCTGATCATCCTGCAGTTTCTTGGACCCTGTTTTTGGTAGATAAGTATGATGTTTGTCTTTTTTTCCACTCCTTACCTGTGTTCTCCTTTCCTATGGGTGCTGATTTACTCTCACAGGTGTGATCAGCAGGCTTTGGCCTCCCTTTGGTGGTCAACTTGGCTCTCTAATGCAAGTCCACAGAAATCCTGGGAGAAAAAAGAGCTACAGCCACCTGCTCCATACCCTCACAAGTTTTGTCACAGAGGGACTGTTTCACTGAAGAATAAACTTCTCAATAAAAAGAAATCTTAATTGTTACACTACTAAAATGCAGGATAAAGGGCTTCCTAATGCTTACCTAACCAGCACAACATTACAAAGTTAAAAATCAGGGTTATGTACCTTTGTTATAAAGCCTTTAATGACATGACTCATAGGTACAAAAGTACTGAGGCAATGAGGCGCATATATTATATAGATAATTCAGATGACACAAAAGGCAAATGATGCCCATTAGCAGTTGAAAAGGATGAAGCCTAGGCTGGATACCAGGTCTGATTTTGTATCATTCTGAATGTTGTAGTCACACGCTGTATTTGGTGAAGGCCAGTCCAATCTGGAAGCCAATACGCAAAATTTAGACCCAGATGTGAAGTTCTGGTTAGAAATCCCATTACAAATCAGAGTAAATATTTGATCTCTGCCTTTCAGACTGCAAGCTCTTTATATAGCATTCTTTTGACCATATATCTTTGAAGTGCTTGGTATGTTAGGACTACTAAACAAACCTGGATATGCTATTGTGTGCCATGGTTTAATCCCAGGTGGCAACTAAGTTCCACACAGATGCTTGCTCACTCTCACTTGGTGGAGTGGGGGAGAGAATCAGAAGAGTAAAAATGAGAAAAATCATGGGCTAAGGTAATGACAGTTTATCAAAATATGAAAATTTTCCTTAACCACTAAAACTTCATTTTAACCTGTTTCTTTGGTTCTTTAGAACTATTCTTGTTCTCAACTGAGGTAACTAAAGCAGTGTTTTTCTTTCAAAAGTAGTGAACTGGCCATAGTAACTGGACAGAGAAATATGAGATTATGAGTTAAAAATATCCTTGTTCAAAAATTGTATTTTTGATTAAATATCTGAAGTGGCATGTAGTGATTAGTAGCATAGTCATCTCTCCATCATTTGTGCTTCATTAGAGCACTCTCAATTTCAAATCTGTTTGATATTAAATTGCAAGGGAAAAAAGTGATTTAGAAAAGAAGTATCAATCTCAGAACGTTACCAGATAGATTTCTTGTATATCTATATGTGTGTATGTGCTTGTGTGTATGTATGTATATATGTATAGAATTTCATAAAACAGGTTTATCTAAATCAAAGAATAAAGGAACCAAGGAAATAATCTTCATATTTTCCCTCTTGGCCTTGTAGAGTCCTTAGTGCTACACCTAGAACATGCAGAGCGAGAAAAGATACAGGACAAAATGGACTAGATGGGATCAGGATTAATTTGCTCCTGACTTTTGCTTGTTTGTTTTTTTTAATGGGAGTGTCTTAACTAAATTTGCATGACAAAGGTTCAGGTGAGATAGGTTGTACCTGTGTAGACAGAGGTAAATGTGAGTCTTGAGTAAGAGAGCTTTGAGTTTATATTGCCCTGTAAAACTTCTTAATTTTTAAATGGAATTTTTGAATAAAATTGCTGAGGTATGTGAGCTTTCCTCAGCTGTCCTGTTAACTCCTAACCACTGGTGACTGGGAGGCTTTTCCATTCAGCATAGCCAGGGACAGCTTAAATTAATAAAAGGGAGCAAGTTAGTGATATAATCTGATCTGCAGTAAAGCAGTCTCTGGTCTGGAAACATCTGACTTTAACATGAAAAAAATCTGAAAGTTTTTCTAAACTTTCCTTGCCTTCCTATGTTCGTACAGAGATTGCAGTTTCGTGTTTCACAGCACCAGTCCCAAAGTATTTTCCTTTTGTGGAAGCTATTTCCTACAGGTTGTTGAGATGCTAAGAAAATACATATGATATAAACACACATATACACACTGTATGTGACCTTCTGCATCCAATTTGAAGCTTAAATGGGGAGGGACGAGAGGAGTGGAAAAGCCTTCTTTTAATCAGCCAGAATAATACCAAACATGAGGCTAACTGGAAGAGCACTCTGCTGTCTTAAACGTAGACAGCCCTGTGTAACAGCATCCTTCTATTCCACATAATTGGATCTCTTAAAATATTTTTAAATATCAGTGAGTGAGTATCACAAATTTTGTCACTTGGCAATCTTTGAAATCTCTTTTCCCTCAGGGTCAGCAGCAGGGCCAATGAACCTGGAAGATGCTGAACAGGCTTTTTAAAGCTGCAATTTTCCTTCATATTCCTCTATTTCTCTGTAACCCTACCCTACATCTTCTGTCTTTTTTGTCCTTTTATTTCTGTATTTCTTCAAATATGACCATCTTATCCCCTTACTTTTGAGACTTTTGTCAGAGAGCTCAGTGGTTGGAGCAGATTTTTAATGGAAACAGCCACTGGACTTTGATTATGTGTGACACGGGCACATACATTCCCAAATGCATTACATGACCATAGCATAGCTTTCCTGTGGGCAAATTGTGTTTAGTGACACAAAGCCCTCTGTATAAACTGGCTGGAGTGGTGATGTTCAGATCATTTATAAAAGTGACTCTGGAACTTTTGTGAATTGCCAGTGTTTTGAACCTTACTGGGTCAAATCCTCATCCCCAGGCCCTTCCCCTAGAAGGTCCGTATCCTTCATATCCTGGGTGCCCCAGAACTGAATCCAGTACTTCAGTACCTGAAGGTCCCTGTGGTATTTACATGGGTCTTTGCAATTGAGAGAGCCTACATACTCCTATAGCAGCATTTATGGAGGATCTTTATACTGTGATTTCAAAATACTTAAAAACCCCTGCTTTTTACTCAAGAAAAATATCCAAAATTAGGTTTTTACATATATTTTCAAATTGAGGGAGAAAAAAAGTTATTTTATCCTTGGCTCATAAAAATAATCATTGAGAACAACAAAGAATTCTCATACAACTAGGCAAGGCTCACTCAGAGTTTCTGAAAATGAAATGAAAGGAATAGAGACAATCTGAATGTATGTGCAATTTTATTCTTACCATTGGCTGTATTTTTTCTGTGCTATTAAGATCTCTAGGCATATGCTTTTCTACCTCTAATATGTTTATGCAAATTTGCTTCAATTGTTACTTGCAAGTGTTCACAACATGACAAGTATTCCTACATATTAAAGTGACATACCTTTTGAAGAGATGATAGAGACATTACAGCACCGCATTCGAGATGCTATAGATGAGGGCTGTCATGCTTTCCGTTCTAAACCACTATTTTTTGAAGGTTTATAATCCTGCAACAAAAATTATTTTTGGACCTTTGTTTAACATACATGATTGGAATAACATATCTCTGGATACAATGTAAGAACAAATGGATCCAGTAGAATTTAGAGATTCAATAAAAATTTAGAGTTCCAATAAATATATACAGTTTGCGAGAAATGGAGTTTGGCCCACGTGAATATTCTCAAAAATTTCTATATTGCAGCCAGTTTCAACGCTCTCATAACTACATAGTTTTTAGTGCACATACAAATATGTGCACATCTGTTGTAATTTATACAAAAATAAACATTCCTATAGGTGTGAAGAATGAATGCTCCTATGATGCAGGTGGTTTTAGACAAAAGATGATAAAAATTAAAAAGACCTATTAAAATGCTACTGATGCTATATGAAAAAAAAAAAAGGAAAAAACAGAACTCAACGGCTTTCGCTGCAAGATCTTTTATGTTTCCTCTGACACTTAGGCACATGTTAAGGATGTTGCAGGCAGTTGCTATTTTAAGGTTTTTTGTTCATGATATTTAAGTACATGGAAACATTCCCCCTTAGAAAACATTCTTTAACCACCTGGAGAATCGATTTTGACAGACATGGCCTTTCCTCCATTTGAAAATATCTTCAGCTCTCCTTTGGATTCAAACATAGCACGTCAGTTTTCTTGTACTGGCACTAAAGCTTGTGGAACTTTTTCGTTCCTTTCCAGATGCTTAATAACTGAGAAATGGATGATGGCTAGCTAGAAGTAGTTCTTTTTAGGAACATCTTCAACTGAGGAAAAAAGAAAATAACCTCCCAGCATCCTCTGAAATTTATTTGAGAGGAAAAGTCAGAGTTAGCAAAATACAGCATTCTTTTGTTCACCTCGATCTTTTGCAAAACCTAGTTGTGTCAAATTCCAGTGAAAAGGTTCTGCTACTACAAGAGTCTTATACTAGTATTATACTAGTAATGTCTCAATACTGTGCCCAGAATCCAATAGTATTTCATTGGACATTATTAGGTCAGTTTCTGTGATATGACTGAGTCTCTGCTGCCCTGTGTGTTCATTTCGGAAACTCAGTGGTACTGCAAGTGCCTCTGGCTTGGGCAAGTGATGGCATCCTGTAAAGGGTAGGAGATGTGAAGCAGACTGTGTTCTAGCATCAGCTTTTCATTGCTGAAATACCATATCTCCAAAAAACCTACACGCAAATATGCAACCATATCACCTTTACATCCCAGGTGAGACTCAAGCACCATTGTTCAATGTCAGGTTAGCTCAAAGCATAGGCAGATGAGGTCACAGTTCACTTGTGGACAGGAATGATGAAAGTTATCTACCCAGCCCTGCAAAAAAAGCTGTTTGAAGGTTTCTTTGCTGAGATCTTGAGCAGAGGACAAGGATTCCGTCCAGGTTCCATCTTACATCCAGAAGTTCTGCTCCTTTGGAAACCTCCTAACCCCCTAGGTGCCTGAACTTAAACACTATCTCTCCTCACTAGAAAGCCTCCAGAGTCATTAGCCTTAGCTGTTCATTTAAGGCAAGGAGCACACAGAATCCTACCAGAGAGGGAAACTTTTCACAGAACCAAAAGGTAGTGCAAGCACTGGGCCAGGAAGTGTGTAATCACACTAAAGTCCTATTTACCCACATGAGTGCAAGCCAACGGATCAGGAAAGAGGACAGATCGCTGGGCCCTGGGAAATCCTGACAGGCCACTCGGTCTCCCCACGTATCCTTCAGCCAGGAAGAGTAGAAACTGTGCATGTGGAAGGAAAACGAGAAAAGAAGGAAACCAAATCTATTATAAAAGTTATAGGACTCAGCTAGTGGGGGGGGACAGATGCTTCTGGTTCTTTTCCCTATTCACTTGTGGGACAGCGCATGACTGCAGTAGGAGTAGTGTAGCATAGGTGGGAGCCCAAATCCTCCATGGGTCACAGACTGCTCCATGGCTTGTGTCCATGAAGGCTTATGGTTCCAGCTTCACCAGGAGAGTTGAAGGATAGCCATTCCTTTAATTTCTAGCATCCAAAGGTTCATAAACTCTACTGCATGTGTAAGACACACCATCTTCCGTCCTCCACACATATGCAGACACACACAGATTGCAGTACAGCTTAAGAGCAGATTTCTTCCTTGGAGCAAACCACATAACTAGAAGGTTACCGGGACAACAGCAGGAGGTAATGCTTCTTCTTTATTCAAAATAAAGCCAGGCCTAATCTATTATGTGCTGCCTACATTTCAAAATGTATATGGGTGCCTACCATTCCCAATTGGGAAGCTAGGCCTGTAGAGGCTAATGTACTAGCTAGAACTAGTGTACTAACTCTTCCTTAAAGATCTGCTTTTCTCCTTTGAATTTAGGAACTTTTTTCAAGAACACTATAATTTTCCCTCCTTTCTCACTCTTGCAACAGACCTAGGCACTTTGCTACCTAAAGCTGCCTTCTGTTCTGAATAAACTCCACTAAAAATATTTTTTGAGGATAATACGAACAAATTACTTCTATCTGACATTTTTCCTTTTAATCTAAAATTTTATTTTAATTCTGAGAGAAAATGAATAATGAGATTAAAATTAATGAATTCCTCAGATTAAAAAACAAACCAAACCAAAACAACACATTCACATGCATTAAGGAGTAAAGATTCTGTTACAAATAATTTTCATACAGAGGAAAATAATTTAAAAAAAATCTTTTTTTGGAGATTTTGATGTGAATCATGTGAATCATTCCAACTTCAGGCAGGAGGAGGGGTGATGTACTTTGTACTTTATCCTATGTGGGGATTTTTCACAAAGAATAGATCAACAATCCTGCATGGAAAGATAGTCCTCCTCAGTTTTCACAAAGCCCCATGTCCACTGGTAAATCTGTGCCCTAGTCCACCTGCTACCATGGCATCATGCCCACTCATACTAGGTGAGTACCTCACAGAAGCCAATCAACAAATCTCTGGATGGCTTGGGGAGGTTAACACTCAGAATACCAAGAGTCAGGTTTTTGAAGAGGCTCCTGGAACATCTTGTGTTTTTAATGATTAGGTTCTCGCCCTCAGGGCTGTGAGTTACCAGCTCAGTCCTTGTAGCAGGGGACTGGAGCAGATGGCTTGGCAAAACCAAAAGGCTCTTGCCTTCCTAAAAATTAAAGATTAATTTGTTGTTTTCTTCTAATAGGAAATTTCATGCTGACGAACAGTATTGAGCTGACAGGCTTGTATTTCTTCATCCATCTTCTGTTCAGAGAAAAGCATAACCATCCTAGTGTTAATCCCACAAACTGTCTACATTCTTTTATGCAATGATGAGGGAATATTTCAGCACTCCCAGATATTTTGCCTTTGGCATTTCCACTTTGGTTTCCAACAAGGATGATGTCACCATGTGTTTATGGATTTATTTGTTTGTTTTTCATGATGTGGGCAATAGTCTACCACAAGCTGGCTTGAGCTCTAATTATATCATATAGACCAACCATCTGGCTCAGGATTAATTAATGGTAACATTTTTAGCCATTGCTGCAGATATGTAACATGACAGGTAAAACCTTCTTATTGAATAAGCAATCACCTTGTCACCTGAAGCAGGCAGATTAGTCAGTATCTAGTGCTGGGTCCTAGTAGACATGGATGGTCTGATCAGCAATGGTATGTAGTAGAAGTGCTTTTCAGAATATTAGACAAGAGCAAAAGATAAAAGGGAATTAACACTTTTCTGTGCAGGGACAATGGGAATTAACCATGGCCTATGAATTTTCTGTTGGAAATTCTTTTGTTCCTGTCCAAACACAATGCATAACAACAAAGGGTTTGTGTGATTCTGTGTAATGGAATCTATTTTTATGTTTAGCCAGTTTAATCAATTTCAAAAGACACAAGGATTGAAATAACTCTTTGCTGAAAATGACAATACATATTTACACTGTTTATCCAATACTAATAGCTCTTTTTAAGGCTTTTCTAAAGCCTACCTCCAAAATCTTTACTGTTTTGAGCCACAAACCCTCATAGGAGATCATTAAGCATATAGGCAGCAGAACGGCGCAGCTGCTCCTCCAGTCATACTAATCTCTAGACAGATGCTCTTCATGTTCATGTGCTCTGATGAATGCCAAAGAAACTATTAGAGAACAGATTGACTTAGACTCGACCATGATCCTTGGAGAACTGGTTTCAGACTGCAAGAAGAACTGAGACATCACAGAGGGAACTGCAACTTATATGACAGTGCGATTTTCTCCTCCAGCATTTCTGAATGCAGCTTTGCATTCAGCTTTTGCAGCCAAAACCCAATTCTAAAGCAGATTTCCATTATTTTCTCTGCTTACTTGTTTGCTGAATTTGCTGCAGCTAGCTTGGCTGCTCAGCTTTGCCTAAATCTGACTTCCAAGAGATTCCTAGGCATTTCTGTATAGGTTCTATGCTCGTCTTCTAGCTGGTGTTATCTGCTACTGTATCTGTTTGGAATCTTAAAAAATAGCAAAGGATAGGCTTGAGGCAGAAAGTCACTCTCCATCATGCTCTTCCCAGCACTGCAATGGAGGCCTGAAGACAACTTAGTTGTTACAAAACTGAAAGATCATACCTGCTCCCCTCCTCTGAGGCTTGGAGAAAGATCACATGCCTCTACCGGATCTGAGTCCAGGGACCTGTCTGCCCAAAGAGAGGTGTCATCTGTGGTACATCCCAACACAAACTTTACTTTTCTGACCTTCATAGCTACAGCAGATGTCCTTGCTGTTATTCTGAGAAAGGGAGCCTCTCTGGGCTCCTGGGCTCTTGTCCAGCTGCAGCTGTGGAAAAAGGATACATATAATAATAATGGAATCTTCTTTCTGGCGTTTCAGCTTACATCATCTTGGCACCAGCAGTCAAGGTAGCATTAGTCAGTTAATCATACAGTTTCTGTGGATTACTTCTCCAAACACCACCCTTCTGTCTCCACTACCACATTGTCTTTGCTCATGCTCACTCCTTCCCAGTAGGAATGATTTCAGACCTAGGAAATGAGGAGTTGTTTTTCTGCTGACCATTGTGCATTTCCTCAGCTCATACCTCCCACATGTGCTAACTGTGACATTTGGAAACACAAACTTGAATCCACTCAGCTATGATGAACGCATATAAAGGCCTTGTAGTGGGTTGCTTGTAAAGTAGCAAATACCTGTATTGGCCTATATTCTATGGGCTATTTCTCTGATTTATACCTCATATAAGGAGCAAAATATAAGTTGTTCCTGCAAAGACTTAAGGAGGATTTCAAGCAATGTATTTCTTCACATACATCTCAAGCAGCTACATGCTTGAAGGATCTCTACTGCATGGGAAATACCCAGAGGGGTACCTGCATTGCATGTAATTGTATCTCTTTTGAATGATATACACAAAAATACGCCAATTGCGCTTCAAGTTGTGCAAACGGTCCCTAGCTATTTTGTATGCAGATTCTCTGCAAGAAGGAGTAGATTCTATGACCATAAAGAATGATGAGGAGGCAGGAGGAAAGCCTGGCGCAAAGGAGACGAGTTCAAAGTATTCTATGTTATAAAGATGCAAAAAGCTATGTAGTCTGATATGTCAAAAATAAGGAAATGTTACAAGTTTGAGGCCAGTTATAGCTCTTGTTTAATTTTGCAGAAGCTTGTAAGAGGCCATTTATTTTCAATATAAAACTTTTCCCTGAAAATATGGCTTGCCAGGAAAACCAATGCCGCTGTTATACATCGACTTAATCAGAAAGAACGAAAATAAAATGCTCTTAACTGATATACAGGAGAACCAGCTGAAATTAATTGCAGTTAAGCAGGTAGGTCACAGTCTTGATGAATGTGAGAAGACACAGAGTACAAGAAACGGTAATGATTTTCCCATGTTAACAACATCTGAAAATGTTACCATCTATATGTTTGTACTAAGCTTGCTGATGGGCTAAAACTAAATATAATTCCTGGATCAGAGTGCAAATCTCAGGAAAATGAGCACTGCCTTTCTACAAAAATAGGGAATCCAGAATTATTGCCTTTGGCAATGCCTAAAATTTGAAAGCAGACTATGTTCCTGCAGTGCTCTCCATTCCACCTTAAAGATCCAGTAGGCTTAAGCACTGTTTCACATAAAAAGAAAGCAGGGAGTGAGTTATCCAGTTTTCTTTTCTTCTTACCCCTCCTCAATTGTTCCCATTTCATCCTCTCTTTCTGTTTCCTCTACCTCTCAGGTTCCTTAGGGAAGACATGTGCAGCTTGGACAACTCAAACTGGAGTTCTTTCTCCTTAAGCTTTGTTTATGTTTGCTATTTCTTCCAACATGCTTCCTATTTTTTTCTGCCAAATAGCACTCACAAAAGCTGTCTAAAGAGAGTAATAAGAAAAAGGCTGAACAGAAGGTGTTTAGTCTGAATGCTGGCATCATTTCAGCAAATCAAGAAGTGGATATGTTTCAGACAACTTTGTAAATCACAATCTCAACACAAACACTGGAGCCTCATCATATTACACTTTTGGATACAAGTATGGGTTTCATATGGAAGAAGAGCTTTTCTTGAAGAGAGGACCTTTGCAGAAGGGATCTTAAGATCAAACACTAAGAAATACACAAGAGAAAATTACAAGAAAAAGAAGGTATTTAACTTTTATGTTGGTTGCATTTTATTGTGACCAGGTTTGAACTGTTCTATTTACAGTTGTGGAGAAAGAAAATATTTTCCTGACCACAGTTGAAGAGAGACCCTGACAGGGCTTTCCTGCTTGCCATCTCCCATGTCATCAGTGTTTTCTGGGAGAAGAATTTGAGGTGGTTTTCCACCTAAGTGGTTACAGCTGTTTCCACAGGATCAGTCAGATGGAGTTTCTGCCTCTGTTTATTTTGGCTCTGGTTTTCGGCTGGAGCCCAGCAGGATGACAATGTTTGCTCAGGGTCTTGGGACTTTGGACAAACATTCCAGAATTTCTGACTTCTTAACATTAATGTTTGATGAATTTCTGCTCTTAATTTCTTCTGGAAAAAAGTCAAGCCCACTGGGGATTACCCTCAGTCTTACAACAGTATTTTATTTTTTTTGACGGAAAAAAGAGAAATTCATTTACTATCCTGTGAAAATGACCATGCTATAAAAATTAGAAGATACATGTTTCTGAAACTGTAGGGTTCAGTTCTTTTGTAATTTTTTAAAATTTTTTTTTATTTTCTTGTTAAGAACACTGCTTGACAGGAAATACCTACAGCTAAATCTTTTGCAAAAAACCCCCCTGTTACATGTAGGGTGTTAGTTGGGAAGGTTATTATCCAGTAGTTAAGTAGCTCTTTTTTCAAGTCACTGTTTTGATAGCCTCAAAACATACTGCGTCAATACACTGTTGTCAAAGGCAACCTTTAGAAATCAAAATAAACACCCAGGTGAAATTCTAACCCTGGTGGAGAGAATAGCCTTATCATTGACTTCAGCAAGGTCAGGACTTCCTCTTTAGTACCTTATCTCTTGAACAATGGAAAAGCACAAGTCATAGAAGTATATCTTGAGGAGCATTTACTTACTCACGGGGTGCATAGAGAAATGTATTTACAAAATATGTATAAAGGCACTAAATTAAATCTATATTTAAATTACGTTTAATAAGCATATTGCATTGCATGAAATGGCTGCTGATTTTTGTACCTACATACCTTTAGTAACTTGCAAGGAACATCTAAATATATATCATACTTACACCACCATCAGCTGACTTTAGGTTAGCTAGACAGCTCAAAATACCACTAAAAGCTTATGTTGCCCAGTCCTGTGGGTAGGACAGGTTCCCTCTAGAGACTCCTACACATCAGAAGGAGGCAGATGAGAATCAGGTCCAGACAAATCTGGGAAGTTTTTTGAGGTTCCAGGTCTCTCTTCTCTTTTTTTTTCTCCCCACCTTTTCTCCTTCATTCAGTTAGAAAAGAGGGAAGCAGAGCCTCCTCAGGTGATACTAGTGGTCTTATCTTTTTTTATTTACAACAGATAAACAACTATCTTCAACAGTTATTATGAAGCTTTCATAACCAAACAAACAAAAAAAGAGGAAAAGGAAAGTATTGGTGTAAATATAACTAGACACAGGAAGCTGGTTTCCTAATGAATGTACAAGCCTTCACGGCAGCAGCTTGGTGCAAAATGTTTCACACCTTTTCACAGGCTGCAAGCAGTGTAGACACTGGGCCATGGTGACAGCATCCACCTGTCTGGAGAAGTTAACATAAGGAACAGGTCTAGTTTTTTATTTGGAGCCTGATTGCTGCTACTTCCTTCCCATGCCGTGCAGTGGTTTCGATAAGGCATATATTTAATCTTGCCCATACATTTGGCTTTACTATGCCCAGCAGCCAGAAAGAACTGGAGAAAAAAAGTTTTGTAGATGAAAAACCTTGTGTTTGTACTTCTAAGTGCGAAAGGGACAGATCATAACATTTATTGAAGCTCATGCGACAGCACATATCCCCATGAAAAAAACAAACCAAATCAAAAACCCAATAAAACACTTTGAATATATCTTCCCTGGGTATTTTCAATGGACAAGGAGCAATAGACCCTCAGTTATGAACTTGTTGCCTTCATTAATGAGTACATTAGTTAATTCATAAAATAACCTGTAAATCCTGAAGAGAAATTTGATTCTTGCCCATATCTAAATTTGACAAAATTTGCCTTTTGGTATCTCTGTACAACTTTAATCACCAATCTTTCATTTCAGAATAGAAAATACATCTTTTTTCCTTGAATCGAAAAAACTGGGTAGTTCTAGTCAGTTTTTGCCTTGAGATCCTAATCTGAAAAGATGGCAAAGGGATGGTAGCAGAGGAAAATGTAAAGTTAGATCCCTGAGGAAAATAGATGCTATGAGAGAAGGCAATCAGGATGTGAGTGTAAGTGAGGCTGGAAGGCTTGAAATAGGAAGGCTGGATTTTTTTATCTGAGGGCAGAGGGAGGAAAGGTGAAACAAAGGCACCTTATGACATAAAAGAAAAAAGGGAGGTCCTCAGTATAACAATTTGGAAAATTTGGCTGCTCTGCCCTATGGACAAACAAGACTTCCTTTCAAATAGCTACCAGAAAAGGAGAGACAGCCATCCTAAAGCCATTTCTGATTGATTGTCACAGTGCCCCTTCTGTTTGGTGACCCAAATTTTTATGGAAAGAAGTAACTAGTGCACAGACTTTGGCTGTATTTTACCCAAGTAGCTAGGCCAGCTCTTTGCTTGGGAACTGCGAGGAAATACAATATCTGGAATATTTGGAAACATGCTCAACCTAGACCAGATAGCAGTTTACAGTGAAAAATAAAGGTTTGACTGTGCAATTCACTTCCTTATGCAGTTAGTTTGGACTGAGTTACTGAGATATTAAGTAGGAGGAAGGAATAAAACTATTGAAAATATATTGTCAACAATATAGATGTATCAACATATAAAAATCTTTTTAATTCTTATTCTTTTGAGCGTATTTACATAGAGATGAGATCTTGTAATAGCAAGTAAATAGGATGTATTAACCAGCTGCCAAGGATACAGTGGAACACAGTGTAGAACGCCAAGTGCATGAGATGACTAAAACCTGCATGTGATGTCTCTTCCAATAAAATTCTGAACAACTCCTGGTGTCACAAGGACTTTGCCTTAAATGGAGGGAGATACTTGGATTTTTAAAAAGGTAGGAGTTGAAAGATCAGCTAAGGGGTTAAAAAAGAGAATCTTTAACACTATTAGTGAAGATTTGCTCATAGTATGAGTATTTGCTGGTTGCATAATTACTAGGGGAAAAGAATTAGGCAGTGTGAGATCATAAATAATGCATTCATGAGGAATGTGGGTGCGCTTCTAGCAAAAGGAGAACCAGAAGAATCTGTTGCAAAGTTGACATTCCTCTGATTAAGGCTTTCTAACTATTGTTGCAACAGTCAATATTCCCAACGTATAAATCATAGAGGTTTACTGTATTTTTCACCTTTAGTTAGAACAAAAAATTCTAAAAAATTCTTCATACAATCTACATTGAATCTATATGGCATTTGGAACACAGTGAATCCAGTTTTCTAAAACCATTAAGTGATTTATTGATACATAATTTCAAATCTATCCTTTCAAGACACTAAATTCATGAGCACAGTTTGGAAATAAATGGATAGCACAAAACTTAGTTTTATTAAACCAGGTCAATAGTACCTCATCATACAAAGCAACACAGACTTAGAATATGAAAAAAAACACATTCAAAAAAATAAGTAGGATTCCTTGCTGGACTTTACCTTCATACAGATATATATCCAGATGGATTGACTGGGATCATTTTATCATTAGTAATGGCTAATTGCAACTGTTGAAATTTTACTGGAATATTTTTCTAATTGCTAGTTTATCTAAAACAAATGTAAGACTCTGAAATACAGAAAGCACTTTATAACTTTGTTTAGAGAAAAATATCAGCTTGGTCAGCAAAATGGAACCATTCCTTATGCATGCTGAGCAGGTGAGCACAGGATAAGAAAGTCAGTGAGAACGCTTTACACATCAGCAGAAGATGGTTATATAAATAGAACTGCAGAGTGGAAATGAACTACGAGTAAAGCAGAGAAAACTTTTTTCAGAGATGGGCAGCAACAGTTTTAAAGTTTATCACAGGCTCCCCAGGGCAGTGTTCACTGTATCAAGCCTCACAGAGTTCAAAAGCATTTGGACAATGCTCTCAGGCACATGGTGTGACTCTTTGGTCCTGTGCATGTGCAGAAGCTGGACTTGATCCTTGTGAGCATATTCTGTGATTCTGTGATTCTGTGAATCAGCCATGTGAAGACAACAGTACACTCATCTGTATCTTCCAGTACCATTACTCCTTCCAGATTAATTGTGCATCTCCCACAAACGGCTATACAGCAACTGAAGATAGATAACGTCTCAGACCTGAAAACATTTTTCTTGCTTTCCTATATCTTGCTGATGTAATGTAATATCTGTAAAACTGCATTATAGAATCATAGAATCATAGAATGTCCTGAATTGGAAGAGACCCACAAGGATCATCGAGTCCAACTCTTAGCACTGCACAGGACCATCCCCAAGAATAACATCATATGCATGAGAGTATTGTTCAAATGCTTCTTGAACTCTGTGAGGCTTGGTGCTGTGATCACTTCCTTGAGGAACCTGTTCCAGTGCTCAACCACCCTCTGACTGAAGAACGTTTTTCTAATGTCCAGCCTAAACCTCCCCAACACAACTTTCTGCCATTCCCTTAGATCCTGGTGTTGGTCACTACAGAGAGGAGATCAGTGTCTGCCCCTCTGCTTTGCCTCACAGGCAAGTTGTAGACTGCAATGAGATTTCCCCCTAGTCTCCTCTTCTCTGGGCTGAACAGACCAAGTGACCTCAACCACTCCTCGTACAGCTTCCCCTCAGGGCCCTTCACCATCTTCATTGCCCTCCTTTGGACACTCTCTAGTTGCTTTATATCTTTCCAATATTGCACTGCCCAAAGCTGCACACAATATTCAAGGTGAGGCTGCACCAGTGCAGAGCAGAGCAGAACAATCCCCTCCCTTGGCTGGCTGGCAGTGCTTTACCTGATGCCCCCCAGGACACAGTTGGCCCTCCTGACTGCCAGGGCACTGCTGACTCATATTCAGCTTGCCATCGACCAGGACCCCCAGGTCCCTTTCTGTGGCACTGCTTTCCAGCATCTCATTCTCCAGTCTGTATACATATATCATATCCCCAGATACATACCTCCAGGGTTGTCTCATCCAGGTGCAGAATCTGGCACTTTCCCCTGTTGAACTTCATATGGTTGATAATTGCCCAGTCCTCTAATTTGTCAAGGTCTTTCTGCAGGGCCTCTTTGCCTTCGAGGGAGTCAACAGTTCCTCCCAGTTTTGTTTTGTCTGCAAACTTGCTCAGTATCCCTTCCAGTCCTGTGTCCAAGTGATTCATAAAGAGGTTGAAGAGCACAGGGCCCAAGATGGAGCCCTGTAGAATCCCACTAATGAGACAGGTCACCAGCCTGATGTTCCCCCATTTACTATCACCCTCTGTGCTCGACCCATGAGCCAATTGTTCACCCACCACATGATGTGTTTATCCAGCTGTGGGTTGGACAATTTGTCCAGAAGGATCCTGTGAGGGACAGTATTGAAAGCTTTATTGAAATCCAAAAAGATTGCATCAACTGGCTTTTCTTGATCGGCTAGGTGGATTACCTTGTCATAAAAGGAAATCAGGTTTGAGAAGCAGGATTTCCCTCTCACGAAGCCGTGCTGTCTGTGCCCAATGACTGTTGTCTTTCAGGTGCTTTTCAATACCTCCCACAATAATATTCTCCATAACTTTATCAAGCACTGCAGTGAGACTGGCAGGTCTGTAATTTCTGGGGTACTCCTTCTTGCCCTTCTTAAAAATGTTCACCACCTTTTAGTCAGCTGGGAGGTCTCTGGATTCCCAAGACTGTTCAAAAATCATTGAGAGGTTTTGCAATGACATCAAAGAGCAATTTGAGGATTCTGGGATGAATTCCATCAAGCCCCATAGATTTTAGGGATCAGCTGGAGTAGCAGATCCCACGCAATTTTAGGGTCAACTGGGAGTTGATCATTCTTACAGCCATGGTCCTCCAGCTCAGGACATGGACACTGCCTTGGGCCTTCATCCATGTTGAAGACAGAGGCAAAGAAAGCATTAAACACCCCTGCCTCATCTCTGTCCCTGTTTGTGAGGTGACCACCTTCATCCTGTAACAGGTTGATGATAATTCTATACTGCCTATTGCCATCAATATATTTGAAAAAAACTCTTTTTATTGTCCTCCACATTTCTGGTAAGCTTCAACTCCAGCTGACCTATGGCCACATGAATTTTCTCTCTACAGCAGCAAGCAGCATCTCTGTATTCCTCCCATGTCACTTGACCTTGCTTCCACAGGACATATACCTTCCTTTTTGCCTTATTTCCAAGAGAAGATCCCTGCTCAGCCAAACTGGCCTTCTGCTTTGCTTACTTGACTTCTGACATCTGGGAATTGCCTGCTTCTGTGGCATTAGGAGGTGATGTTTGAAATGTGACCGGCATGATGGACCCCAGCACCTGCAAAAACGTTTTCCCAGGGGACTTTACTCACAAATTCCCTGGGCAGCCCGAAGTCTGCTCTCCTCATGTTCAGAGTCGAGATTTTGCTGGCACTTTTTCTCCTGTCAACAGAGATTTTAAACTCACTGCCTTGTACTCACTGTGGCCAAGATGGCCACCAATGTCCACTTTGCTCACAAGATCCACTCCGTGGACAAGGAGTAGATCAGGATTGTTGTCATATCAATTCTAGAGTAATATATTGTGTGCTAATAGAAGCACTCTCAATTGGAGCAGGTAACATTTTTTCCCAAATATAATGCAAGAACTGTATGATAAACAGAAACACAACTGATGTTTGAAAACAGTCCTAATCTGGGGGAGAAGAAGTAAGGAAGGCATTCTCAGCCAATATATTATGAAACTCTTGTGTTTGACGCAACCGCCTATTGGCCCAAAATCTGGGAACAGCATGTTTTTATCATCATCAATGATTAAAAATAAAAACTATATGATAATATATAATTATATCCTAAATGTATAAAAATATTTGTCATCCATAGAGATTCCTAGAAATTCAGGCCCTAATCAAACAAAATGTTTTAATGCCTCAGGGCCTTTGGGAGCTCATTATAAATTATCTCTGCAGGTCAGGCTTGAAGCGCACTAGTAACAACTTGTGAA
Organism: Neopelma chrysocephalum; assembly: GCF_003984885.1. Taxonomy (NCBI): domain Eukaryota; kingdom Metazoa; phylum Chordata; class Aves; order Passeriformes; family Pipridae; genus Neopelma; species Neopelma chrysocephalum. The sequence continues at coordinate 33,873,060 of NW_020897691.1, forward strand.
AATGCTGGCACTGTTTCAATGACCAGTGGCTTTTAGCTACCAGAGCAGACACTTTTAAAAATCAAGAGATTAATTAAAACTTTTCAAGAAAATTGCAAGAAATTATTTAGTCTACTACTTAATACAAGGATTACTGTTCTTCTATCTTTCTAGGGCTACTGGAATAACTGATGGGCATCAAATTAAGGTATAGAATGCAGCTACAATTTCAGTCAAAGACAAAGACAGGTTGTAAAAGGAAAGGTAGGACAAAAGAGCTTCAGTTGCATTGAAAAATTAGTGACACTAATCACTCTAGAAAAGCAATTTGGAAAATGCCCCAAACTGTCATTGCCATGAGGGGGTATTAAGGGCACCAGCACCTCTCTGAATCAGTAATTGCCAGTTATGTCTACAGCTAATTATTTACTGGTTCCCAATAGTTCCTCTGGAGCTAATTTTACTGAGTAGAAAGAATCAACTTGTGGTTAAAAGGAACTGTAAAATAGTGGTAATTTGTTGTTCCAGACTGTTTTTCTTTTGTCTTTTGAGCAGCAGCCTGTAGCAAATACAAGGCTGTCTTGTCATTGTTGCCTGTCATTCATTGTGCTGGTTTGCTTCTCTAAGAGCAGAAGAGGTAAGGCAAATGCATGTTCTAAACAAGTGTGTTGTACTAGTCAAGACTGTAAATAGAGACATGGTATGAAAGTACATCCCACTGAACCACATAAATAGCTTTGTTGAAACACAGGCTTTCTCTAAGGAGTAAAATGTTTCCAGCTGAACTACAGGTCTTTAGAAAGCAATTTTTCACTGATTTGCAGTATGTATTCTTAAAACAAAATAAGAATGCCCTCACGTGAAGGAGGAGCTGAATGGATGATTTTTTTCTCGTTTAGACAAGCTTTCATGTTGAAGTGATCTTGTTTTGAACTGCTTTTAGCATTCTCTGCCACAGTTAACAGCTTCAAATATTTATTTTAAAAGGCAGAAAATTATTGTTAATTTTATGTTGTCAAACAGCCAGCCCATGCTTCGTTTGGGAGTTAGAAGAGAGAGACAAGCATAAGAAACATCCTTCTATCTAGTGGGCTGGTAATTGTATTCTAATCAGTTTAACAAATTGAGTGTAAAGGAAAAATGCTTCACAAAGGAAGTAGCTCAACTCTAGTCTTGAATCCCTGTCAGTGTCCCCTCGCACATTCTTGCATCACACCATCACCAGTCAGGAATCTAACCCCATATACTGCCAAATATGGAGATTTTTTTAACACTCTTCCCCTCCTAACTTCCCCAACTTCCCCTAGCTTACTGTCACTCTCTTTCTTTACAAAACGAGTACCATTATTCCATTATTTCTATTTTCCAGGCCATTTTTAATTCTTCCTCCAACTTGTCCTCACCAAGGCCTCCAAAGCCAAGCCATGCCCAACACTGGTGTTCTTTTTATCCAATGATGCAGGCAATGTGAATCCCAGCTGCCTTCTCCTATTTCAAAGAAAACTACGCTATGTCATGCATATCCATGGAGAATATCCATCACAGAGGCAGGTAGCAGGTGAACCTGGAATAGGTGAACCACAGCAAAGACATGGCAGAGTAGCTCAGGTAAGCCAGGCCAAAGGGACCACAAGAAACATGGACGCCAACCACCCCTTCAACTATTTATGCCTAATGCTAGTAGGAGCATTCAATCATACAATAGTGATACTCTCTTTGAAAAAAAGAAAGACTTTTGACTTCATCTTTGGGAATGGCCGTCTACCCCATTTCTGGGTTCAGGAGCACACCATAAAGATTACTTTGGACTTATTGATTTGAACTTGCACAAGTGTAGCCAGCTAGGGTAATGCTAATAAAAAATTGCTTGGTGCATGCTAGCTGCCACAGTTTTTATGAATTAATCAGTGACCCCAGGCCCAGTGTTATCAAGACTAACACCAGCTCAGATATAGAGCTAGAGAGTGCAGATGGACATGAGCTACATGTGGATAGCACATCCGCAGGGTTTTTTTGCATCCATGTTCACAGAATCACAGAATGGGTAAGCTTTGAAGGAACCACAGATGGTCATCTGGTCCAACCTCCCTGCTCAAGCAGGGTCATCCTAGAGCACATGGCACAGAACTAGGTCCAGACAGTTTTTGTCTATCTCCAGTGAGGGAGGAAGACTCCATAACCTCTCTGGGCAACCTGTTCCAGTGCTTAGTCACCCACACAGTAAAGTTCTTACTCATATTGAGGTGGAACTTCCTGTGCATCAGTTTCTGCCTGTTGCCTCTCGTCCCATTGCTTGGCACCACCAAGAAGAGCCTGGTTTTGTTAACTATATCCATGTCCTTGTTCTGTTACAGTCCCATCAAGTATAGACAAATTTATTTCTGCTTATTTGTAATTATTTCTGAAATTGTAGTTGTGGTTCTAGATTGCCAGATTCTATAGCTTTAATCCGATGTTAATTGTCACAACTTCTCATGACATCAGTGAAGATTCACTGACTATTCCTCATTTCACTTTCATTAAATCTGGGGTTTAATGATGGGTTGAGTTTTCCCACACAAGCAAATACCTGCTTTCAAGTCTCTTAGCTGTCCAGAATTCTTGTCACTGAACAGAAGGGCTTATTCAAATATTAAAGTCAAGTTCTGCAGAAGGAACCTGTTTGCCTTCAGCTTTCACTGGATTTGTCACAAATCGACTTGCAGCACATTTTGGAAGAACATATTTTAAGACATATTGCTGTACAACAACGAAATCTCAGTGCTGATAAATCACAGATCTCATATCTGGTCTGAAAAGGCAAGAAAAAGAGTAAGGAAAAAGGTCTCTGAAAACTTTTACAGCTGGCTAAGAGAGAAGCAGATGAAATTTTAGAAGGACTATACTTCTCCTAACAGTTAATAGATTTCACTTACAGAGCAGCGTTTGTCAGGATAGACCCCAAAGTTCTTTACAGTGTCCAGCTACTATAGGTACATCATCGCTGAAATGCACTAAGCTACCCTCTGAGAGAAAAGGGCAGCTGGTATCGTGGAGCAAAGGGTTGTGTGATACTGGATACATATGAAAGTTTAGTTGTTATAAACTAGAATACTAATTCACATCAGCAAAGAGCTTGCTTGAGTTTGTAAAGGAAAGAGGCATCTTGACGAATAATTCTCCTGCATCACACTGAATCTGGAAGAAAGAGAGACTTCCTGACATAAACATAAACAAAAAAATCATACTTTCTCAAAAAGCATAAGGCAATTCTTTAACGAACATGGGATCATGTTGAAGAGGGAGACAACTTCTTGAGTGGCTCATGAAAACACCATCTCCTAGTGCTCCCTGATTTCAGCCTAATTAAAAGGACATGTCAATGGTCTAGTTTTGCCTGGTTCCTTATTGTGGTTACAAGCAGGGCAATCCTTACATTTAGACCACTAATTTCCTTCTGTCAAGGTTTTATCACAAGCTGTACTTGAGAGTTGATGGAGAAGATAGTGGCATCAAAAAAATAAATTAACACAGAATTGTAAAATATTATCATGTCATAAAATGAAAACGTGTTGCTCGGTATCCATGGCAACTGCAGAAACCAATGCTCTTTAACAGCCTTGCCTGAAATCATGTAAACTGCTTTGATAAAACATGAATCGTGGCAGATGGATATGTGAAAATAAAAATAACTTTGTATCCAATCTATTTTCCACCCTTGAAATACAGTGTGAGTTATATAACTTTATCAGGAATCATTTTGTTACCATGCCAAGGTAGAGGTAGCATTTTTTCTATACATCTCCACAGAGATAAGAATGGATTCAGCAGAAATGGTGCAATAATTAAGCCCAGCAAATAAATGCTCCCTAGCATCTCTGAGAAGTAAATCTAACCCTGAGCTCCAGAGAAGACAAGCTGTGAGTCTTTTGTGCCAGGAAAGGGACTAGTTTTGGGCTTTGGCCCAATTTCATGGGTAGTGCACCTGCTTCATGGCATAGGCTAGAGCCACACATTTGCTTTCTGTAAGCAAGAATCATGAAGGAACAGTGACAGAGGTGAAAACAGAGCCAGAGACACATTAGGCCAAAATAGTCTCCACCAAGTAACTTCAATACTGCTCCATGGAGCTGCAGCTGAATATAGTTTCACTGGTTGTTTTTTCCTTCAGGAAAGAAAATCTACCTTCAGCTCAGGATGAGCTGTCATTGAATGAACTGGACACCACTTAGCTTCAGCAAAAATTAGAACCTGGTTCTGTGAGCACCAGATTGCAGGCTACTGCTCCGGTTTTAATCAGCTTTCTGTTAAGGGAGGTATGTCGTTTTATATTTGGCTTTTGTACAACACCACTTGAACATACAGGTATCCATCACTGCAGGGAACGAGAGTGAGAAACACATAGAAGAATTAGGAATTCCTTCAGGATCTGGATCCACAGATCTGGTAAGCAGAGCTTATAATTTTTCAGAGGTCATGTGGTATGGCTAGGGGTCCTGCCCAGTGTAGGGGCATCATCTGTTCAGTGCATGAAAAACACCCTCAACACTGTGACTCTTTACAAGGCAAGAACCATACCAGTGGTCTATCAAATCCATTTTGTAGAACCCGATAAGAAGTCATCAAACATTACTTTTCATCCTTACCAATCTGAACACATGAAGACAAAGTAGCCCAATTTTAGAAAACATAGAACTTCAACACAAAGGCTCTGGATTAACATCGCCATCTCCAAGAGTGGTGTCCTCTGCAAGTGCTGGAGTTGAAAGGCATCATTCATGAATTGTAAAAATATCCCTTTCCTCAGGAACACACATTGCTTTTTTTCTTTATCCTAATAGTGTTATCAGATAGAAATATGTAAAGTCTGTCTTCACCTCATGCTTATCATATAACTAACAAAACCAAAGCAAACAAACCCCTAAAATGTGTATTTTGCAAATAGGACCTCTTTCACTGGAAATACCACACCTACCACTCACTTCCCTCTCTTCTGGAAAGGTCCTTGGCCCTTTCAAAAGACACAGGCCACATAAACTCCAGGATGAGTTGTTTTAAGTCAGAATGGGGTTCAGTCCAGAATGGAATTGTTTTGTTAGTGAAAGAGAGCAACTTCAGAAATAGGCTGTGTAAACACTGGAGGCAACATCGGGTTTCATTATCAAAGTGCACTAGGGGTTGACCTCACAAAGCCATACTGTCACTTAATCACAACTGCAGGATTGGAGTTTATATTATCCCATACCTTTTTGAAGTCACAAATGAATTCAGCAAGTATATGAAGAGGCCCCAAGGCATTTTAGGTTAAAAGCTCTTTCCCTCATTTTGCTAGATTCTAGCCTATTCTCTTCTTAGAGAGAAGAGCAAACATTTTTTCTTAGCATTTTGTTTAATGAGACTCAACTGTATTTTACTTTATTTTCAATGTAGAGTCCAAAATTTGATATTCTTTCTTACAAAAGACCAAATTGTTTTTCCACACTCTTTTATTTTCTTGAAAGTGATTTTTTCTGGGACATATGAGTTATAGCACTACTGGAAAATAACTGTTTGAAGACTTACACTTTTAATTTCAGTTCCCCTTATCGAGTCTCTTTGGCTCCATCTTGTGATATGCTGATATTAGAGTCTATACATTGTAATCGTCATCTCCTTTTTGCTATATCAGAAAGCACTGTTGTTGCTTTTTTACTAATCCAAAAGTTACATCTGAAGCAGTTCAGGGCTTGAAAAACAGTGGGGGCAGAAAAAGGTCCATCAGTGTAGTCCCTTTGAATTTAGTTCATCATAAGAACTGGATGTTTTTAATAATAATTACAATGACAATAAAAATGCCAGTTCTTTACAATATTCTTATGTGAAGTCTCAGAGCAGCTTAATGTAACTGACTTCATTTGTGTAAATAACACTTTTGAGACACTAGTTATGTCATATTCTTGGTATAACAGGTTTTTGCAAACTGCATGTGAGGGAAGTTCCATATTTCTAACATAGTAAAGGTCCTGAAAACTACAGTGACATATAATTCTGAAAATGTTTTAATTTTGTTTGTCTCCCCTATGGGGATAGAATAACTGCATAATTAATGTTACAAAGTAGTGACACCAGAAATAAACTGAGAGGAATAAATAGACTTCTGAGTTGCTTTAAACTCCAGAAATACAGTGTAATATATATCAAGATCCAGTCTGCATCCTGTCACAGTAAAAGTATGTCCCAGAAAAACAGAGTGAGCCTGATTCCAGTTCCAGAGACACTGGTGCAATTTGGTTGCAAACTTGCTGAATTCACTGGTATGAAAAGATAGATAGAATCTTTCTTTTTATGCTTAGAGTTTGTCACAGAAGGGATTTTATGGTAGGGAAAGGGAATTTGAGATTACTGTCTATTTAAAATGACCCTTTTGGAGCACATATAGGCTTTATTATGCTTTCCGCACATACAGCTGTAGTGCACGCTGCATACAAATGTACACGAAATATTTGCAACTTACAAGGCCATTTCAAGACCTCACACCTAAGCTGCAAAGGTCTCCATGCTACATCAGTTTAGGAAGCACACATAAGTTGTTTTGCCAAAGCTTTACTATTAGACCAAATGAAAACAAAACACAACAAACCCCCGTCATCTTTTTCCATGTCATTTAGTTTTTATTCCTTTCAACCATTTTCCTGTTTTACTTTGGAAATCTCTTTACTTAGTTTTCATGTTTCCTGCCTGCATCACTTCCTGTGCATCACTCACATCCTGTCCATCTCTTTCTTGCAGGTGTCGTAACCTTTACCAGAGAGACTTAGCTTTGTGTACTGCAACACATCCTGCTCTGCTCCTTGTCTCCCTCAGGCCTAGGAACCATCCATTTCCTTGGGAACATTCCTGTATTGAAAAGGATTGGCGTCATCCTTCAGAGGCCTCTGCTATGCATAAGCACAAAGAGAGGAAACAAGGGGAATGTTAAACTTTTGAGGATGGCAATTTGGGAGGGACCAGCCTTTGGAAACAAAAGTCAGTAGTGGCATTAGCAGGTCAAATATAGTTTCCTCATGAGAGATGGAGATGTTGACACTATCAATCTTTTATGTTCAGAGAAGCTTATGAAAATAACTTTCACCAGAGGGATTAAATGAAAAAGAAATATTTCTAGTCTTCCTAATCAGTTGGTCCCAAAAGCCTCAGCTACTGTTGGTGTCACTGTATTTTTCAGTGTCTTACTCCAAATATAGATAACTGTCCTTTTCATGGCACTTCCTAAATGCAAGAAAGTGAATGTGATGTAAAGGGAAAAATGATAAAGAAGTTAAAAGAAGCACATCTAAAAGAAGCTGTCTTTTCAAAGATCACAGGTTGTAATACATCTGCCTCTGTATACAGCTCTCTAGATGTCAGCACTATTAAAACAACCAAATAATTGTTTAACCTATAATTTTGTCATCAACAGAAATGAAAAAATAAAAAAACAAACCTTTCCTTTCTTTTAGAATATGGGAGCAATGCTGTATTATGATAGTAACGATTGAAGAAAGTCAGTGGGGGCCACCAACAACAGCAGTTCTGTACAGACTGTTGCTTTCCCTCAGTTTTTGTTGAAAACAGTTTTATCTTAAATTAAAATCTTGATCCTTTTTCCCCCTTCATTTCTCCAATTTGACCTAAACAAAAATGAACCACAACCAAGGAAAAACAATAGCAATATTCTGTAATAAGAAATAACATCCTGTGGGGAGAATCCCAGAGTGCCATAGTGTTCACAAATACACACAAACACTTATAGCAGAATGGTTAGTAATAAGCAACATTTGGTACCTGAACAGTCAAATAACCTCTTTTTAATTCTATCAGGAAACAAACAAACAAAAAATTATTCCAGGTATACCATGACTGTGCATTTTAAATACTGAGTGTTGAGTGACTGCAACACCCGAGTCAGTCCTTTATGGATAACTTTCAGATATGCTCCATTTAGATACGTGTTCTGACTTTCTTACAAGATCACAGAATTGGTCAAGTTGAAAGGGACCACAGTGGTTCATCTGGCCCAACCTCCCTGCTCAGACAGGTTCATCACCTGGCACAGGATTGCACCTTTACAGTTTTTGAACTTTGCCAGTGAGGGAGACTCCACAGCCTCTCTGGACAACCTGTTCTAGTGCATGGTCACTTGCATAGTAAAAAGTTCTTCCTCTTGTTTAGGCAGAATTTCCTGTGCATCAGCTTCTGCCTATTGCTTCTCGTTCCATTGGTTGGCAGCACCAAGAAGAGGCTGGCTCCACCCTCTTGACACCCATCCTTTAGATATTTATACACATTAATGAGGTCCCCTTTCAGTCAGTACACTTACAGTAATTGTATATGTCATGTCTCTCTAAAGATAGAGGTGAAAGCATTCGTGTTTTGGAGAGTAATTTATTTCCCTAACCAATTCTTCTACTCATACATTTTTATCTGAGTTTTGGTTGAACCTTGAACAGTAAGCATGTGAGCTGTGCTTTCATATTAAATACTGCTGATACAACCTCAAACTCATTGTATTTTTTGGTTCTTGTTTTCATAAGACTCTGGTTTTTTTGCTCTTTGCCCAACTTAAAGAAGCAGGAAATGGGTGTATCGAAGATCTGACATTCCCTCTTGTGAAAGGAAGGGAGAGAACGCATTCTACTTAATTTTTCTGAGCACAGCATTCTCTCACCATATTTCTACTGCTTTTGCACAGTTTCATTATGTTTCAGCCATCCTCTTCAGACACCTCTTTGGCTGCTCTGAGCATTTCTAATCACAGAATGATGAAAGGGTGGGAGCATCTTCTGCACCAGGTATGAAAGCACTGTACCAGTCTGGGTGTGTCGCAGCGCTTTCAGTGTCCTGTGAGTGAGATCATGAACCAGTCTCACTTCTTTACAGATAGGATAATACTGCTTAAGTACTTGACTTATGCTTCAGCATAACTCTCTTTTATTTACCTAGCTTTTACATCTCCTGCAAATGAGAACCAGGTCTTGTTTTGAGACCTCATGAAGTTGTCCCTACTTCCCTAAAGGTTTGAGAAAAGTCTTTGCTACTGTTAAATGTCCAACCATCTGGGTTTTGCTATCCTGAAAATCTTATGCTTTAGGGTTATCATGCTCCCATAGCTCCAGTTAATCAAATCTACTGGAAACAGATCTTTGCTGGGAGCAGAAGGAGCATCATTTAGGTTCCAGTAATGAGTTGCCCATGCAGATATCAGCTAAATGTCACATAAAGTAATGCAGCTGCTGCACTTAAAAATGAAACACAGCTTTGGAGAAAGTAAAATTGTCTTTCAAATTCTTACCTCAGGTCAATGATACTGCATACAGCACAGAGGTGGCCTGGACCACAGGTTCTCCAAATAGAGCCTTAGAAAATATGGCAGGAGATTTTGATGTTTTTAGTCTCCATGTCTCTGAAGTCAAGTGGTTGGTTCCCAAATGAGAACAAAGGTAATGAGTAAGGGATTAGTCATAAAATCTGTGATGTTAATTCTTTTGAGGACTGCACTATCTGCTTTCTTTGCTCCTTAATGGCAGGCAAGGAACTGGACTCAGCCAGTGCAAAGTTGCGTTAAACTGTCACCTCTAAATCTTCATCACCTTTCTGAAAGTCAGCAAGAGGAATATGTAAGATTTTAGTAGTGTGTTCTTCTGGTCTTTTTTTTTTTTTTACTTTCCCTTTAGATGTATGGTTTAGACCATCACTTCCATCCCAGCTTTTATTCTGCAGCATGTGTTCATTCTATTCCAGAACGTAATGAAACTTGTGTTATTATGAAAATTACTTTTTAAAATATAAATTTGTGCAATTCTTCAGTGAGGCCACTGCTGATTTCTGAAGTCATATTCCCATCTTGGGTAACTCCAGGTGAGTTATATAAGGGTTAAATTGGCTAACAGTTCTTTATTATTATTTATTTATTTTTGTCCTGCTACTAACTGTATGTTTATATTCTGCATGTACATAAAGATCTCTTGAGAAGCACCACTAGAAGGAGATTTTGAAAATGTTTCTTTACCTCTGGCCAGCATAAAATGTACTGGCTTGCATTTTTCAAACCTTTCTCACTATTTCCCTTGTGAGAGATGTAATGCACATACTGGAGCCAAGTATTTGCTGCGATTTCCTTTCTCTCCTTTTTGGCTTGTGCACACACCCCTGAGGAGTGTGCACACAAAGCTCAAGGAAGCCATTAGCTCAGGCTTTAGTGAATGCAGAAAGCATGAGACTTACAGCACTTACCAAAAAAATTCATTGTTCAGTTCCAGAATACATTATGTTGTTCCGGGTTGTATTCTAAGGGTTAAAGCAGGAAAGTGAAATTCCAGAGACCTGACTTCTTTCCCATAAAATTACCCTATCTGAAAGTTTCTCTGATTCAGTTTACACTTTTTGAAGTAATAATTGTAATTCATCTCACCTCATGTACTGTGGGTAGTTCTGGTACTCTTCGGGAACCTAAAAATACGCTAGGAAACTTATTGCAGCAGCATATAGGCAGGAAAAGAAGTGACCTACAACATACTGCACAACTGGGAAAACATAGGAAAGGATACTCAAACATGACAGAAAAGCAAGCCTGTGTAAGAAAGATGAATGTTTATGAAGGGCATTAAGAGATACCAGAAAAGGCATTCTTTTCATTTCTGTCACCGGTCATAGCTCAGACTTTCTGAAACATGAACCTCTCCTTTGGTCTCCCCCTTAGCCCCCCGCCTGTAACACAGAGTTAAATTCCCAAAAGACAGAGACAGAGACACATGATTTCCCCAGAAGATGTATATTTAAATGTATGCATATATATGTATAATTATTCTGTGGGTGGCAGGAGATGAATTCTCTCTATTCTCATTAGCCTCTTCTCCTGAGCCAGTGTGACCTTGTGTGAGCAGCTGGGATCTGCTTCTCTGGGGCTTCGAGCTTCAGCACAAGGCGAGGATCCTTTTCTCCACCTCTACCCCTTTCATTGAGAGGACTCGGGTTGTAGCACAACCCACAAATGGGAGCAGATCAAGGGGAAAGAAAGAGGGGAGATTTTCATTTAGCATCTTCTCTCCCTGGTGCTTGAGCATTGAGTCTACAAAAGGAGCATCATTCCAGCCATGCCTGGAGGAAAAGGAGCAGAGCCAAGTCTGACTGTTCTTATTTAACTGTTGCAGATGCCATGAAATCACAAGACAGTCTAAGTCTCTTCTTTTAATTTACTTTAACATGGCATGGATTTGGAAAAGCAACACAGAAGACTTAGCCTTTTACCTGTCTTGATTGCAGTTGCTACAAGAAACACCTTTAACTTCAGGCATATCTTCATGATGGATTAATCAGATATGAAATCCAGATCTCTTGCTAAATTCTAACCTTACCATGCTCAGATTGTGATTGTCTCAGCTCCTAAATGATGGGCATGTGGAACTGTAAGACAGTTTGGTTTTAGTTAAAACTCACTCTACCCTTTCGAAGACTGCTATTGCATGTTTCCAAGAACTGCTGTCCTCTGCCTCTTCTCTGATGCCTCTGAGAGCTTCCAAGAGTTCTGCTAGTTTCATATGAGCGGAGACAGAAGCTTGCAAGAAGTCCATATCTTCCTTCTTTGGCTCAGAGAGGCCCCCAGCATTGAAGATTAATCATGCGAGTTTATTCTGTTATTTATATTATCTCAAAAATTTCATACCCAAGCAACATCCTGAAAATTGTTGAAAATATGCATTGAATTCCAAGTAATGTTTTCCGCTTAATGTGTAATGTCTAGTTCCTTAGCTCTGACTCTGCACTCAAGGAATGATGATATATTCTGCTCTATTTTGCTGACCTCACACCCCCTACCATTGAGTGGGACAAGCAGCAGTGAGGATTTCCTGGAGTTTCGGTAATACTCACTCAAAAAATGTCTACAGCAGTGGATCTCTCTCTCTCCACACTTGCATGAAGACTAAAACTACAGATCAGATGCAAAATTTTTTTGGGGAAATACATACACCTGTTTTGCAGACATGGAAAGTGTTAGCTAAAACGCTGAGTACTCTAATGTCAAAGCAAAATGTTCTGCAACACTGTGACAGCTGGATGCAGGAATAGCTACAATCTGCAGGTCAGAACTGGTAGGAATCTGATCCAGTGCCATGGAAACAGGCATCAGTACCTGCCAGGAGCTGGAAAGCCGCAATATTTATGGCTTGTCTTATTGCTGCACATTTGCATCACTGACGTTGAAGCCATGCCACACTTTACATGACAAAGACATGCTCCCAGTACAGAAGTCTGCTCTTGAGCAGACTTTGACGTTGAAGGTTGCAAAAAGCGATTCTCCCTCTAAATATTCAAATTGTGTTTAAATCGTACCTATCAATTCCCCTAAATATAAAATAAGCCTGACCATGGCTGCAGGGATTTGTGGAAGGAAAAAATCATAATCACTATTTCCTAACTGGTAAGCAATTAGCTAATTATGCTACAGGACTTTTGAAGTTTGTTAAATGACTAATAGCTGGTTTATAAACAAAACTGGCTGGATCCAGCTAGAGAAGGAAAATTGGCAGGAGCTGGGAGGCTGTCAGGTGTCACAAGGAGGCTGTTTGGAGCAGAGATGGTTTATTAGCTTGTCTTATTAAGCGTGAGCCAACAACAGAGTTTTTAAAGTATGAATATAGATGTATATTTATTTATTTAATGTACCATATCTATGAAATATATATTTTATAAAGTAATATCTAGAGAGTACTATATACACATACAATATAATATTGTACGCGTCAGTATATATAATTTACATTTATAAGTATACATATACAATACGTGTATAATATGTAATATAAGTATTTGCTTGGTATTTTAAATCAGATCAAATCAACTATTTAATCAAAATTCTTGCTTAAATATCCCATTTGAAAACAGTGACATACAAAGCACTGTTCGAAAACATTTCTCCCTTTTCAAATATGCTATGCTACAGTGCATGAGAGGAGCATCCTGTGACCCATACTCTCATCCTCTCAGAGCTGTAGCGGTGTAGACCATAATTTGTCTGCATGCAATTCTTCTTCTTACAATTGGATTTGTAATTCTTCTGCAGAGGAAGCTAAACACATATGTTTTTTAGTAAGAAAGAATATCTGGAGATAATCTCAGTGACCAACAAAACCATCCAATTAATGCAAAAGCCATGGGTATCTTAAGGGAATTTCAGAAAACAGCCACTGTTACTTTAGCATTTTCAAATGTCAGAGGGTCACATTCTTCTGTGGTACAAAATAACAATGATAAAAAGTGTTTAGTGGTAAACCATGAGTCAACTGTGATAATTCTGACAACAGCAGTGGCCTCAGTATGGGAAACATCATAGAAAATCCCATCACAAAGCTACAGTCAATTGTGAGCCTACACTATGATTACTCAGGAGAGGAATCAAATCTGCTGAACTTCAGGAAAACTCTCTTGTTTTCTCTGCCCTTGTAGCAAACAGATTCTCACTCTGATCTCCTCCTCACTGAGAACCAGCACTAAAGGAAGAAATTTCTTATGAAAAAACTGGAATGCAAAAATATTGAGACAAAGCCTGAAAGCTCTCCTGAGCATTACTAAGGAAAAGCTCTTTTCAATATCATTGAAAGTCTTGTGTATTTGAGGAGTTAGGTCCTCTTCTAAGTGTTCTCATTTGTCTGTTTCATTCTATGAAGAGGTGAAGTCACTCACTTCTGGCAAAGTCAAAGGAAACATTAGGAGAATAAAGAAGATTGTTTGAAGGATAAAGGAAGGATCAAAGTCTGTCTTAGTAACAAGTGCTATTTATTACCTTTCCCAATTTACTCATTTCTGTAGAGACAAAGAAATCTATGCAAGGAAATGTAAATATATGTAAAATTACAAATGCTGTATGTGCATCTCCAAACCTTGGGTAAAAAATATGAAAGATATAGCTACTTATTGCCCTCATTTGTTCCGGTGTTCTGATTGCTTCTTTTAAACTTTTACACCACAGTTTCTAGTGAAATTATTGCCTTGGCTGAGCAATCAACATCTAATCAAGATTCCTTGACAGTAGAGCTTTCAACATAAATATATTTCTCCTGTCTCATTTGTGAAATATGGCCAGAATCTCAGCGAAAATCGCAGAGTTGCTTAACAGATTCACACCCATTTAATGAACTGAGAGTCTTGCAGGTCCACTTCCTTAATTTACTCAGTGTATATTTTCTGTTTATATAATATTTGACTGTTTCCAAGTAAATTTTTGTTTATTCAGGAATCCCCTCTTAGTCCATCCATAAACACTCTCCAAATTACCTTCAAACTCTCATTCATTTGTAACAGAAAATGAAATGGGCTCTCTGGTTCAACAGTAGCTCTGACAAAGTGGAGGAAGAGACTGGTGCTGAGAGGAAGAAATGGGTGTAGCACAAGGCCGAGCCTAGAGAAGAGTTGTTTTGCAGAGGGGGCTGATAGGACTGCAGGCATCAGTGCCAGCTGCCCACAGCTTTACATGACACAGTTGGCACTGTTTATTTAAACAGACTGATAAATGTGACCTCCTAAATGAAATGTTAGTAATTATGCAGTATAGACAGAGAAGGCTCACATTAAAAGCGTTTCATAGCAGTTTCCTTTTTTATTTTTGTTTATCTGTTTGTTTTGAAAGGGAGAAGATTAGATAATTTTCAAATGAGTTCTCATTTGTTAGCACAAATACTCAGTAGATATTCCCTATTGAGTGACTTTGGCCCTGTATCTCCCGTATTAGTTCTTCCTGAAGGAAAAGAAATGCAGTTTTCAAGAGAGTGTTAAAAGGATAAAGACCAAAATGTGAGATGTCAATAAGCATTTTCCTTGTTTAACTGTGATCACTGCATGTGTTAAAGTAAGAAGACCTTGAGGGATACAGTTGTCCTTCATGGAAGATTTATTGTAAAATGATACTGTGTCACCATCTCATTATTAATCACACTTTTTATCTTTTTTCAGTTTTTAGTGGAATGAGATGCTCTTGTGTAGCTGTTACTGGTGCTTGAAGAAATATTTTTGCCTAACAGCCAAGTTTCAGTACGAATTAAAAGAGGAAAAGAGATTCAAAGGCACAAGTCCCTCTGTCACTTCCACCCAAATAATGACAAGGCAAAAATATACACACTGTAAGTTCAAATGGAAAAGCCATCAAAGGAAATAAGGTATTGTCATGTTCTTCCGAACAGTAACACAACGAGGGCTACTCGGTACTGAAAAATAGCCACAAAGTGTTTGCTGTATTATTGAAAAGATCTTGGATTAGCCATAGGAGCAAAAGGTATGAACATCTTCTTCTGAACATGTTATTTGCAGGAATTGCAGCCAGTACATAAATTAAGTTATCATTTAGTGTTATTTAGATTCATGCAACACTAAAAATAGAAGACGATAATTAAGTCCTTCTTCTATCTATACACTATAATTTATCACTAAGACCATCTCCCACAGTCTTAATGAAAGATCTTTAGAAAACTAGTAACATAATAGATAGTCATTAGAACGTATATTTCTAACTTAGAGCTATTTTAGGCTCTCATTATCATGATATCTAGGAGCTCTTCAAGGTATTGAAAAAGGAGTTCCTTGATGAACTTCATGTTGGGTCCTGCTCTCTCCCTCACTTGCATATAGGAGCCTTTGCTTTGGCTAAAGAGGAGTCAATTAAATGTGTCAAAAAGCTGTGTACAACTTAATATGTATTCTTCATGGCTCCATTTTTCTTTCTGATGAATTTCAGTTGGCAGGAAAAAGTTATAGCTACTTTTTCATCTTCTCATATAAAAAGGAAATGTAACTATCAGAAAATGGATAGTTTAGTTTTAGTTTTTAGTTTCAAAATTGTAATCTTTGCCCGGTATAAACTGGCAAAATGTCACTGGGTATTTCTAGATCCATGGTGATCTAAATCAGTTAAAGATCTATTACAGCAGAAACTTTCTTTGCTCTCTGTACTGGCTGGGGTTTTGTCTGTGAATTTTTTTATGTTTTTACTGATTTCAATCTCTCCTTTTTGACATGTTTTTAACAGGAAACTTTTACCTAAGTGTGCAGAAAGTTTCTTGTAGGTGGAAAATACTACTTTCCCCATTATATCTCTTATTGTGAAATTCCTACCTGGTCTGAATATTTATGGCAGGTTTTTCTTCACCATTTTTCCATGTGCTTGTCAACTGTTTGGTACAAGTGAATAGATGTATTTTTTCTTTACTGTGTGTTGATTTGCAATCAGTGATGCAGTTTAGCTTAAGTCACCAGTGATTCAAAACACTGTTGTGATCTTAAAAAAATTACTCCATATTTGTTGGGGTTGCAACAACAAAACACAAGTTCATGGCAGCCTCTTTCACTTCAGGATGGGTTTTTACATGTAAAGGAACTGCTGTTGCTACTATCTCAGTGGTTTGGCTTAGAGTGAGAGATTAGATGGACAGCAGTAGATGTAGTGGTGATATTTGACAAACACAGGCATTTTCTGTACTGGTAAAATAAGACACAGGGCTTGGTATATTCACATGTCTAAACTATGGTTGATGCCTTCCATTAGCAGCAGGCAGAATAATTATTTTCTTTGGACTTCAGAATCCTGAAGTTGCAGGCGTCTTGGCAAAGCAGGCCACTCCAAAACTTTCTGGCACTCTATTGTTTTTCTTGATCTTGTTTTGATTTTCTTCTTTTGTTGTCTCTTACTCTCCAGTCTCTATTTGCTAGCATATAGGCCATCCCACTTCTCTTAGATCATCTCTTATAGACTGCAGTCAGCTTAGTATCCTGAAGCCCTGGTCACTCATTGCCTATCTGGGGGACCCGTTGTAGGTCTCCTGCATCCTGGAGGTTTGCTTGCCATGGAAACACGAATTTGTAAGGAGTTGGGGGGGTGTTATATGCTCAGACCTGATAAAATTGGATTTTGCCATGGTGAGTTCTTCCCCATTGCATCAGTGGAATGTGGATGTTGCTGTGTCTTTAGCTGTAGCGACCAACAGAACACCAGCCACTGGATTCCCACTATGACATGCCTTACAGCTGAGGGAGAAAAGGGCTTTTGGTCTACCACTTTTCTCTTAGCTTTTTCTTAGACAATCTCTCCTTGTGTATTATCAATTATCCAGACATGTAGCTGTGCTTTGCAAGAGTGTTTCCTCCTTAAGGTAGAGAAAATCAAATGCCTTCTCCAAAATCAGTTCATAGATATATCTGACTCTATTGGTATAAAAAATGAATGAAGGACAAAAAACTGTCTCTGCAAGAAAGAATAAATTTCCACTTGCGGTTCATAGTGACATAAAGCTGTTTTCAATTGTTTTTGAAAGAAAAGAGGGATATATTCAGTCTTCTGTTATTGGTACCTCCCAACCTGCTTTAACTTTAAATCTGATGCCCATGATAATTCTAAAGAGTACAGTCCATCATAGTACACATCTACATACTGTGAGGATAAACAGTCTTTGGGGTGTTATTTGTCTTAAACAGGTTATTCAAAAGGTCACTGAACTAGATAATTTTTTTTTAATTAACCTGGGAATAGTGAATGTAGAAGATTGTATTTTATGTGTGTACTGCTAGAAGCAAAAAAGGAAACCCACAGTTATTAAAAGGCTTTTATTTGTCTTAAAAAACTTTCCCAAAGTGGAAAATATTAATTATATGTCAGCCAATAACTCTTAGGTTAATCAAACAGATTCACAGATAGTTAGGAAGGTAAAGAAGAAAAAAGTGTAGATAAACAAAATTTTGTAAGTTTACACACTATTTTACAACACAATAAAACAAGCTATGTAGAAACTTAGCTATGCAAATTTATTGCAAAGCCCAACGTATGTTTTGCTTTTTTACCAAATTATTTAGTCCTTTCACTTGTGTAAAATGTTAAATCAAATAAAGGACAGCAGAACTTACATTCCACAGATAATGAGAAACATGCCATTTAATACACATTTAAAAGCTTAGGTCAATCATAACATTATAGAGGTATTGACTTTTGTTTCTTGCTTTGCTCAGAAGGTGTAATTTTCAATCTCCCCTTTAATTTGGGAGAATTTGGATATACGCAAGGGCATATATCTTTTAATAAATTCATGTAAAATTTGTGCAAATTAATTCTTAAGTTGGCTACTCATTGTATCTCTGTGTATAACATTATCCAAGGAAATAAATAATTGCAAGCTGGGATGATCTGAATTTTTTGCCACACTTGAGCAGAAATACTTTGACTGGAAATATGCAGATGTTTAAATATTCCTAGTAAGTTGATAGACATAAGACTGTTCCTTCCAAGAGGATGTTACATCATTTAGGAGCTTAAACTTCTTTGAAAGTCATTAACTCTAACTTTCTTAAAAGCCTTTGAAAGTTTCTTCTCCTGCTTTTCCTACAACTTTTCACCTCTTCCAGAACTAAAGCCCCGAAGTTCAGAATGGGTTTTAGAGGTGAGTGGTCATAGCCCAGTGGGGGAAGAGGGATTTGGCAAAGGGCTGAGTTAGGTCACAGTACAAATCAGACATGGAAAGAGGAGAGGGAGATCACATTCTCAGCCTCAGGCCAAGGCTTCCATGAGAATTCACATCTCAGCATGAATTGTTGGCTCCAAGAAACACAGGTGTGGCTCCTTCACAGTGCTCAGGCTGGAGTGAGTTGCCCTCTCATCTATCTGGCATTTTTCTTAGTATACCTCTTAGAAGGCATAACATTCTGAGGGTTTCTGATATATTTTTCACAGCGTTTAAGAGTTTTTAACTGTGGCATCTGTGCTAATCACTGCATCTGGTACCGATATCCTGGAGTGTTTGTGTCATTTGTGCACCTGCTTACACACTTCATTCTCTAGCTCTACCGACAGAAACCAGCCTATACGCAGCAATCTAATTCTTCATGAGTCCTTTTTCAGTTTCTGATGTTACTATGCTAACATTAGTAGCAAAATAATGAGAAGGGTTTCATTGCTTGCTTGAATAGAAGTTTACCAGGTTCCCCTGTGCCTCAAATCACAATCATTGCACAATACAAGTTTCATGTAGACAATACATTAGCCATATATTCCCTAAGTAAGCATTTTAAGTTCTATAGTCAAGGTTCATGATACCAAGTTTGCATTAATTTCTGCCCTTAATATCAATGAAAAACTTTATCTTGCTTCCGTGGGAGAAATATCAGACCCTTTAAAGTATTTTAGTAATGTAATATCAGTCATATTGAATACTTGATTCTATCTATTTCACTGAAATATACTCTTCAGTCCCTCAGATTCTGTGTAAAATGAATAAACAGGACTATGAATTAGCATCAGATCAGATCACACTGTACCTTTTCCTCATTTACTGTGGATACTGACACACATATTACAGTGGTTGTACTGTGTTCCAGAGGCACAGCATTTCTTCAGCTATCTGTAGGCGAAAAGGGAAATAACTTTTGATGGTCGGGACTGAGTGCAGGATTAACCTTTCCTAAAGCTCTACTGACTGATATGGGGAGGAAATCACAGCTTTGCCTGAGGATCTCTTCCAACCTATGCCTTCACGCTTCTGTGAGTAGCTCCCTCACATAATAGTTGTGATAGAAGTAGTATTAATACGGACCACTAAAAAAATGTTTCTTTTCCTTTCAAACAGCCATGACCTTCAAAGTATGATGCAAGCATGAATGGTGTTTGATTCATGTGCCCCAATGATGTAGATCATGTGAAAAAAATTCAATTTATTTTACATTTTGCTTTAGGTTCTCTTTCCTCATTTGAAGATCAATATCTCTGGCAGATCTGTAAAAATGTTCTTTGCAACTCTACAGTTTGTCTTATTTATCAGTTCTAAGAGATGGTTTATAGTTCCTCCTATTTCCACTTCAGGTAAACCTGGAACCTGCCCTGTGTAACACACCAAATTTAATTTCCTGATTTTGTCCAGCTTAACTACCATTACAAATGTTTCCATTCAGTGATTCCTAGTAGTTACCAGCACTTGTCAAATGGAGTTACATTTTCTTTTTCTCTTTTGGGAATTGATACAGGAAAAAAAAATCTTTTTATCTAATTGGCCTTGACAGGATAACAGCAGACCTGTTATGCTGGCCTTAACAGTATCTCACTAAGTTCATGTCATTGGTAATTAAATTTGTCCGGGAACTTGGATGAATGTTAAACTACTATTGAAAAAGAAAAATAAAAAAAGTAAACTAAAATTCTTACAGCTCAGATTGTACAGTGGTCTGTTCACTGCCTACCAGAAATATTTGAGTCACGCCCTGATCACCTGTAAGGAGTGGAACTCCCGAAAAGCATTTCTATATTTTGTATCTGTGGGAGATATTAACGATAAGCTTTTTTTGTGTGTGTAGTCACAGATAGAGAAAAAAACTCACAAATCTTCCGTGAATCTGAGTTCAGATTTTATAGAAAATTATAAAGTGTACATGAGTTGCCTCAGCTCATGTCAATAAAAGAAGCACAGACCTGGACAATAGCATGATTTATTCCCCATAAAGGTTTTAATTGCACCCACTGAACTCCCACTTGGAAAACTTTTTCTTATCGTTACTCTAAAAATGGGTTGAAATGTCTTTGGCTGAAATTCAATAAAGAATTTAAGCTCCTAATCCTTCTATAAACTGTGAATGTCTCAATAAGGTTGGGGAGTCAGGAGTCTGGATGCTGGAATGGATCTGGATTTTTGTATCTATTGCCCTATTCTGAATGTGTCCTTTATTATATCAAAGATTTGAAAAGACCTTGGATTTATTTATTACAATTCCAGAGTGCTTGGATAGGATCTGTGTGTTCTGTAAGAGAGTGTAATGAAAAAGAGATATTTCTCCATATTGATGTTTGCTGTCTTGTTACTGATTTATTTACTGTATTTATGAAAGATAGCAGGCTGAAGTCACTGCGTGCATGTACGTGTGCCTCTGTGTGTGTTTGTGTGCAAAAGCATACAGGTATGTGTACAGTCTCTGAGGTGATAAATAGATGCAACTCACAATCTCTTCCACAGCTACCACAGATTTTCCTGCAATATACTTCCCCTAGAAAGGAACAAAGACTCTTTAGGTTCAATGACTACTTTTACCCAACACAAATCTCTAATTTTTTCTCTTTTCCTTCACCACTGAAACGATGTCATCTTCTGACATCGTGGTTGGGAACGTGAGGGTGTAAATGGAATCTCAAATGCCCACCCTTAGTCTCCTTCTCTGTATTACTAGAAACTAGATTTTATTTTAGGCAAAAAAATAGTGACATATAAGTACCTTTTTTTTCCAGGGTTGTCTGAACTCAGTGCTCATGGCTAAATTCCTCATGGCTAAAAATCATAAGGCATTGAATTGCTTGGACAGAAGTAGCTCATGATGATATATGGTAACTCTTCAGGCATCCCATGTCTCCACAGCAATACACAAAGGAGCAGGTTATGGTGCTGAGCTCCTGTAATGCAGATAGAGCAGCCCATGAAAAATAATTTTTGGATTCAAATTGACCAGGAGAGCGTGTTACATGATGTACATACAACACAGGAGCGAATTGAACCTGTGATAAACACCGCACAGCTCAGAATCTGTTTCATGACCCCTCCTGCCTTATGCAACAGGCTGGACTAGTCACAAAAAGTGTTTTAAAGCTTGTTTCAAAGTAACTGTTATTAAAAGGAAAGCAAATTTTGGAGATATTAAAAAAAACAGCAAGCCTTACAACCAAAGAAAGAAAAAACAACCCACACCAAAACCAACCAACCAACCAAACAAACAAATCTAACCTATTTATCAAGAGTTTTTTGTGGTTTCTATTTTTTTAAAAACCTGTTTCTTTTAAAGGTTTGGTATAGTTCATATTTTGGATAAACTTTCTGAGCAGCAATAGTTTTCTTTTCATAACTCTTAACTTGTCAAGAAAAAAAAAAGTCCTAAGTATTCAATGTGATTTGATCCTTCTGTGTATCTAAATTATTACATTCATGGAAACAGAAGTATCCATTTTTTTCTGTTTCTGAGCACGCATACTTAATTGGCTACAACGGTACACTTGAGTTCCTTCTGGAGATTTCTACATGAAAAAAGAACTTCCCTTCAATGCATGCAGAAACTAAATTGGAAGTAATCTATAGCTGAATATTTGAATTGTTTCCAAGCCTTTTACTCTTGGCATAAAACTTTTTCAGTGTGAATTCTACTTATATCCAATAGGATTCCTCTGGATACATCTGTATATTTTGAACCATGTCTAAGAGCAAGTTTATCCCTGATATCATTGACTATTCAGAATATTAGCATCCCATGGCCTGTATTATTTTTCTCTTGACTCATAGCTTGAAACTTTTAGAGATCCTACCATCAGAAGACAATCGTGTTCCTTGATGAACTTGGGGGCGGGTGTGCTTGCTCTGGCTGGGGTGAAGTCAATTTTCTTCATATGGATTGGATTTGTGACTAAAACAATGCTGATTACACACCAGTGACTTGTCAGTTTATAAACAGTGCTTGCACAGCATCAAGGTTTTCATATTTTTTGAGGGTTTTTTCACCTCACTCAGCTGTACAACAAGTAGATTTGGGGTCCACAAGAAGCTAGGAGGGGACGCAACTGGGACCGCTTACATAAACTGACTAAAGTGATACTTCATGCCAACTGACATTATGCTCAGCAATAAAAGCTCAGGGAAAAAATGGAGGAAGGGGGGACCTTCACGGTCATGGCACTTTCTTTCCCAAGTAACCATTGCACATGCTGTGGCCCTTCTTCCGAGGAAAGAGACTAGACATCTGCCTGCCAACAGCAAACAGTAAATAAATTCCTTATTTTGTTTTCTTTGAGCACACAGCTTTACTTCACTTATTAACCTGTCTTTATTTCGATCCGCCCTGGCTTTTCTTTTCTGATTCCCTCTCCTATATTACTGGGAGCAAGCTGGGAGCAAGTGGTTGTGCGGGTGCCCAGTTGCAGGCTTGGTCAACCTACCACAGCAGGTTACATGAAACAGCAGCAAGCTGTACAGAAAGTTAGGAATAAATTCCCATCTGAGAGTAGCTGCAAAAACTGCAACACAGTTTTAGCGGAATATTTCAACCATTTTTGTAGGGCAAAGTTAAAAAGACACAACACAGACCCGGTGTTGCATGTTACTGGGAGAGAAATGCTGGAGACCAGTACTATTATGTTCAACCACCAGTGGTTTAAACTCATCTGGTTGACTTCTCTTGGGAGAGAAGGGCAAGTAGTCATGTTGCCAGGTACTGAGAAAACCTACACATTTCCTACAAGATGTAAGTTTTTCTCTCTTATGTGAAATACATGACTCTCTAAATGTGAAAACAATGCTGATAGGATGTTAGGCTTGTCAGACCAAAACCTGAGGGGAAGATGTGGCACTAGCAATGTGGATAGTGTTCTTTTATGTTGGTAAAATCATTTTATATTGGAGGAAAAAAAAAAGAAAAAAATTATTCTTCACAGAAGCAACAGGACAAATACAGAATCAATATGTGTAATGCTTCAAAGTCAGCCAAACTGGAAAGAGTACTGCTACCATAAACACTTTGACTTTCTTGGGTACATAAGAATAAATTCACACTCCACAGTTAAACGATAGGGTTTCAATAAACCACTAACCACAGAAGACTCATGTGTGCAGGATTTTTTGGGCGTAGAGTGTAAATCAGAGCAATCCCTTTTCACTCGTCAGTGCAGAACCTTAAACTCTGTTCCTCTGGTGTAAAACGTTTCCTTGGCTCATGTAAGAAAGCCTCTACTTCTCACCCTTGCCAGTAATTTTCAAATGGGAGCAAAAACAACACTTACTGCTAAGTGCAAATAGTTGAAATAATGCCACAAAGATTGAAATGTTAAAACAAATCTCCTCTATTGATGCAGGAAGCCTAGGTGTTCAAGGGCTGAATGACTGAGCCAAGAGAATTGTATTTAAACCTAACAACATAATTATCACTTTCCTAATTATTTTCCTCCTGTGTAGATATGCACTAGAAGAGTGCAGGAACCAAACTGTCGAAAAAAGATGAAGGTAATTAATATTACAAGTGAAAAATGTAGCCAGCAATATCATACTTTCTAACATTGGCTTCCTTACAGACTGCAACAACAACATTGCACAAATGGTGCTCCTGAAAATGTTCCTGTAATAACCCTTTAAGAAGCAATACAGAAATGTTATGTGAGCCTGCCAGGTTATTTCTTGCCCATTTTTTCTCTCAGAATTTCTGAGAAACCCTATTCTAGCTTTAATTTCATGCTTTTAATTTTTGTAGCAGTCCAATCCAGCATAGATATACCATGGCCCTCTTTTGTGGTAATTTCAGCTGCAGATAGAAGGCGGAAAGAGAAACACAAAAGTTTCTTCAACACCGATGTTGATAATATATTAAGTAGAAGCGCTCATGATTGATCTTATAGCTCATAAAAAGACATGCTGCTCAAGTCTGTCATACTCTCAACCAAAATTAAAATAACTATTGTACTTTAAAAAGTTTTATTTTCTGTAAGAAAGATTTATGGCAAACAATTTCCTGATGGGAGATCAAACATGGGTAGATGTAATGAAATAATATGTATGCACTTTCAGTACTCCCAGAGGATGGCCTGGACGCTAATTGAAATTGGAATATCTAAATTTTACATCCTATGTTGCTGCTGCCTTATGATTCTGGACAAAATGTCTTTGCTTTACTCTCATTTCTCTATCAAGAGGAGGATAGACTTGTTCTCTCACTATGCAAGATTAGGTACTGCTTTATGGTTATAGAGGAAAAGCAGAAAAACACCTATTTCTTTCCAAATCCAAATTCCTCAGGGTCTTCCAAGCATAGTCTGGCCTGTGTACTGAGATATTAAGGGGAGACAAGTGAGATTTCTGCTGAGAGAAAGGGCACAGAGAACACTCACATAGCATTAACCAGTGAAGCAGCTGCCCCTGGCTTCTATTTGTGCAAGGTGCTCAGTGAATGAGATACCAGCACTTTTGTCATACAGCCACAGCTGGGAAGGAAGTTGGATTGCTGACTTAGTATCTGCCCTTCCTGGAGTGGACATTTTTACTTAAAGCACAATTTTCTAAATTTTTGAGGAATATATTTGCTGTGGCTGCTTGTGAGACAAATAGAGAATTAGTGAGGAGTGACAGTTTGGTGATGCCTCTTAGTCTAACTCACTAAGCACAGAAATGTTTGCTGTCATTGAGGGAGGAACTAAACAGATGAGATACAGTCGAGTGAGACTTAAATGCCGGTAATGCACAGACCATAGACGATGCAAAGCATTTCTGCATGTACACATATTAGATCAGCACACTCACATCAGCAAAACCCAACAGCTCACATCAAACTCATGCTGAACTCAGACAGATGCAGCAGACTGAAAGAAGAGTTGCAATTTTACCATTGCTCAGTTATGTTTCAAGACAGGTGGAGGCCAGCCAAAAGAGGGGCAGAATGGAGTAAGTTACACCTTTTCAAGGATTCCCACAAGTCGAAAGGGCTGTGACTCAGAGTCACCATCCCAGCATCTGTCTGAATTGCTGTACTCCATCTTGTGCATCTCTAAAGTGTCTAAGCAAAATGTTACATCCATGTACCACATAAATATATATGCTCGGTTGTCCAGCACCCTGACCACAAAACATGTCAAGAAGGAAAAATCCTGCAACTTACCACAGGATCTGGTTTTGTATGTTACAAACTCCATGGTGGGTACTACAAAAATAAAGCTGGCTGCAGATGGTAAGCCTCAAACTTTGCCTCATTCATCGCAACTGCCCAAACTTCCTAGACACTTCTGTTGTCCACTTGGGATGTAAATGGGCCTCCAGACTGAGAGAAAAGGAAATTTGGGGCTACTGAAGGACACAATCCTGACACAGAGGTGGAAAAAATGGATTAAATCTCTGCAGTTTATTTGTTGAACTTTGTGTGAGAGGAGAAGTTAGCCAAATATGTCACAGTATTTTCTACTGGAAGTGAAAAAATACTGTTATTCTGTTCCAGCACAGCTTCTTGAAAGCTAGTATGCCACACCTTAGAGCATTGTTCAGAAGTAAGACTTGCTAAAGAAAAACTATTCTCTCCTTTTCCCTGTAAAAATATAAGTTGACCCTGTTTGAAAATCGTCGATACTGTGCATCAAAGGATTTACCCCAGCTGCCTCAAGTCCAACTCCAGTGAGAAGCCTGGTACTGTTATATCAACAGAGCTGAAGACTAAGGCCTTTCAGCTGTGTAAGCAAAACTGAATACTGTTGCCTCAAATGTGAGGACAAAAGAACTTACCAGGTCAGGCAGTCAACATGGTCACTTCTCTTCCCTTCCTCCACCATCCTCATATTCCCCAGCCTGGGTAGACCTCTCAAGAGCCCTCACCAGCTGGGGTGAGCAGTGGGCCCTTGGCTGCCTTTCCAGGCTGGGGCTGGGGCAACAAAGTGCTGCTCTCTGCAGTGGGGCTGCAGCCAGCTCTGATGCTCAGGTCCCACCTGCCCAGAATGGTGCCATGGCTGCATCTTGCATCCTGCCAGACCTGAGGGAGCGCCAGCTATGCACTCATAGCAGTAAAACAGTTAGCAAAGTCTGCATTCATCTCAGTTAATGGATATTGTGCAGAGACTCCATCCAAAAATACTATTTGCAGTGTTTTTAAAAATAACCCATGCTATGGTTTGCACCCAGATTGGACATATGAGACCTTTCTCTAGGAAAACAGCTGCCCTTTAGGACTTCTATATCCCAGACATTATGTGAAACAATGGAAGTTCATTTGTGTCTCCTTGAGAATACAACATGCAATTCCTACTCATCGAGAAAATAGATGTATTTCTCCTGGAAGAGATTAGGCAATATAGAAAACACTGCAGTTTTAACATCATAAGTATATTTTTGATTTTTAAGAAATTTAGAAACTACAAATATAGGAAAAATTACTGAGAAAACAATATGCTTTTCTGATTTCCATGTCACTAGTTAAAATTCCTGTATTTTGTGTTTGTGTGTGAATGTATATGTGTGTGTTCCTGTGTATCAATAACATATATAGCAAAACCACACTTCCACTTAAAATTTTCAGGCAAATAAAAATACTGGTAAAACATAATAAAAATTAAGCACCTTAAACTGTATTATAGTCTTCATTATTTTTTAATAACTTGAGCGTTTTATTTGTAGAGTTTCAAACTTGAGATATATTTTGCTATACATAAGAATGCAAGAAAAGTGTGTCTTTTATTATGTTCTGCTTTCAAAAATATATTCTTTTCTGTTTCCTAATTACATGCATGTAAAAGAGGAAGAAGGAAATAAGTTCTAATTATATAGAACAACTTTATTTTTAATTAAGAGTGGAAGAGAAATTCACTCATGGCGCTAAAAAATATATGTGAAGCAATTATATCATCAGGATTTCTTTTTTTTGTATAAGTTATGTACTATGGAAATGGAGCAATTATTATATCATGGTTTTTTATTGTTAATTAGAAAATTAGTCTGCTGTTTGAGTAATTGTAAAATGATTCTCCTTTATTGAATCATTCTATAATAAGAATTAGAAGTATTTATAAGTAACAGAAGGAAAAAATAGCTTATTTGCAAAATAAAAAAGTCAATAATTCTTCTTTGCTATTATAACAGTTTGAGTTGCACATCATATGAAATGCAGAAGATGCACATTATGTAATGGTTTCAAATTCACATTATATTTGAAAAGTATGGAAAAAAATCACTTTATGCTTTGATTATAGAAAGGCTTGATGGTTTCAATTGCACATAGGTTCAATACAAAACTAGAAAGGACATGATCTTTTGCTAATTATTCAGAACAAAGCCTAACATCCCCATTAAGAGAAGAGAAGACACTAATTCATTATGGCCTTAAACATGATGCTGGCGTTATAGTTTTTTGAAAGTGGACCATATAGCTGTAAAATGGGATGATGAGGGAATTTGAAAGCATGCAATGGATCTGGGAGTCCTTTGCACTGCAATTTGTGTCTCAGTCTGAGCATGAGGAAAGCGGGACCCAGATACCTCCATGGTCTGTCACAGCTCCTTGGACATCTGTAAGAGCTGGGGTCTGGGCTCCTAGTATTGACTCTCTGAGTAAGAAAAAGCCACAGGTATGAGCCAACCTGTAGGTCTGTAATGTGTTCTTGGACAATGATTCTAGATTGTTAAACCAGAAAGAAACAAAAAGGCTGCCTCTTAGTGGTGATTTCCTAGGTCTCTCCTCCTGTCGGTCTATTCTTGCTCAAAATCTCCACCTAAGAAATCATCAGAGTATAATGTAGTAGTCTTAGGTCTCCTTGTTTTAGCATCATTTACAAGTATAATCCAGACAAAATCCCTATTTAAGGAGAGATGCAACACTACTGAAAGCAGGAAAATTCTTGCTTTGCTGCATTGCTCCTTTATAATTTGATGAGAAAAAAATCGGTATACCATGCCTGACTTGCATGAAGATTTGTATTAAATGAGCAGCTGATCTCTAAATAAAATAAGGAATTAACTTGATTTAAGCTGAATATCTCTCACATTAGTAATTTTTCTTGTATTTTAGGTTTCATTCATGAGTATTTACAGATATGTAGCCAAAACTACATATCCAGGTGATTATAGTTCTATTTTAAGCTTCAATATTGTAAAAACTTTCAAGTGGACATCCTACTTTCTAATGCAACCATTTCAAATTGATATTTTACGGTAGTGAGAACCATGGCCACTGCTTACATGTTTGCAGTGTAAGTCTTCAAACCAAAATAATAATAAGTTGTTAGTTGTAATTGTACATTTTTTTATTATGGTTTTGCTATATTTCTGCACCAAACCAAGAAATTAAACTGTTATATCTACTTAACCAAAAATGTTTCTTATATAAAATAAGTCAATTACGAGCAGTCTTTCCATGTCAAAATATGAAAACTTGGTTAGTCTCACATTCAACATACTTAGCTATTTAAACAGCTGTGTTAAATAAGAATCAGTTCTAGCCTACTGAGTCTTTGTTCTCATGGTTCTTTATCTTCAGGAGTAAACCACATCAGACTTCATTGTATCTCATTTAATTTGCCATTTAAAAAATACATTTTGGTTCTGTATACTGAAACTGTTCTATGAAAGCATTGCCCTTATCTTGAAGTAGAATGCATTTACATCACTCACAACCCATAGAGCCTCAGGGCAGGTTTTCAAGAGTGAGCCAGTAGCTCAGCACAGGTGTGGAACTTGGCTTAGTTTAGCCTCTGTGGTCTCTGGCTGCTGCACTGCGGTTAGGTCCCTAAAGGCACAAAAGCTCCTCTTGACCTAAATGGTCTTTCTTTTTGCAAGACATACTATGGCAACTATAGTTCATTGCCCTGGAGTAGAGGTCCCTGTCTGGTCTATTTCAGAGGCCGTTTGGAAAATGAGAGACTGAAAGGTCAAGGCTATCTCTATTCTGAGGCATATTTTGGTAAACTCGCTGAAAAAAATGAGGAAACTCGTTGAAAAACATGGGTTTGGCAGCCAGAAAAGGGATCCTGATTTCAGATCAACCTGACTTCATAGTTTTCAGCTGGAAAAAGTCTCTGATAACAGGCAGTGTGTCAATCCCCTTCAGCATACTGTGTCAGTGTTTAGAGCTCCCAGGAAAGATGTAGCAGTTTTCAGCGGCTCCAGTTTTCTGCTGGGGGAATCAAAACCATCTGACCTCGTAGAAGAGTACTCAAACACCAGCAGAATTCCCTATGATGCTATCACACTGTGCCATTGTACTTAAACCTTCAGGAACCCAAACACGTACATCATGCTCCGGTAAGTTCCAGCCTCTGAGTCAAAAGGTGTTTTTGACCCTCTGGCTTACTGAATGGGAGGATACAGACTGAGAAGGTAGGATTGTTATACTTGGAAGGAATTTCCTCATAAAATTCTGAAACTTATGTTTGCTTTTCTTGCAAGTACTGAAACTCTTCATTCAGGATGAACCCAAGTTTTATGCTGAGCAGAAGGAAACTGTTTAAGTGAGAGACAGAAGAAATATTACTTCTATATTCTTCTTAACAATCTTGTCTTCAAACTGCTGACCTCTATTATATATCCTTAGATAGAACTCAGCAAAGTCTTACATTCACATAAGATTTGCACACCTTTTGGTTCCTTTGTATATCTATTTTTTGTACGGAGACGGCTATTAATGCATAGAATCATAGAATCAACTAGGTTGGAAAAGACCTCCGAGATCATCAAGTCTAACCCTTGATCCAACACCACCGTGGTTACCAGACCATGGCACTAAGTGCTACATCCAGTCTCATCTTAAAAACCTCCAGGGACGGTGAATCCACCACCTCCTTGGGCAGCCTATTCCAACATCTGATTACTCTCTCTGTAAAAAATTTCTTCCTAATATCCAACCTAAACCTCCTCTGGCAGAGCTTAAGATTGTGCCCTCTTGTCCTACTGCTGGTTGCCTGGGAGAAGAGACTGACACCTACCTGGCTACAACTTCTTTTCAGGCAGTTGTAGAGAGTGATGAGGTCTCCCCTGAGACTCCTCCAGGCTAAAAAATTCTGTAATCTGGTTTTATAAAGGACCTAACTGTTCTTTCCCTTCTTTCCACATTTATTGACAAAACAGGATTGCTCTTGCACCCACTATTTAAGTGATTCTCATACCATAGCAATACTATTTCAAAGACATTAGATTATTTAGAACTATACGAATGTTTGTGGTTTTGGTCCAAATGTGTACGGATCTGACAACACGTATTTAAGATGTTTGTATCTTCTAAGAGAAAAAAACAAAAAAACAGTTTAAAGCACAATTCTTCTTTGAAATTAAACCCTTTATGGAAAAACACCATAGGATTCAGTGTTTACTTTGAGGGATTCCATGGCACATATGTTCTTTTTATAAACAATAAGATTTTCTTTTCCTAACTGCCATCAATGAACTCAGTGTGTGCTCTGAGCTCTTTTCTTTTCTTGCATCACTAACGATAAAGGGTCTCTAAACAAATTAGGCCACTGTCACATCTGAATAAACCCATGATATTCAAATTGCAACCTCAGTGAAAGCCACGCAGTCTCAATGCTCTTAAAGCTTTTGAGCAGATTTTTTAGACAAAATTTTACAAGAGAAAACAAACAAACAGACACGGTAAGCTGCTGGTGACCAAGATCTTCACGCTTTCCATTACCCATTACCATGGTATTTAAGTCCAGTAAAGGATCCTAGGTGAAGGGTTCCAGCAATGCAAATCTGTAATCACACTCACAAATAAGAATGGAAGGTTTTTCTTGCATTTTCTTGTATAATGCATTTCTATTTCAGGGAAAAAATATTACACAAGAAAAACCTGGTTAAGTATTTTGGGCTAAGAGCTCTTTACCTATCGAAGGACTTCATTGTCTATGTCCTTCCAGCCCTGATATGTTGTGATTGGGAAAAAAAAAAAGAGGGAAAAGAAAAACTATTATAAATATCTGATTAGGTGATCCATAGCCAAGGGTATTCAGGTCATTTACTCCTTTCTTTAAATTACACAAAAAATCATAGAATCATAGAATCATAGAATCATAGAATGGTTTGGGTTGGAAGGGATCTTAAAAATCATCTAGTCCAAACCCCTGCCATGGGCGGGTTGCTCAAAGCCCCATCCATCTTTGCCTTGAACACTTCTGAGAATGGGGCACCCACAACTTCTCTGGACAACCTGTCCCAGTGTGTCACCATCCTCACAGGAAAGAATTTCTTCCTAATATCTATTCTAAACCTACCCTCTTTCAGTTTAAAGCCATATATGTATTTATATACATATATTTATCTATTTATTTTTATTTATTTTTTTCTATATATATAATGTCTAATGTTTATAGACAGAGTTCTTCTAGGCATCCATGATGAAATCATTATCTTTTGTCAAAATGTGCCACAAGTCCTTGTGTTTTCATTACATGCAGACTGATTATTTTTCATACACGCTGTATTCAGAATAAACCTCATCCCTGTTAAAATAAACAGTAGGAATAAATTCCTCTCATGTCACGGAGATACTACGCAAAACTCTTGAAAAAACTAAACCTCTTATCATGCAGTGAAATTTAATTAAGTCAATAATTCATTTTTATAGGTCTAAGTCTTAGGGCATGAACACACAATTAAATATAACTGAGTTAGAGTAGATAGCATTTGCTTGTTTCCACAGCCTTGTGAACATGCTGCTTTTTATCACAAAATGCTAATGGCCTCACTAGCCCATCCACAGAGGAGACCTGAAAAAGAACGAGCTAAGTCTCTTTCTTCTTCAGGGAATCAAGAGTCAGAAAACCTTGAAAAAAAATTATAGAGTTTTAGTTGTTAATTGTACTAAGCATTCTACATAGTATATTATCTCTAGCTGTTCTTTTATTTGTAGTTTAATTCTGATAACATCTTTTTTTGTATTCCAGGTAACCTTCAATGAAATAATAAATTCCCTGTGAGTTCCTCATCCATTTTGTTGTTGCAGAAGAGAAATAGGCACAGCATTGGCAGTTATATCTGAATCTGTATCAAATGTGAGTTTGAGAACATTCCTCACAAATCTGAAACTCTATCCTATTTTATTCTACCTGTAATCTTTATATTGCTAAATTAATAGGTACTTTGTGTATTTAAGCATGAGAAGGAAGTCTATTCAAGGTAGCAATCTGGGTCAAATTTGCTTCTTGCATGTATTTGCGTGAATCCCACGGGCTAATGAAAGTGCAATAAAACCACAAGTGCACATTGCATTTGGGCTTACGGATTAACAGAATGTTCCCAGAGATGGAGCAAACCACCTGTGATAATATATTTTAAAAGTTCTCCAGTATGGAATATCCTTAAGGCTTTTTGTTGCTACCATCAGGTCAGTATTTTATACAATTTAAGTATCTTTGTAGACTGTAGACTTGCTTTCTGCACACCCTTCAGTTATGGTCTGTGAAGTGCAACTAAAAGGGGCAAAGCTGAGACTAAGTGAAGGGGACAAGCTGAACCGAAGACAATGCCTCATTTTAAAGACCAACTCTTCTGCCTGAGAGCTGCAACTACTACGCCTCTGCTCCTCTCCACATTGCCTTTCCTCATTTTAATGGCATTTTACAGTTTTGAAGAGGACTAAGTTCAGTTTTAAGACAGTCCACCTCCAGTTTTAAGGGTATGATAAAGAGCAGAAGATTCTATTGACAAGAAATTATGTTGTTTCTATGGAAAACTAATTGATGGTTGCAGAGGTGGCAGAGTACATACACATTTTGATACCCAGATTATTTACTTATGCCCAGGCTGAAATAGGCTGTGCCAGTGTAGGTTATTGCTAATGCCATTTCAGATCTGCTGTCAAGTCACTGCCCAGTTCTCATCTTTCTGCTAGAAATAAAGAAGCAGGCTATCTCCACTCTCACAATGGTGCATAGTTCAGGCAGCACATAAAAAAAGAGGTGTGTAATATTATGTAGCACAAGGGAGTGAGTCTTCATTATAGCAGCTATCTGCATCAATCCTGCTAATTCCAGCTCATGTGCTCTTGGGGTTTAATCCACATTTCCCATTTATTTTCTCTTCACCTGGCTGAATGAGGAGATTATTCTCAGTAAGTGAGGTGTCAGTTCTGACATCAGAACATGCTCAGAGATAAGAAAGCTTTATGTGTCTCGTGGTGGGATCTAGAAAGGGATGGTGGATGTTCACTCAAAGAAGATTTTGTAATCAGTAAATCCAGTCACTCTGAACTAATTGCTTGTTCATAATGATGGTATGTAAAATGGAACAACTCCAGCTTTACACAAACCTCAGCAAAATTTGCTGAGTGATATGATATTTATTTGAAAAGTCTACTCAGGGTAAATGTTAAAAGTTCTTGTTTACATAGATGTCATCATCATGGCTAGGCTTCGCGAACGAAGATTTGGGAAAGGCTCTATCCACGTTTGTTACAAGCACACTGGTGGCTAATAAGGCCAATACGAGATAGACATATCCGATAGCAAAAGGCACAGCAGGAAGACTCCTTAGGTGGTATATTCTGCAAGGCACGATTCTTTCTGCGTTGTCTTTTCTCCTCAAGGGTGATCCTGCGTGCGTTCTCAAAAGCATCAGCAGTGTCATAGATGGTGTGTCTCCAGACCTCCCAATTTGAGGCCAGAGTAGACCGGTTATGATGATCAATATGGTCGAGGCTGAGATGTTGTTTCAGGGAGTCCTTGTATCTTCTCTTCGGGGCTCCTCTCTTGCGGCAGCTGGTGGCAAGCTCACCATAGAGCAAGATCTTAGGGAGGCGGTGGTCCTTCATCCTTGAGACATGTCCTGCCCAACACAGCTGTGTTCTCAGCAACATGGCCTCAACACATAGATGTGGAGACTGCATTTTCCCTTGGCAACCTCCACATTTAATCCTCATTGAAGAATACAAAGAGTAAGGGATGTATATAATAGCTGGGATGTAGGAGTAAAGTAAGTGTGTAGTTTTGCACATATATGTAAGTTTTAAAGTTTTCAGCAGGTGTTGCTTCCATCATGCAGTCAGAATCTGCACATATTCTATATTGTGTAAACTCATCTCCTTCCTAGAGTTTGCCTTTTAATGTTAATATAAACAACCTCAAAGTAATATAAACCAGAGCATAGTATTTCTCCTGTGCAATGCTATTCTTCCAGTTTTTCCTTGCAAGAGTATATTTTTTTCCTCTTTGGGCCAGGTTATGTCAAACTCTTTGCTACTTCTTGTTTTGAGGTAACAGGAACTGATTTCAAAGCAAGTCAGACAAAATGGCTCTGCATCTCTCTCCACAGGGAACTACCATTTGACAGACAGCTAGCAAAGAGCTCAGGGCTGAAAACTGGCAAGGGTAAGGTGAATGGCAAGCATTCAAAAGAGTGGGGTACATAGGAAAGATAAAGGCTTTTTTTTCAAAAACACAGACCTACATCATTTATAAAAGAACACCAAATGAAGCTGCCTTCTGCTTTGCCTTGCAGGTAAGCAATGCCACGTGGGACATTTCCCATTCCTCTGGCAGTCTGGAAAGTCTTGCTTCCAGTGCTGAGCTGCCGCCTGCTTCAAAAAAGGCTAAGGCAAAGATGCTGCCACAGCTTCAGACTGGGCTTGGGCAGTTAGCCAGAGGGACAGGAAGGCGAGATCTGGGTCTGCAAGGAGGAGAAAGGGTCCAGGCTGCATGAAGCCTCCCTCATCTCAGGGAGGAAGCCAGCTAGAGTTGAAGCTATATGAATCATCACTAAGGTTTTCTGCTCACATCTCCTTGTGTCTTTTTACAAATATTTTACCAAATAGCCATTATGATGAGTAAAATCCATTACTGTTCACTGAGCTTTTGTCCTGTTGTTCCTTAACTCAAAATTGTTTGTCTATAGCAATCCCCAGTGCTCACAAAATGAAGGTATACTGCTGAAGGTTCTCAAGCCCAGAGAAGTAGCCACAGACATTTATTTTTCCTCCCAAAATGGCACAGTCAAATGAATATCATGTTCAACAACAGCAATTTATTTTGAGCTTGAATACAGCCTGTCTTAGACTCTAGAATTCCGGGCACACCACAAATACTTCTGCTGGTACCTCAGACAAAGGCTATTCCTATGACACTGGCTGACAAAGGCAGTGCAGCAAGGTGCCAGACAGAGTTTTACCAAGATCCCCTGCACACAGGACACCTTTTAGCACCAGCAATCCCACCAGATTGAGCCCAAGTAGTATATCTTTTCTACAGTTCTCAATAAAGTAGTTCTATAAATTGATTTATATTTTTGAGTGGCTTTAAAACCATGCATTGTATTCTGCTGCAGTGTCGAGAATGTGCTTCTCACTGGTATGGAAAATCTCTTCTTGATGAGCATTACAAAAACTTTAAATTTTTTTTCATCCTTCAACAAAAAATAATTTTGTACAATCAGCTAGGGAACAGAGA
Source organism: Neopelma chrysocephalum (assembly GCF_003984885.1). NCBI lineage: Eukaryota > Metazoa > Chordata > Aves > Passeriformes > Pipridae > Neopelma > Neopelma chrysocephalum. The sequence continues at coordinate 33,908,914 of NW_020897691.1, forward strand.
AGTACATCTGCAGCTAGGTTTTCACACATATTTTAATATACAATGACCATACTGGTTTTACTATTCAACAGTCCTGGAAAACAAATAAATTTCTGATATTGTCATTTGCCATGCTTCAGTTTTTTCCTGGCGCATGAACTAGTTATATCCATTCACTTTTATTTTATTAGTTACTAATAATATATGAATCTATTTATTAATTATAAAATTATTAGGCATTTCTAGATGCAATTTAAGGTTTTCTAACTGTGCATATAGTTCTAGCCTGAGGGCTAATTATTTTAGCAGCCTTGTGTTTAACACCAGCAGCTAAGATCAGATAAAATTCAAAGGTAACAAGCCTCATTTACATGTCAGACTTTTAGAATCTTTCCTCCCCTAATTACATACATATTTGTAGGATGCATAATAGCTATGCACCTTATATGTACTCGAGCCTTTCATCCTCCCAGTTAAACTGTTTGTCTCTCTAAGAGAGCTTTGAAAATTGACTGCCCTTTCTTTAAATGATTGAGATTTCTTTGGCTGGAGGATTCTGCTCATAATACAGAATAAAAAACAAAAGCTCAAATGAAGTTATTTTTTAGCTATGCACAAATGCCTAGCAAACTGCTGGTATATGGATTTTTTCACTTCAGTGAGAATAAATGAATAACTTACCATTGAGATATTGTTATAGATGAAGATTACAATTAGAACTCATGATTTCTAAAGCAATTTGCAAACATGACATTAATGACTAATTAGATTATGTAATTGCAAGTTATAATCATTAACTCATTATTTTTCAGAACAGTCATGTGACACAGAAAACATAAGGGAATCACCTTAACAGATAAAGCCTTCTTGAACTTCTTTTTGAATAGTCTTCTTGACAGTCTAAACTGTGTCTATACAGCACCTTATTACTTGCTCCAAGAACAACTACCCAATATGTTATCTTTAATGCAATAATTCTTCCCACAGCTGAGCAGAATAATAATTTCCCTTCTGTCTTTTTCTACTTTCTTTGTCTTAAAATTGAGGGGCTGGCATTTGCAACATCTTTGGAACTTCCTTGAAGTTTTAGTATTTTTTTCAGAACATTACAAGTATTTCTGAAGAGGGGATTGTAGTGAAAAAGTGAATGTAATCTCATTAGTTCCTTTTTACTATGATATATCAGTACAACTATTGCATACTCAATGTGGCATTTCTTTACCGTGAAAAATCTTCTCATATCAAACATAATATGCACCACAGTAGGTTTAAATAAGCGCATGTACTCATGCGTTATTTGCACTGACTGGAACTGTCACTTGGTATAAAGGGTAAAGCTTTCACAATTAGGGCAGGATAGTGTTACATTTCACTTCATAGGCAAACCTCGATTATCATCTCTGTAATGATATGGTTCCGAATCATGGGTCATCTACCGCCACCACCTGTATCTTATCATCTCTTCCATCAATGCTGCCTCCATAAAATCCTTAACATCCACTGGTCAGATTATGTGACCAATACATATGTTCTAGAACGAGCAGCAGTCACAAGTATTGAGGCCATGTTGCTGAGAACACAGCTGCGTTGGGCAGTGATATGGTTTGGAGCTGGCTCCCTGCCAAGTCTCCAAACCTTACCTCAAGAAGTACCCCCCCCACCCCAAAACCAAGGGAGAAGAGGGAGAAAAAAATACCGAGAAAACCGAAACAAGAGAGACAGCTAAAGCAACATATAAATATATTTACACTTATATTACAGTTATATACAATTGAAATATATATACAATTTCACAGGGAAAAGGGAAAGGGGAAGGGAAGAACAAAAACCAAAATAAAATATATATATATATATCCCAATCAATAACCCAAGGTCTATCAACTAAAAGAATTAGCAAAGAATATCTTACTAGTCTCCTTGGGACAATGGAGAGTCACGCTGGAGCGACTGCTGGCAGCCTCCGCCTCCCAAGGTTGACAAGGCCTTACCAGGCCTCGCTCTCCAATCCGGCAGACTCAACAGCAGGGAACCCACACCTCCAAAGCCGCCGGAAGGAAAGAGAGTGAAGGCCTTTCCTCCCTTCTTCTTATACCCTGGCTTACGTAAAAATCGTAGGGAATACCGGGTAAATCTGGGCACTTCCTTGGTTACAAACTGGTCACCAAGGAAGGCCTAGGCCAAACTACCACAGGCAGGGCACGTCTCAAGGATGAAGGACCACCGCCTCCCTAAGATCTTGCTTTATGGTGAACTTGCCACCGGCTGCCGCAAGAGAGGAGCCCCGAAGAGAAGATACAAGGACTCCCTGAAACAACATCTCAGCCTCAGCCATATTGATCATCATAACCGGTCTACTCTGGCCTCCAATCGGGAAGCCTGGAGAAACACCATCTATAACGCTGCTGTTTCCTTTGAGAAAGCATGCAGGATCACTCTCGAGGAGAAAAGACAACGCAGAAAGAATCATGCCTTGCAGAATATACCACCTAAGGAGCCTTTCTGCTGTGCCTTTTGCAATCAGACATGTCTATCTCGTATTGGCCTTATTAGCCACCAGTGTGCTTGTAACAAACATGGATAGAGCCTTTCCCAAATCTTCGTTCGCAAAGCCTAGCCGTGATGAATGATGTCCTTGCAGTTCATCTGTGATATGATGAACAAATAATAATAGTAAAATAATGATTTCCAGCTTGCACAAATAAACTTCTGCAGATCATAATCCAAATAAGCTTTTAAAGGCTATAAAACATATAAAATATATCTATTATATATATTTATAAGTATAAAATATAGTATACTATATATATTATGATATATATAAATATATATAATGTTATATACCTTGTTTTATATATCTATCATATAATAGATATATAATATATAATATTATGTATATAATATTATATAATGTGTGTGTGTATATATATGTTTGTATATACATTATATATGTAAGATAATGAGGGTTTTTTTGTGTCCCAAAAATGTGTATGCCTGAAAAAACTTCTTTTTTAGCTGTGCTGGAGAATGTGTTCATATTTTCTTCTTCTTACTTTCCAAGTTCCTGTCACTGTAGAAGTAAAAAAAAAAAAAAAATTTAAAAAAACCTGTAATATTGTAAAAGATTCACCCAAAGATGCATTGCCAAAAGGAACTTGACAGAACAGAATTCAGCAGCTCAACAATACAGTCAAGAATCAAGGATAGGAGACTCCCATCCACTGGCAAGAGATGGGAGATTTCCTGACATTAGTCTTAGGAGGTATTTATCTGCATGTAAATCAAGCATAATGCATTTGTCATGGCAGAGACAGACATCCAGGAACAGAACTCATTGGCATTTTACCAGCTCCTTCTATTAGGAATGACTGAAGCACCAGCTCTACAGCCGGGGAGTAACCAAATGGCCAGAGAGGTAGTCTGGAATATGGAGTGAGAGTACGCATGAATATTAGTATGGTCCAAGCACTGGTATCACTGGTAGTTCCTATCCTGCCTCCTCTCTGAGCATAAGAAGTGCCCAATGCAGACGAGCACTGTGTCCTGCAAAATGCTGTCCTCCCAAACCATCCGGTGCCTTGGCACAGTATCTCACATCAGCCCTGAACAGCCCTATGCCCATTGTTTTTTTTGCTACCATGTCAGGCATAAAGCCCTCTTTCTATGAAGTGTCTCTGGAACCCAGCTCTTCACCCTGAGTACTGTCTTACTGTGGCTTTGGGGAAACAAACACAAAGGTTATTGGTTGTTGTTGGAAAGGGCAGCTCTGGTGTGCACCCTGCTAAAACAACAAGGTTGCAACAACCGTGCATTGCTACAGGCTGGGGGAAGAGGGGCTTAAGAGCTGCTCAGCAGAAAGGTACTTGAGGGTGCTGGTTGACAACCAGCTGGATATGAGTCATCAGTGTGCAAATGGCATCTTGACCTGTATCAAGAAGAGTGTGGCCAGCAGCACCAGGCCAGTGATTGTCCCTCTGTACTGGGCACTGACGAGGCCGCACCTTGAGAGCTGTGTTCAGCTTTGGATCTCTCACTTCAAGACAGATATTGAGGTACTGGAGTGAATCTAGGGAATGGCAACAAAGCTGGTGAAAAGACTAGAGCACAAGTCCTATGAGAAGTGCCTGAGGGAGCTGCAGATGTATAGTCTGAAAAAGGGGATACTCAGGGGAGACCTTATTGCTCTCTACAACCACATGAAGGGAGGTTGTAGTGAGGTAGGAGTTGGTCTCCTGCCATGTCTCAAGTGAAAGGACAAGAGGAGATGGCCTTAAGTTGCACCAGGGTAGGTTCACATTAGATATTAGAAAATTTTTTCAATGCAGGAGTACATAGGTACTGGAATACGTTGCCTGGAGCATTGGAATGAGTTGCCCAGGGTGGTGGAGTCAACTTCTCTGGAAGTGTTCAAGAGGCATCTGGATGTGGCACTTGGGGATATGGTTTAGGGGAGATTTTGGTCATGCTAGGTTGACAGTTGGACTAGATGATATTGAAGGTATCTTCAAACCTTAATGATTCTGTTATTATGTGAATACTGGGCAGCAGTATTCATCAGGAACTGACTAGGCAGGTATATCTGAATTTAGAAACAAGATCAAATCATGTTTCAAAAGTTCAAGACAGACTAAATTCAAGAACTACGACACTTTCTTCTGCTTTTCCAGCTGCCACTGATGCAGGGAAACACTAGATGAATGCTAGGAATATCCCAGGCATTGGTGACTCCAGATGCTCCAGACCATAGGAATAGGAGGGGAGAATATTCCTCACAGCTAGAGTGAAAGCCCACACTCATTGGTTAGCTAAGTATGAGCTTCAAGAGCCTGGAAACTCAGAGATTCAGAGAAGTCTTCAGGATTTACCTGGCTTACTGAATGGGGTGAGTGTCACCGAAGGCATGTGAGAGTCTTGATCCTGGAGTGGGGGTCTCTGTCTGCATGGGGAAGTGAGAAGAAATAATTTCTCAGATCCCTGCATCTCAGGAGCAGATCTTCAGCAAACAAACTCATTTTGTTGGTAGGAAGGGCAGAGGAATGTAAAGGTTAACGCACTCAGACTTTACTTAATATATGCCTTATTAAACACTGAGAGGACTCTGGTGACAGAAACCGTAGAGGAGGAACATAGAAAATGATTAGCATTTAATCCAGCAACAAATCACAGGTCACTGTGGTACAAATGAGTTGGTTCATGCAGAAGGGGATCTGTTGTGCTGGAATAAAAAGGGGGTGCAAGGTACCAAGCTAGAACCAGCTCTTTGCTCCAAAATCACACTGTGCATACAGCCATACTGATTTACTTGGCTGTCAAACTTGATATAAACCAAAGACTGTATAACTGAAGTCACTGCTTAGAATTTTATAGCAAAAATGTGTAAGTAAAGGAACAATGCCAGAATTTAAATAATTTAAATACATCATTTACATTATTACTGAGTGACTGACAACCCTTATTTTACTATTATGATGCTGAATTCTGTATATAAATATTCAAAATTTAGGATTTTTGTAAAATATTCTTGGAAACCCCCTGGAAACCAGCTATTAACAATGGAATGCAAACATAAGGCAATGACTGGGGGAGGGGGTAGGATGGGTTTTTTCCTAATAATCATTCTGTGATTCAGAATATCTTTTTCATAACTAAACTTATAAGTCAAACTTACAAGTCTATCAGCTATTTCTAGAATGCTAAATCAAACAGATTAGGCCACATAAGGCTGACTTGTGCAAACATGTCAGACTGGTAGAACAAGGAGGATGAGAGGAAGCTGAAGTACTATTATAAATCCTATTCTGCCAGTTCTAGTGGTACCATCCAGAAGCAGGACAATAATCAACCATTGCAAATAGTAACATTTTAAAAGTATGACAGCTGTCTGCTTGGTGAATTGAACCAGAGCTATTAGGAGAGAGAATCTTCTCTGCTCTGTGGTCTGCCTCACATCAGCCTTCCTGCAGGTAGTGATTTTGAAGTGCCAGGAATCCATGTGCAGTAGCAAGTTGAGTCACTTAATTCAAACTTTGAAAGATTTCATTAAATAGAGTCGTCCTCAGTTTCTGGTTCCCCCAGCTAAGAGCTCAATTCTGATTTGTAGAAATTAACTTACAGAGCACTGCTAATAATGGAAAGGAAAAAATGAAGATCTTCTCAGTCTCAGGATGGACATGAATAATCCAGTCATTAATTCCCCATTGTATTTTCTCCAAAATACAAAAGAAAAAAAAATTCTTTCCTCTGAGTAGTATTTTTGTGACCATAAAGTAGTTGGTGTTCATGAAGAATTCAGATATGCAGTGATGAGAAACAGAAAAAAAAGAAAGGAAGATAAGAAATCATTAATTCTGTCTCCAGAGCAGAATTTCAGAACCATTCAGAAACTCAGACATTAAACTTGACACCAGTGAGGAGGTGGAAAAAGAATGATGAACACCTGTGTAAGTGGGACCCAGCCATGCTGGGCAGAAGCTGAAGCAAGGGTCCTAGGAAATGATAATACACAAAAATTTTTATCTGCACAAATGCAGACACACACAGGAGGATGACCAAGTTTGCCCAAGAGGCAACCTTCATTATGCTGTTCCTTAAATCAGGATGGCAGCCTCTGCAGTTACTTATGTATATGGGTGCTAAAGAGTCATCAAAATAAACTGGCAACAGTGAGAAAAGGGGCTATTAAATGACGGTACAAAACTGCATGGGATAACATAAAATTTGAGCTGTATTTAGAAATTCCTAGCTACATTTATGAAGCACGGCCTAAAGATAACAAATACCTTTTAAAAAAGAATACCCATTCTGAAAAATGGGATTAAAGTATTAAGTTAAATTTAACTGTAAACAATGAATGATAAGGGTAGCTAAGAATTATTCTAAATATTATAATTTGAAAAAATGTTCTTTTACCCATATATTTCAGGAATTATCTATTGAATAAACATCTTTCAATTCTCCTCTCAGTGTCCTCATCCCAGGGTCAATAATACATTGTTTATTCCAGTGCTACCAGTTACAGCTCTGTATTTGACATTATTTTCCAACCAGAGTTTTCTGATCACTGCTTACAGTTCAGAAGCACATGTGGATAGTGAGGTTGATAAACTTTCATTGCTCTGTTGTCACAGCCTGTATTTTTATGCATCAGTTAGTTTTATTTCTATGTGTTTGCAAAATATGTTGTCTGCAACTGTACTGGAGCTTTTCTGTTTTGAACGTTTCTCACCATTTTACCTTATTCAGTACAACTCTTTAGTTGAGTTCACATCTCTGTTTCCAGTGATTTTGTACCTAGAGGAGATCTTTGCAGCAATAACAAGGAGAGATACTTCTTTACAAGACAGAGGCCTCAACACAGGATCACCAGAATGTTTTATCCTGGATCAAATATAAAAGAGCTAATTAAGCTTTGCAATGGCTCTTGTTTCCACAGTTCACTAGTTGCCCTTGTTACACATGCTGTGGATTTCTACTCAGTTTTAAGAGCCATCTGGTTTTCATATCTCCTGCTTAAGGCATGGTCAGCTACTTTCATTTTTTCCATAGTGTAAGTGGGCTAATATCCATGTATCCCTATCACACTTAAAGTTCATTTCCACCCTATAATATGCATTTAGGTTTTCCTCTGCATACTGTATTTGGCAACAACTTTTTTTTCCCCAATATTTTTTATTTTATTTTCATTGCTGTAGTAAATGTAGCTCTCATAAAAGGTGGTAGACTGACAACTCTGGCAGATGGAACCTGGCTTATCTGTACACGAGAAACAGCAAAAGTATGTGGCAAAGTAATCTTCCTTTAGTGTTCCTAGTATCATACATTTTCCTTGAACAGGAAAGACATTTTTCAGGACTGAAGGTGAAAGTCCCTGTAATAGTTCAGCTATCATGGATCTGTTGCAGTGGTGATGGTTAAATGTTACTTGTAAGCATTTATGCAATAATTTTCACAGACACAGAAACACTGTCACTTGCTAATTCTAACTTCTGGCCATTAAATCTACACTGTGGTTCCCACTGCTAAACGTTTTCTCTCACTGATCTTAGAAAGACCAGGACAATCCATATTGTCCTGAGAATTTACATAACTTTACAACTTTATATTAAGTCAAGTATTATTCACACTATTTTAAATATATCTCAAATTTAAAGTTGAGATTGAGGGCTGCTATGCTTAGGAGTCAAAGTTTCTCATATGGTTAAAGGGAGGGAGACTAGAAAAGGTTGCAAAAGCACCTGAAATAGAGACCTCCAGTCTGGGTAACTGGCCACAGCATGAGATACAATAATAATGGATTTAGAAGTAAATTACTTCTTCTCCCCAGTTTAGTGCATCAAACTGATTGCCACAATTTCCCCTAGTCATCATCATGAGTCTGGTTGGTTTTGGTAAGTTTTTTCTTCCCTTTACAGTATGAAACATGGCTGGTCTGGGCATACCTCGCTTCGTTGATGCTGAAGAGCTTTGGGCACTGAGAGCACTTGAGATTTTCCCACTCTATGTATATAATAATTACAAGACAAGAGGTTGATATGCAATAGGAAGAAAATAGATAGTATTTTACAGAATGAGTGGTTTAATACAAACTATAAGTTATTTTCCAAAATAGAATTAATAAAATTAGCTTATGTCATTATCTCTCACCTGGGTCCTCAAAGCTCCTTTACCCATTCATCCCCACAAGGCTATATAAAGCAGTATCTTCTGTCTGACTTTTTCATTAGTCAGGAATTGATTTGGGTCTCTGTCTCCTGCTCAGCCACTTATTTTTAAGGAATTTGCCAGAAGCTTTCATTGAGAAGTCTTCTTTTATTTATAATTTGTCTTACAATGTCCAAAAAGATCCATACGAAGAGATAATATGACATATATATTTATAATTTCTATTATAACAAAATTGCTAAATAATAGAGATATAAATGCCTTTATTTATAGCCTGATATTATAGCCATAAATAGATAAGAAAAAACAGATAATGTGATCTCATCATTCCATTTTGTTAGGAACAGCTCATGGGCCAGAAAATGGGATGCTGCCTCTTTCCCTCTTCTCTGCTACCTTGATTTTCCTAGGTAAGGGTTTTAGAAACAATTCCACCTTTATTTGTCTCAATGGCACTGGAAAACAAAATAATTTCAAGAAAAGAGAAAGTTCATATCTTCTCAGTCCTAAAGCCACATTCACAAAGACTGTGCACTTTTGCAAATCCTCCTTACAGACATGTAGAAAACTAAATCCCCATGGGCGTAGGAGAGAAACTTCTGCCACTTTCCCTCTCATCAGTGGAGCTATACCCCCTGCTTTGCCAGCATCTCTTCTTAGGGATCACAGAGGACCAAAGGAGCTATAGATGTGTCATGGTTTGAGAGCCTCAAAATCCAATTCCCTAGTTCTAGCCCCCCTCCCACATCTCAACCCAGCATGAGATGGGTTTTCCAGACACCACACAAGACTCAAAATGGGGGGAAAGGGATGTATTACAATACGCTGTACAAAATAAATAGTATAATACATCATATACACAATCTCAACTATCTCTACCATGACATACAGTATTTACAATGGATCAAATCTCTTCTCCCTTCCAAATAAAAGTCCAGGAGGGAAGAAGGGAAAGATCCTTTCCTCTCTCTGGGCAGCCAGTCTCTCTAGGGCAGCAGTGTCTCTTTCTCTCTTCCATGCAGTAGTTGTAGCTGGATCTCTGCTAGTACACATGAGGGGCTCTCCAAGCCCCTCGGCCCTTCAACGCAGGTGAAGGGTCTTATCTTCCGTGGGCTGTGTTCACCAGGACAAAGGTCACGTCACCACGTCATATCGCAAAGCTCAGGGGTCTTCGCGACAGTCCTTATATTCAGGTGATTCAAACCCCCTTTGCAGAGCTCCGTGCTCTGCCTCAAAACTACCAGCTTGGCAGTGGCAGGGAGGGGAAACCCTCCTCCGCATTCCATCGGCTGTCCCGATCCAGCTCCGGGACGCCTAAGAGCTTCTCAACTCTTCTCTCTGCAGTGCATGCTGCACTCCAAGACTCTTCTCAAGCAAGAGTCCATCTCCCTCCTCCTAGGAGGGGTCTCAAAGGGAGTTTGGGGAATTGGTTGAAGTCCTTACCCCAAATTCTCTCTCTGTAGAACTTAGTTCTCTCTCTTCTGCTACTCTCTTTCTCTTCAGACAACTCTGTGTCTTCTTGCCTGGCTGCAATGTCTGTTTTCTGCTCCTTATCTACTGCTGGCTCTCTGCCACCACTTCTCTCGGTCAGTGCTGTTCTTGCCGCTGCTCCTGCTGCTCACGGTGGAGAAAACATCCCCCAGATCATAGCCACAGGTACTTAGCCCAGTTTAGCCCTGTTCCAAGTCCCTGCAGCCCCCAGCCAAGGGGCTGGGGGGGACCCAGAGCCCCCACGGGGCTCCTGCCCCTTCTCCCTTATGGCTCTACAACATGGCTTCTTCTTCTCCAACTACAACTACAACCTACTTTCTTTTCCGGTCTAAGTGTGATATGTTTATATTTTGCAGGAGTGCTGATTGGGTCAAACCTCAAGGGTCACCACCCCCTAGGGGTTTCCATTTTCTTAGCTCCAGGGGGGAAAACTGTTTCCCCCCACCACAAGATGAAAACAACCTGCAAAAGCCAGTCCCAGCACATGAGCACAGTGTCAAACAGGCATGTCACTGAGTGGCCACACAGGAAGAGGCATCACACCCAGCACTGCAGGCAGAGTCTCTCCTCATGCAGCTCTGTAATTTAGGGATAGGCAGGCTATGTAAAGTGGATTCGGTATAAGAATGTGAGAAGTGAGCATCTAATTCAGCCTCAGGCTTACTTGCATAAGGCAGAAGCTTTATCTGAGATTCTGTCCCAGCTCTGAACAGCTTGATTTTCTCAGAGCTTGGTAACTTTTGCATGGACACCTTGGATTTTAATCACAAAGCTCTGAATCAGATTAATGTTTTTCTAAGTGTTAGGAAGGTAAGCCTGCAACCCAACCTCATACTTTTCTTTCATTCTGAGAAAAGGGAAGAGGGGTGTTGAGAAAATTAGACAGAGACACAACTGTAAAAAATGCAGATAAATCTATTTACATATTGAACCCCATGTCAACAGGCAAGGGCAAAGGACATTTTTTTCTTTCTTTTTCATCACCCTTTACTTTAAGAAGCAGGATAGTATGTCATGGTATGACTGAGCTAGTACAGTGATCCATCAGACTGCCAACTCCTGCAAAATTCATAGCTTCGTGATACCAAATTTATACATTTTCAGTTGGGTCGTTTGTACCAAACAATTTCAGGATAGGTCATTTTTTCAAAGAATAGCCATCAAACTGCGAAAACTTAGATCATCTTCTGTCCTATCCAATATCTATCTAATGTGTTAAAGGCAGTCAGCAGTGGTCAGACAAGGAATAGCAAGAGAGGGTACAATACTGATGCCTTGAGTCTGCTGGGAGTTCGATTACAAGTCTATTGCTTCACCCTGTATGCTCACCTCTCAAAAGCAGCAGGTTTAAAGGAAAAATCAATCCTTCTTAAGCTAGAATTCCAATTTCACTAATTAAGAAAGAATTAAATACACAAGGAATGCAGCTAGGAAGAATTAAGAGTCTAAGCAGCAGCTTTGTACAAGTAAGTTCAAGTACCAGTAATTTCAAACTGCTATCCAAAATATTGACTGGATGGTCAGCCAAGCTGTTATCCCCTACGACTCTGTGCCAGGAGGCACCAGCAGTCTCCCACACATACTGCTGTCCTCAGTCTTGAAATTTGCACCGAAGGAAACTGGGCACAGAAGTAACAGAGATATGAGGTCTTGCAGAGTAAGTCGACAGTGGAAAGAGAGGCTACGTGAAAGATAGGAATCTTACACCAGAATTATCTTGGTCTGTGGGAAGAAAGAGAAGCTTTCTTTAGAGTTGAAGCAAAAGAACACAGACTTGAATGCTCCTGTTGCCAGGCAAATTAAGCAATGTTTTTTATCTCTTTTTAAATTTTGAGCTAGTTTTATATCTACAGCTAAGCAGTGTACAGAAAAAAAAAATCAAATCCTGATCTGAAAGCTCCTCATCTTCCTAAGAGAATACCCATGGACACACACAAAGCCCCTCCTGCAGAGTGCATGTGTGTGGTAGGGATAATGGAAGAATAGAAATAATTTTGGTACAAATCAAACTTTCCACATTTTTTTTTAAATCAAAGAGATTTAGGAGATGCATAAACCCAAATCTGTTCCCTCGAATGATTTCAACAGCTTGAGGCAAGTTCATTAAAACAATGTATCTCCAGTCTTTCAGCAGAGACAAGTTCTCCATAGGACGGTGCTTTTGCTTATCTGGGAAGAGCTTCTTGCTGAGTTCCTGCTGGTTTATTCAAGACTGGCAATGGGCTCTCGTTACTCTTCTCCTGCTGAAAGTTAAACTGGTTTCAGCTAGTCAGTGCTGCCTGACAGATCTAAATAAGGCAACGCTGAGCACACAGACCACACTCTGATACAGAATATGATTACCATGGGAAGCCTTCCAAATTCAAAATAGCCAGGAATTTTAACCTTGGAGCCAAGTCAGCTCTAATAAGGGGGGGAATTGCCTTCTGAATTTCATTTGCAAAATAACATTGATAAGAAAAGAAGTAACTTGTACATACTTCTCTTGTCTTCTAATAAACAGTATGGTAACATGTCAGGAGGATTCAAACTCCAGATTATCTTGTCAAAGACCCATATTTTAGCCAGAAAACCAAATTATACAAATACATTCACAAATTAATGAAAAGACTTTAAAGACTGAACACACATGTAACATTTTAGTTTGGAAATTAAGGTGTCTGGGATCAGATGGAATTATATTCACATGTCATATTTTTAAGCAGAGAGGACTTGTCCAAAAAAACCCAAAAGGTGCATTTTTCCCAGCTCCACTACTTGATCTGAGATAATGTTTTGTTTCTCCACACGATGTCATCGTCCTTGATTCATTGTAGCTATGGCATATAATTTTCATTACTTCAGATTATATTGCTTGTCTGTTAGCGCTCAGGACTTAATGTGAGAAATGGAGTTGGGTGGGAAAGAATTTCCCTATCCTTCATACATATATTCCCAGAGTCTCTTACTTCCCAGATATGTGTTTCATACTACAACTCTTGGATATTTAAAATAGATAGCGTCTTCTATTAACACTGATGGCTCTGGTTTTGAATCCTATACAACCTCACACAAAACCTGAAAAACCTTGTCTGCCAAGTCTTGGACATACATATTTGTTCCTATAAAAGTCTAGGTGCTCATACCATCTCTTTCAGTAGAAATCTTGTCTGATAAGAAAAAAACTTGGGAAGATCTAGAACAGACATGAGTTATTTTTCCATTTGTTACTCTTTCCTCATAATAACAGGAAAATCATACTTATCCCCATTTTTTAACCAGTCTTAGTTTTGTAGTGTAACATGTTAAATATAAGAGTGATATTATTACTTTTTCTGATTACAAATTCGTGTTATTTTAATGATAATGTGAGTCTAATGGTACAAATACATGGAAATTTGGAATGCAAAGACATTTTCTTCAAATATTGTTATATACTAGCACAAACTCAACAGAAAAACTGTATGCTACCAGAAATTCTGAATTCAGAAAATACATTCAAAAAGTCCCGTGCATCAGGATTATTGCATGATTTCACACGATCTTCATATTTTCAGAGTCCAGGAAATGTACTGCAAACAAGTGAATTAATAAATTTGTGAAACAAGAAAAAAACCCCTTCATCAGAGTCTATAAAAGACTCTTTCCTGCATCTGCATATATTAATCAAGAATGCAGGATACATTCATAGAAGGTACATATATTTATTTACTTTGAACTTATATTTATGATACTTAATCACAAATAAAACATATTGATATGGCAATTAAACAATTTATTCAGGATTTCTTGTACCTAGAACACATATATTGAACTTGCCTCTCACCTCCAATCAAGATAATGTAATCAGCAGCAAAGCAGCATGAAAAAGACAGGTAGCAGTGTGTAGGGAAAGTAATTTATTAAAAGCCAAATGTCTTAACTCAGAATCAGTGTTCACTAATTCATTAATACCGTTAGGCTTCCAGCAGAGCATCTCCTTTAGGAGTGCTCTGTTTTGTAGGAAGTACTTCAGGTGTAAGTTTGAAACAGAACCTTTTTATGTAACATAACAGCATTTTCTGTCCATCTATCAATGTCTTTCTCTTCTAGTCTTTGTTTTTTGGTCTCTAATTAAAGTTCTGGATTTTTATTTCTAAAAAAGTGTGCTTTTTAAAAATTTTAATCTTTAAGAAAATAAAAAATGTCAAACCTTAGGGCTATGAGATTTATTTTCCACCCAAAAATAGTTGAAAAGCTTGGTGAATGCTAATACTTTGTGTAATCTCATTTCAACTTTTTTTTGCAAAGAAATCTTTCCATGAGAAATAACCGTGGGCCACCTTACTGAGTCACTTAAAAGGAAACAAAAATAACAAATGCTGAAAGATGCTGTGTTTTAGGGAAAGTTAATTTTAAAGCTTGATAAGAACATCTAAGATGAATACATTATTGTTTCTCACCTAATCAGTTTTGCAGACATATTAATTTATTCTATGTGGAGCTTAAGCACACAACTCCAAAATCAGTTTAACCTCTGTCCAGAGACAAATGCAAAGTGATTTTTCCCCCTCAGGTTAGCAATTCATATGGCAGGGTTTCCTTATACCTTTCTATTTTGTTTAATCTATTTAGGGTCATGGCTCCTGACCTTTACTTTGAGTTCTTAGTTCAGATTAAGCCCAAACATTGAGACTGATCTCTCTTGCATCTGTCATGCATCACCTGGTACTACATGTAGAAAATAAAGCAAGTAAAGAGACAGTCTGGAAGTTATACACTGTGTATCACCCTTCTTGCTTTTCCAGATAAATTACTTCAGCATGCTCTTTTTTCCTGGCTGTTGCTCAGGCATGAATGTCCACGGCAAATGGTGACAGCAATAGGAGGCAGAGAAAGGGGTAGGCGGGAATGGGACAGACAAGAACGTGACAATGATTACTGTTTTTTGGAAAGTCTAAGGAAACTAGCTGGCCAAAAAACTGTGCTTTTTCTTCAAAGTTCCACATTCCAGTAAAATTGAAATAAAACAGTCTTATCTTGAAAGAGAGGCTATCAAAACACGTGCTAGTATCCACAGTAAAACAAAAAGAATCAAAATTGAGCAAGCTTTACCACTCAGTTTATGTCTGTGCAAGCACTGAAGTGATACAGAAAGAAGCGAACACTCTGAAATAATGTTGTTTACACCCCAACTCTTCCTGAACCCAGGCTCAGTGTGAAGCTAGTATGAGGCTGGACTCAAAATGTAGTTGAAACTGAGAAAAGCTTTTCTTTGGTAGGCAGCTTTGATTATTTGCCAGTCGCTCAGTCAGCAGAAATCAGCACCCCAGAAAAATGTACTTGGTCCCAATGACTACAGTTCTCAGTGACTGGCAGCACATTTCTGCATCTGTGTGTAGACATTGTTTCAAATGGGTGCACTGTTTCCTAAGGGATTTTTTTATTTCCAGAGGGAAATTTTTGTCTGTCACATGCATCTTTCATTAATTGTTGATTTCTGCTTCTGTGAATTACATGCAAACTGCGGCAAAGATAGCCATTAGAAATGTGAAAAATCATACAGAGCTATTAAAAAATTTTAGAAAAATCTGTAGTATACAATGATATTTTACAGAACAGCACCCTCTTTTCACTAAACATGCCTGACCTCTGTACAGTTAGTTTGCTAACTCACAGACTGAGACTGTGACACAAGCAATCACTCTGTGTACTTCTAGCTTTTGGGGCATCAGTGTTAAAATGCCTGAAAGTGTCTGTCTATCTCTATATGAAAGATCCTAAGAAACAGAAAAAGGCTTCTAACAGAGTCACTTACAGTGCACAGTTCCCACAAGAAGTCTTTCAGAGAATGGAGCCATTTGTAACTCGGTCCCAGGAAACAAATGGGCTTCTGGTGGATGTGAACTCATAGCTGCCTCATAACTTTCACAAGATATTGGAACAGGAGCTAACTGAGCAAGGTCTACTCTTTGAGAAGAATCTGGGGACACTTCTCTTGTTATGCCTTCTACTCCGTAAGGCAGAAGCCAGTGGCCTCCTCCAATGCTCTTCTCCAACGATAGCATCCCCTCCAGCTCCTGAGGCAGATGTACATACAGTTCTGCTCCAGGGGTCAAGTTTTTGGCCACAGGCAGCAGCACTGACACTTGTCAGGGTTTCCAATGAGAGGCCCTGGGGTTGTAATACCCTTTCAGTGGGTATCAGCTCTATTAGATAGCAGGGACATCTGAGATCTGCCTAGGTCACCCCTGAATCATGGTGCTAAGCAGGAGAGACTATGCAGGGGTCCCAAGAAGGACCATCAACAAAAGGCATGGTAACCTCAAAGGAGAGCTCTATGAACCACCCACCTGGATTTCATTTCCTAAATTCTTCCCACAGCCTCTCTCTCACCAAATCAATCTCTCCCTACATTCTTCCCCGCTTTGCTGACAAAACTTTAACAGAATATATCTGCTTGTGCCAACTTGAAGCATCTGGTTCTTTTATTTTAATATTTATTCACTTAGTTTAGGGTACTCAAAATGATGTGAGAATGTGGTTTCAGTGTCACGGGGAAATCTCCGTTCCTTTGGAGAAACTCAGATGTTTACAAGCTTTAATTCATGATCCTGATGATACAGTTTAGTGAGTGTTATTTAAGTTCTTTAAATTCCACCATATCTGGCTAGAAATTTGCCCAGATCACCTGATGCATTATTCCCAATACCAAGTTTACCTCTCCAGGTGCTTAGTAGTATTGCATAAAGAATTATCCTTTTTAAGCATTTAATGCCTCATCCCTGGAAGTGTTCAAGGCCAGGTTTTATGGGGCTCTTAGCAGCATGATCTGGTGGGTTACAACCCTGCCCATGGCAAGGAGGATGGAACTAGATTATCTTTAAGGCCCCTTCCAACACAAACTATTCTAAGATTCTATGATTCTATGGTTACACTATACTTGATAACTGCAAAGGAAGAAAAAAATATATTCAGTCTTTCTTTTTCATACTGAGAAGAATAAAAAAAATTAAAGGAAATTTAGATAAATCATCATATATTTTTGATGTTTAAAGCAGTAAAAGAAGAAAATCAGTCCTTCTGCCGAGGAATTGGTCTGGCAACAAAGATTCAGATCAATGAGATTACTAAAAAAATTTCCCAAGACAACCTTCCAGTTGCAAAGGTCAGTCTTTCAGTAAAGATTAGCCACTGTTATCATAATCATCTATTATTATGTATTTCATGTTTATGAAGATGTTTAATAAAGTGATGTTGCAACTGAAAGAAATATATGTAGTAAAATTTCAATATATCTTTTAAAATATTAAAGGAATTTCATCCATTTAATTTAGTTACCTTTTACAAATTACTTGGAAAATTTTCTTTTGCTCTGGCAGCTATGAAACGAATGCATTTTAAAAATCTACCAATAGAAATTGCAAATATGAAAGATCAACCACTGACTCTATTTACAGAAGTGTTACTTTGAATAAATCTTATTGACATCAGTGAAGCAAGTTTACATTCATGTTGAAAGACCTGAGATCAGGATTCAATTATGTGTTAATTAATTACTGAGCACTCTTGGTTGGTGCATATATTTTCAAAGAACATATATTTTTAAACTTTATTATGTTTACAAAGTACTATTAAATTTTACAGCAATAATTTGAAATTTTTAATCTTATTGCAGTAGCACTACAGAGTGAATGATTATTAGGGGGTTTACCATGAAGAGTCTCTACAAGGAGGAATCTTGTAAGAATAGACATATGTGAGCAAATTTCAGGCCTTTTCTCTCAAGAGTTATTCAAGAAGCAGTAAGCGTGAGAAACATAATCTGGATCATGAGCAGTTGCTTAGACATGCACAGCAAAAAACTCTCCCAAGGTAATTAATGGTGGAAAGAGCATCTTTAACCTTCCAGCTAACCCATACAAACAGTGGTAAAAGGAAGATTCATATGACATCTTTCTCTGATCCTCTGCATGAAAATTTTGATCAATACCAGGACAACAGCTATCATTAGGTCAGGTTGTAAACCTATTGAAGCTCCCCATAAAATCCGTAAGACATCACTGATTAATTCAGGGTGTTTTTTTCAATAAATAAACCTTATATTGTTTAATTTCTGTCTCATTATTCATTCAGCTGAGGTCTTGGATAGTCAAGCACCAAATGCAGCTGCTGAGGAAGAACCAAATATTTCAGAGTAATTGACTTCACCCAGTGAAAATCTTTTGGATTAGATGGGACTATAAGAGAAATGAGCTCTTTTGGGCTTCTTCCCCCTTCCTGCCAAGTATAGTGATCTTTAACCTAACAAAATTCAAAGGTATTGGTTGTACTGTGCAGGCCAATACATAAATCCATTGGTTCAGTGTTTCTAGTTTTAAGTATTAAAAGTGCACAAACAAATGATCTGAGGCTGATCTTAGCCTCTGGGCTTCCCTTTGAGCCCAAAGAGCACAGCTGCAGAAACTTTATAATTCCTTCAGAAAAAAAAAAAAAGGTTCAACATTCCTTTCATCAAGCTTTTGGAGCAGAAATCTGATTTCAGACAAAATAATGATAGTTCTTCCCATATAGCTGAGTTCACAATCAGAGAGGCTACACAAAACTGTTTTCTTTTCGTACCAAATATGAAATTTGTATTTGGGCTCAAAGCAGTTTCATCTTACTTGATGCTCCCATTCTGTTTAGTGCCTGCTAACAACTGATAAAGTAGTAAAAGTAGATACAATCCACTTTTGATGTTGGAGATACAAAGCACCTGTCTTCCCTTTCTCCTTGTTATAGGTTATAATCTGAGAGAGGAATTTTTCTTTCCCTGCTTCCCTGTAAGAGAAACGGAGCTCAAACAGGGAAGGGGGAAGGGGAGGCCATTAGTTTTACAAAAGATTTAGCCAACCTGGCTACATTCCTAGCTAATGGCCCATTGGAAGGCTGGCTCTGCTCCGACAGGGAGAGGCAGTGTTTTGCTGGGCTCTCTCTCTCTGGAGAACAGAGACAGGATCTGTGTGCAGAGCATTTGGAGAGAAGGCTTGGAAGCCTGTTTGTCTGACTGCCGCCCTAGTCAGCCCGGACTGCTGATTTCAGCTTGGCCGGGGAGTTATCTCTTGGCCCCGGCTGGGTTCTGCTGTGTTTCATTGGAGAGTCTCTGTGCTCGCTAGGAGGAAAGAGGAGCTTTCTGGGACGCTACCACCTGGGAACCACAGTGAGTCCTGTTGGGGGTGAACTGCCTTCCTACTCTTTTCCCTCCATTGAGGGGTGGGGGTCCCCCATCTTCCTTTCGGCTCCTCCCGTGATCTGAGACCGGCCCCAGGCCCCTCTCCCCCCGTGGTGGCCACCGGAGCCCAGCAGCGCCCCCTACCGACCACAACAGCGAACTGCAGGCTCTGTGCCTCTGCGATCCAACAGCGGCCCTGCAGGCCACAATTAGGACTGTGCTAATAGGACAGAGAAGTATTTACCAGACTTTGCTTTTCTAGGACCACTGTATAGTTTTTTCTGCTCTGTTACTGCTTTTTTTTTTTAACTTTTTTTGCTAACATACATATATCTTTTAATAAAGGGTTGTTATCTCTCCTGTTTTCCACACTTCCTTGAGTAAAGCCCCGTAATTTTTTTAATCCACAATTGCTGAGAGAGAGGAGTTTGTTTTGTCCCATAACTCATCCTCTTTAGCAAACTTCCAGTCTTTTCAGACTGAGACACTCCTTAATCAAGTCTCTCTCTTCTTCTTAAAGAAGAATCTTTACATTTTTTCTCAAATACTTCTGGAGATAACAGAACTCATAGCAGTCTACAACATGTTGCGGCAGTTAATATTCAGGGGTTTTATATTTTTCTTTTCCTTTAGGGAAAAAATTAATCATCAAGTCAGATATTTCTCTTGCATTCCTCTATTACATCCTGGATATAAATGTCATATAATAAAACTCAATTCTATACACTCTAGGGCCTTACAACCAACAGTGCTTTATTCACCTGTAGTACTAGGTCTTTTAACAGCACATCAACTTTTAACAGCAAATGTGCTACCTAAGTGTGAATTCTTTAGTTTTCACTTAGATGCACAGAAATACTCTGTGTTTCTGGTGTTTCTTTGTGTGCTTCTTTAGTGATTCCATTCATCATGGCTAGGTTTCGCGAATGAAGATTTGGGAAGGGCTCTACCCACGTTTCTTGCAAGCGCGTTGGTGGCTAAAAAGGCCAATATGAGAAAGGCATGTCCGGTTGCAAAAGGCACAGCAGAAAGACTCCTTAGATGGTATATTCTGAAAGGCTCGATTTTTTCTGCGTTGTCTTTTCTCCTCAAGGGTGATCCTGCATGCGTTCTCAAAAGCATCAGCAGCGTCATAGATGGTGTGTCTCCAGACCTCCCAATTTGAGGCCAGAGTAGACCGGTTATGATGATCAATATGGTCGAGGCTGAGATGTTGTTTCAGGGAGTCCTTGTATCTTTTCTTCGGGGCTCCTCTCTTGCGGCAGCCGGTGGCAAGTTCACCATAAAGCAAGATCTTAGGGAGGTGGTGGTCCTTCATCCTGAAGACGTGCCCTGCCCATCGCAGCTGCGTTCTCAGTAGCATGGCCTCAATACTTGTGATTGCTGCCTGTTCAAGAACCGATGTATTGGTCACATGGTCTGACCAGTAGATGTTTAGGATTGTATGGAGGCAGCGTTGATGGAAGCGTTCTAGGAGACACAGGTGGTGGCTGTAGATGACCCATGATTCGGAACCATATAAAAGAGTAGACAGCACTATGGCTCTGTAAACACTGATCTTTGTGCTTTTCTTCAAGTGTTTATTACGCTATACTCTTTTATGGAGTTTTCCAAAAGCACTATATGCTTTTGCTAACCTGTTGTCTATCTCCCCGTCAATCTTACCATCCGAGGAGATGAGGCTGCCTAGGTAATTAAACTGTTGGACTGATTTGAGCTTTGATTGGTCGATGGTGATGTGGGGATGATGGAGGACTTCCTGAGGTGCTGGTTGATAGAGAACTTCTGTCTTCTTTAAACTGACTTCCAGCCCAAAGAGCTCAGGAGCATCTGCAAAGCAGGATGTTAAACGCTGCAGGGCTGCTTCTGTGTGGGCGACAAGAGCGGCGTCATCAGCGTAAAGCAGCTCCCGGACAAGATTGTTTAAGGTCTTGGTGTGGGCCTTCAGTCGCCTTAGGTTGAATAGGCTTCCATCAGTACGATATCGAATGTAGATACCGTCCTGATCATCGAGGTCTGCCCTGGCCCTATGGAGCATCATGCTGAAAAAGACTGTGAATAGGGTAGGAGCGAGAACGCAGCCTTGTTTCACACCATTCTTTATTAGAAAGGGCTCAGAAAGTGTGTTACCTTATCTGACTTGGCCGTGCTGATCCTCATGAAGTGAGATGTTCATTTTAAGGAACTTGGGGGGACAACCTAAACGTTCCAAAATCTGCCAAAGACCTTTTCTGCTCACAGTATCGGAAGCCTTGGTGAGGTCGACAAAGGTTACATAGAGACCTTTGTTCTGTTCCCTACACTTCTCTTCCAGTTGTTTGAGAACAAATATCATGTCTGTGGTGCTCCTGTTGGCTCTGAAGCCACACTGACTTTCAGGTAGAATTTCTTCTGCTATAGTCTGTTTAGGAGTATTCTTGCCAAGATTTTGCCAGCAATGGAGAGCAGAGTAATACCACGGTAATTTGAGCAGTCTGATTTAGTACCTTTCTTCTTATACAAGGTGATGATGACTGCACCACGAAGGTCTGAAGGTAGTTCGCCTAGTTCCCAACAGCGCACCACAAGCTCATGAAATTTAGCATGGAGTGCAAGGCCCCCATGTTTCCAGACTTCGGGTGGAATTCCATCAACCCCAGCTGCCTTGCCGATTTTCACCTGCCGTATGGCCTTGAGGGTTTCTCCTAAAGTGGGGGCAG
Organism: Neopelma chrysocephalum; assembly: GCF_003984885.1. NCBI lineage: Eukaryota > Metazoa > Chordata > Aves > Passeriformes > Pipridae > Neopelma > Neopelma chrysocephalum. The sequence continues at coordinate 33,930,913 of NW_020897691.1, forward strand.
TATCCAATTCGTATTTCATTGGTTGTTGTGTGATGGACTGAATTGCTGAGTCTTGGACTACACGGTTGGTACTGAAAAGAGTCTGAAAGTGTTCAGACCATCGATTCAGAATGGAGGTTTTATCTGTCAGAAGCGTTTGACCATCTGCACTGAGTAATGGGCTTTGGACTTGGTGTGTAGGCCCGTATGCTGTTTTCAGGGCCTCATAGAATCCTTTGTGATCCCCTGTATCTGCACATAGTTGAGTTTTTACAGCTAGATCGGTCCACCACTTGTTCTGGATGTCACGGAGTTTCTGTTGGAGCTTGCTGCATGCAAGACGAAAGGCTGTTTTTCTTGTGTGACAGGATGGCAGTGCAAGGTGTGCTTGGTGGGCAGTTCTCTTCTTCCTCAACAAGTCCTGGATTTCTTGATTGTTTTCATCAAACCAGTCCTTGTTCTTCTTGAGGGAGAACCCTAAGGATTCTTCAGAGGATTACAGGATGCTGCTTTTAATATGATTCCAAATTGTTTCAGGAGAGGAATCTGCAGAATCCATGGAATGGTTTTCGAGCCTAGTTTGAAGGTTTGCCTGGAATCTTTCTCTTACTGTGGCTGATTGGAGATCGTTAACTTGGAGTCTTCTCCTTGGGATACTGCCCCTTTTAGGTTTGAATTTGAGATTGAAGTTGAGTTTACAGCACACAAGCCGATGGTCTGTTTGGCATTCTGCACTGGGCATCACTCGGGTATGGAGGACATCGTGGACATCTCTCCGTCACACCAAGACATAATTGATGAGGTGCCAATGCTTAGATCTGGAGTGCATCCAGGTTGCCTTCAGACTATTTTTCTGCTGAAAGATAGTATTAGTTATGGTAAACTGTTGCTCTGCACAGAATTCTAGCAGAAGTCGACCATTATCGTTGCAGTTTCCAACACCATGCTTGCCTAATATTCCTTTCCATGCTTCAAAATTTTTACCTACTCTGGCATTGAAATCACCAAGGATAATGATCTTATCATCTGTGGGCACCTTTTGGGTAAGGCAGCGCAGGTCAGTGTAAAATTTATCTTTTGGCAGGGTCAGCTTGGAGGGTTGGGACGTATATACTAAAGATGACAACGTGATGCTTGTTGTTTAGGTGAAGGCGTAGGGAGATAATGCAGTCAGAGTGACCTGTCGGCAGATTTTCGAGTTTAGGGACAATAGAGTTTTTGATCATGAAGCCGACACCTGAGAGATGTTTTTCGGTTCTGGACTTACCTGACCAAAAGAGTGTGTAACTGGCACCATGTTCTCTGAGGCTGCCTTCCTCATGAAGGCGAACTTCACTGAGAGCAGCAATGTCGATGTTGAGACGAACCAGTTCATGGGCAATTAGGGCAGAACGTTGCTCAGGACGTCCGCTATCTGCAGAATCGAGCATGGTTCTGATGTTCCAACATGCTAGAGTTAATTTAGGTACACCTTTGGAGGCAGGTGCATGCCTTTGTCTTTTGATCTTTGTGCGACCGCATTGGAAGAAGATACCCGTTGGTCTGCGGTTAACCAACCGTGTGAAGGTGGAGATGAGCTTTGTTTAGGCCACCTTTTCTAGGCCCCTCTCTGAGTGATTCCATTACTCTGCACGCAAACACTCCTGTCATCTGACACTGGCTTCCCCAGCTGCGCATTTGGATGACTGATAACTCACACTATATATCTGAATCTTAACCAATTTCTCAGAAACAAAATGTGCTTTGGGAAGTGGCTCTTACTGTTTCAGCTGTCTATTCCACACAGGAGCTTAAGAGCTTTTCCAATTGTCTTGAAAGATGGGCAGTTATCATGACCTCCAGATTTTTCTGAAGTTTCATCTAATCTGCTGTACAGAAAACATGACTTTTCAATAGGAACTTTGAAAAGACTTTTTAGAAAAAAAAGAAAGATTTTAGATCACTTTTTCTCCATGTGATATTATTGTGATGAAGTGGTCTTCATAGAGTTCTCCAATTGAAGAATCCCTGTCTGAACACTTCCTAACTGCAGCGATTTTCTGAATAGCATTGGACCCATCCTGGGTAAAACTACTTAAATATAATGAAATGCCAAACTACGTTAGGCAGAGAGTATATATAGAAAAGCACATAGGGAAAATCCAAGTCTCAATGAAAATTTTTCATGCAAATTGCTAAATAATATCCAACTGATTATGTGCAGAAAGCTCTTAAAGGTTTGTGATAACCATGTACAAATTAAGCATTGAAATGAGTGCGCTGTTTAAGTCATAAAAATGAATTTCTGTTTCCTGAAATACATGCTCAAAAGCATACAGCTTTCCATAACTAACACAATGGTTAGTTTTGGTTTGGTAGTTGAAAAAAAAAACCCTTTTAGTATTGTCAAGCTTAGTTCTGTTATAAACTGTGAGACAAAAATATGTACTGTATGTGTACAATATCATCACATATCATACGTTGGGTTTATTGAGAGCTGGACTCAGAATGACATGGATAGAGATGAAAAGATGACTAATTGCATACATTCAGTATGGTCATGACTAGGCTTCGTGAACGAAGATTTGGGTGAGCCTGCGCAGTGGATTTTTTAGGTGAGACACAGTATGGGCTGAACTGGGCCTACCCTTTAATCCTAAGGTTTATCTGCCAGGGCCGAGCAAGTTTGGACAGTGGCAGCAAGGTCCTCAGGACGTAGGTTTGATTAGAGTGTCCTACTCTTAGATGGATGGCCTTACAGGGCTAAGTGAGTTCCATTCGCCCCGGTTTGAGATTAGAGTTGTCCTTCTCCTAGGATGACTCCCAGAAGGCTAACGAGCTCATCCTGCCCAAGAATGTATTGTATCTGACCCTACGGTTTTGACTTGTCTGGCATGGGCGACCCTACCAAAGGCATGTACCATCGCCAGCATAGCTCGTAACCACATAGGGTTACACACAGGCTACATTACTACATTACTATTAAAATCATTGGGAGACCCCTGGTGGCCTAGTGGTTAGCATGCGGCACTCTCACCGCTGCGACCCAGGTTCAAATCCCAGTCCCCCTGGGCAGATGGAACTCGTTAGCCCTGGGAGGCCATCCATCTATGAGAAGGTCACTCTAAACAAAAAACCTACGTCCTGAGGACCTCACTGCCATTGTCCAAGCTTGCTTGGCCCCGGCAGATGAACCTTAGGATTAAAGGGTGGGCTCAGTTCAGCGCATGCTGTGTCTCACCTAAAAAATCCATTGCGTAGGCTTGAAAGGTAAAAGACCTTTCCCAAAATCTTCGTTTGCGAAGACTGGCCATTATTATTAAAATCATTTCAGTATGGTAATGAGACTAATATTCAGCTGATATCCTCCCTGCCATTATATTCTGAACTTAAAATGACTGATTATTCCTGAGAAAAGTTTAAAATAGACTTATAGAAAACTAAACACATTTTTAATTAGGAAAAGCTAATTTCTAAGAAATTAAATGACAGTATCTTATACATAGTTGAATGAATAGTTCAATAAATGCAGTGTGAATGGTTATACCAATTTCAAATTTTTTACCAGTCTTGGTTATGTGACTAGTTTTGAGACAACATTAGAAAATTTGGGTGTTTTTTTCAGCTAAATATGAAAAGCATCATTAAATGTAGCCTGCTGCTGCAGGACAACAGCCTCCCACAAAAGTAATTTCAGTTAAAAGAAAGGGGAACAATTTCTCTCTTATACTATATGACTTTACAGAGTCCCCTTGACAGAGCACTCAATACTATCATTATTTCCAAGAAAATAAATGCTTGGAAATTACTTCTACTGCTCCACAGATCTGTAAGATGAAAGTGCTGTTGGCCAAAAATTTGGAGCATATGGAAGACAACACTGCAAGCCTTGCAGGGAAACACCATGGATGACAGGAGGAAGGCAGGAGACCAGCGCAGCTAAGTAAGGACCTCCTGGTCAAACTGAAATACAAGAAGGAACTAGTCACTGGAAGCAGGGTTATGCTTCCCAGGAATAATATAGGGATATATCTCTGGAGTATACCATGGGATCAGGAAAGCTAAGCCATAGTTGGACCTTGTCAAAAGATGTGAAGAATAATACAAAGGGCTTCTAGAAGTACACTACTCAGAAAAAGAAGACAAAAGAAATTGTACCCCTCTCTGATAAATGAGAAAGAGGTCATGAAAGAACCAGCAGGTGCAGTTGCTAAACCACTCCCCATCAGATTTGAAAAATCATGACAGTCAGGCAAAGTCACCAGTGACCAGAAAAAGGGAAACATCTCACCTATTTTTAAAAAGGGTAAATTAAGGACCTTGGGAACTACATATTAGTTACCTTCACTTTGCTGCTCAATAAGATCACTAAATAGAACTTCCTGGAAGCTATGCAAGGCATATGGATGACAGGGAGGTGATTAGAGACAGACAACATGGCTTCACAAAAGGCCTGACTAGTCTGGTAGCCTTCTATGATGGAGTGACTGCATTGGTGTATAAGGGAAGAGCAACTCATACCATCTACTTTGACTTCTGTCAGCCCTTTGTCATCGTCCCACAGAACATACTTGATGCTAAATTGAAGAGATGTGACTTTGATGGATGGGCTATTTGATGGGTGAGGAATTGGCTGGAATTGACTGGATGGCTGCGTCTGAAGAGTTGCAATCAATGGCTCAGTGTCCAAATGGAGTGGTGACTCTTAGGGGTCCTTAACAGGACTTGTACTATTCAGTATTTTTATTAACGGCATAGGCAGTGTGATTGAGTGTACCCATCAATGGATGCCATCCAGAGGCACCTTGACAGGCTGAAGAGTAGACCTGTGCAAACCTTGTGAAGTTCAACAAGACCAAGTGCAAAGTCCTGCACCTGGACTGGGGCAATCACCAGTATCAGTACAGGATGAGTGATGAACGGATTTAAAGCAGCCCTGTGGAGAAGGACTGGGGGCTAATGGTCGATGGAAAATTGGACGTGTGCTGGCAATGGGCACTCACAGCCCAGAAAACCAACTTCATCCTGGGCTTCATCAGAAGAAGTGTGGCCAGAAGGTCAAGGGAGGAGACTATCCCCCTCTCATGAGATTCTCCTCCACTCTCATAAGATTCTGCCCAGAGTATTGCATCCAGGTCTGGGTCCCCCAGCATAAGACAGACATGGACCTGTTAGAATGGTTCCAGAGGAGGAACAGGAAAATTATCAGAGGGCTGGAGCACCTCTCCTATGAAGGCAGGCTGAGAGTAGGGTTTGTTCGGCCTGGAGAAGAGAAGGCTCCAGGGAGAACTTATAGCAACCTCCTTAAAGGGGGCTTATAAGACAGAGAGCTATTTTACCAGAACATGTACTAATAGGACGAACAATAACAGTTTTAAACTAAAAGAGCTTAGGTTTAGCTTAGATATAAGGAAGAAACTGTTTACAATGAAGAGGTTGAGACACTGGAACAAACTCCCCAGAGAAGTTGTGGGTGCCCATCACTGCTTTGAGCAACCTAGTAGTCCCTGCCTGCGACAAGAGAAGTGAAAGGAGATGCTCTTTAAAGGTCCCTTCCAACACAAACAATTCTGTGATTCTACGGGTAACCCCTCCAGCCTCCTCTGGTTCTCAGCAGGTGGTCTGCCTCTGAGAGTATTATAAATCTGAGCAATGGACTTATCCATCTGGACACAACTAGACACCAAATTTCAGTAAAAATGTCGGTCTTTTCATGAGAAAACTGTTGGAAGACCTCTGTTGGTTTACCAGTGTTCTCTGGATCTTCAGAAATACGAATAAAATGTGTCCAAATCAATCTCCAAACTACCTCTAAGACATATTAAAGTCCTATATGAAATAAAAAAGATCTAAGGATGCCAAATTAGTTACTTATCATGTAATTCCTATAAATACTGTATTATTTCAGCTTCATTTCTAGATAGTCTTTAAATTGTCCTTTCCTTTCAGAACATTTGGGTCATAGAGCGACACAGGCATTGATGCTTGTTAAAATATCTTGTAGCAGATCTTGTTAAGACCTGTAGAGAAGGACATTACACAGACACACATACATTTATAATTTAAATAACAAAGGTACTTGAAAGATGAAATGAAAAAACAGAGTACGCAGACACAAGGCAATTTTGACCATCATGCTGTTCAGCTTTAATCAAATCAGGGTAAAATTCTAGTTTTCATAATTCCAAAATTCATGTGTCTTGTACACTGTTCTTCACCTTCTGCTTCCCTTATAACAAAATTCTGTAAAGAGTGGGACTTAAATCTCGTAGAAAATTCAAGTGTTTGATAGTTCAGGAATATAAGAGCTCCAAGTTTGTTAAAGGGAGGTAATAAATTCTGTTGAGCCTAATGAAAGGACTGTGCTTGAAAGCTCACGTGGTGATCTCTTTTTATTTTTCCTTCTGTCTTGGAGTGTAGCCTTTTTAAGAAAAATTCTCTGTTCTGTTTCTCCTCTAAAAATATTTTCTCTAAATTTCCGTGAAAGACCAGACTTTGCTAACAAAGTTAGTATGACTCTTTTATCAAACTGCACAATCCTTATCCAAACCAAACTCCTTGTTTGTTAAAGCGGCTTCTAATGGATGCAACTGTTGATGGAGGAAATGCATTAGTGATTGGCGTCTGTGCATTCGTGTTTGCATTTTCTCCCTGTAGTTACCGCCACTGACTGTTCAACAGTGACAAAGTCACAAAGACACAGAGGTCTCCTGTTGTCATCAGCAGTTTTTTGTCTGGGAAATCATACAGGAGAAACACAGAAGAGTTCATAGGAAATATGGCCCAGGTCTTGCTCTCCTTCCCCAGGCTCCAAAAACAATTTTTAGTTCAAGCAAGTAATTATGGAAAATAAAAAATTCCAATTGTTTGAACTGATCTGAAACAACATAAATCTTAGCAACAAAAGGCTCATGGAGACAGTCATTTCCATGATATAGTAGGGGAAAAAATTGTTTAGAGAACACTCTTAGAAATAAACGATGGGAAACTGTAGAAGTGTAAACATTGCTAACTGCAATAGCCACTGAAAAATTACTTTTTTGTTTTTTACTTAAATTAAATGAAAGAACCTATTTGTCTGTATGGACCAATTTTAAGTTAAAAAAAAAAGGGTGCTTTTGTTAGTGGAAAAAAAACTGAGTGCAACTTATATTCACATTGATAGCTCCTGAAATCTTATCACAAGTCTTGTGATATTCAGTACTGGTCTGAAATGTTTCTTGACCTTTAAACCAATCAAAAATTCTAGGGATTTAACTTTTGGTTTAGACCACTGTGGACTGCAATACTAGCTCATTAGCCATCCACAGTATCAGAGCAATACAGTCACTTCCCACTACACAAATCTCTTCATAAATGTTCCATATGCTATTCTAAACTGAGACCCTAGACTCCATCATCTTTTGCCCACAATTAACTTACTTAACTCCACATCCTCTAAGAACCAAAATTTCACCTGCTTTATGTGTATAGAAAAGGAGATTATCCTTTAGCTTTGGTTCCAGCCATTGATAGCTTTCAAATTTGCTGTAGTCATGCAAGATATGGGTGATATTTAGTTTAGAAGGAATATTTTCAGTCCTCAATTGCCATTCAAATGTGAAACAGTGGGAATGGATGGAAGCCTTTGAATGAATATCATTTGACACGTTCTGCTTGATTTTTTATAAGCAGTTTGCAATTTTGTCATACACACTAGTCATTCAAAATTGGATGCCTGTTTTTTGCAAATATTCTGTAGTCTGTCAATTGTACTCCAGCAGATCCTTCCAAACATATAAAGTCTGAGCCACTCTAGGTATATCTGACTGTAGACACTGCTCACACAACATTACTTTTGCTCCTCAGCTTTTGACCACAGCTTTCAGAACCCAGATTTCCTTCTACAGAGGTGCCTTAAACAAAACCAAAATTAGTTTTCCATTACTATCTCCTAAGATTCAGTGTTCCTGTAAAAACTATGATCAATAATTTCATTCACTAGAATATCTGAAGACATTAAGCATAAGAGGAAAAGCAAGAGGATTAAACTACTGTAAACATACAGGCTTCTTTTGTAGATAAGAACAGGGGTCCTGACTCAGCAGGCCTTTTGGACAAAGCTTAGAATTTAAGTGCTTGATTAATCCCATGGATACCTTTTAAGCATATTCAAGTGCTCAAAGACAAAAATTGGGATATTTTGAAATTTTACCGTACATGGAAGAATGCCACATACCACAACAAAACTAAAGTCATCATGGTAGAATTAAAAGAATGAAGAATTATTACTGTTCCATCACCAAACTGCAGTTATTTTTTTCTAATTCTTGTTAAGGTATTAACCTATTGAGTGGAAAAATTCAACCCACAGTTAACTGTAAGTTGCTATCTAGACTATTGTCATCGTCTATGTAGTCAGTGGAGAGAACTCAGGCAACACACTTCCTGGAGAACCCAAATCAGGTTGACCAGGAAGACAGTTTACATGACTAGCTTCTATTCCAAGCCCAACAGATGGTGAAATGAGACTGTGGAACTTAGAAGAGATGGGTCAAAACATCATGAACAATTTTCTGATGTTCTTACATAATAAACTGTTGGGCAGTAAAATCCTGTGTGCTGCAATGCTTTGAAACAATCTGCATAGAAAACATGCTAATGATTCTACACAAAAATTACCAAAAAGATTGAAGGTGCAGAAGAACTATAGTCAATATGTTTAATAACCTCAGATTGATCAGAATTTTTGTATAGAAAAAGAGATTATGTACTTCAAATATGTTTCAAAAGTTGGGAATTTATCCTTCCTCACACAGTCTTTGTTCAAATTCACACCTATTTCCAAACAGAATAAATATGGCTTTGATGCCAGGCAAAATCTTTTTAGTTTTTGTTTCTAATGTGAAGACCTCCTCAAAAACAAACAGCTCGCCCGGCTGAAAAGTGTATCATCTTGACTCGCACGAGTGAACAGTACAAAGTAATAACATAATATGCCACATTTCTTTTTACATCAAAAGAAGACAGATTTCCAAGAATATTTCCAAGAAAAATTGTGCAATTCATAAAATAAAGAGGGAGACCAAGAGTCAAGAAGCCTGAGTTTCATTTTTGTTTCTATCCTCTGCTTATTAGGTGACCTAGAAAAAGTCACTATATCTCTGGTTTCACCGTAACCACTTAGATCATAAGCTCTTTGAGACAGGATCAGTTTTTACCTGGTGATTGCACAGAGACTAGCAGAAAGAGGTGTCTAGAGGAACATAAAGGGTTAATATTAGCTAAAAAAAAAATCTATTTAATGTATAAAACAGAAGTAGGCCACTGAGTACTGTTTAACTTCTAACTTCAAAAAGAAACATCAATGAACATTCTATTAACCACATGCATATAACACAAGAAACTGAGCTAAGTCTTATTCTAGCTTCCTTCAAAAGTGGAACTGAAATCACTGACATGAATATCTAGGGGAACATCTGTGCATAATATCCACTGGTGTCTTCTCTCTCTACAAAACTGCCTCTCCTACTTGCTAGGATTTTTTTTTTTAGCTTTCATTATTGCAGCAATTATTATTCTCACATTGAAAGGAGTGGAAAAGATCAGGATTACCTGATTCATTCCCTAAGGCAACTGAAAAAGGTGGTGAAGGGAACAGATTTACCACCTGTGTGGCCACTGAGCCACATAATAACAATGGATCAAATAATAAGATTAGAAAGTGTAAAAGCCTTCTACATAAAGTGGTTCAACTGCATGGCAGATCAGGACCATTCCCTAAAGCATACTCACTAATGTATTGTCCAGAAAAGTTTTAAACATTCCTCATAAATGTGTATAGTGTGCACAAAACTTTCTTGTATTGTAATATTCCTGCTGGGACTGGCCAAAGACCCAAACATCCTGCCTTAGTGTCTGTACCACCTAGGAAGAAATTTATGAAATGTTTTGGTCCTGCTGCTGTCTGGTTGTTTGGGCATCAGGGAAATACAAAACTAAGTCAGTTGGATCCTGTAAGTCTTTTCCTGTTGATTCTGGCACAAAAGTACATATTTTGGAGCTGGAAAACTGAGATGTTATCCCTGCACACCCAAGTGGGTTAAATTTCATAACAGAGGATCAGTCAGTAAGGAAAAAATATTCCTTTACTGAAAATATTGGATGAATTTTACAGTGAGTGGGATGATATGGAATGGTCTCATCATTCTGTCATTCTGTGAATCCACAAAGGAGAATGAGAGCAAAGAAAGAACAGCCATGTTTACTTGAAGTCCACGGACAAGGATTTGTATTTGACCATGTGGGCAAAATAAAAGTAGAATACATCTAACACAAAATCTGAGCTTTTTCCTCTGACAAAAGCAGTTCATTAGCCCAGGTATTTCTGCAGCTTGCCTGGTTTCAAATGTAACCGAAGAAGAAATTCTAATTACAACATGATAAAATAAAGTATTAGATATACTACATAATAGAATATAACAGTTCTTAATTTGTGGAACACACACTACTCCAAGTTCTAGTCACTAGCACAGGTCTAGAAGTTGTCATTGGCACCACTAGTATCATTTACCATTGCCAATAATGGCGGTACTTAGAAGTTGTTATTAGGTAAGACACAATATCTATAATATCAAAATGGCATTCTTATAAATTATAATTATTCCAATACTTAACAGATGCCATTCAGAATCTATCAAAAGTAGGAAATGTTCAGTTAAAGGCTGGTGTCCAGACAGGGAAAAGTCCAGATGGGAGGGGTAATATTTGACAATATTGTTTTCCTTGTAAATCAAATAAAAAATGGAGGGTTGCCTGACAGGTGTTTCTTTCCAGAACAAAGAACTGGATGAAAAATTTCTTGTATGCATGGTCAAACAATACTGCTAGATTTCTAAAACCAGCCAGGCTACCATCAATATCCTTAAGAGGAACCCCCTGCAGCAGTTGCAAGTTGAGTGTAACACAATGACCACCTCTTTATGTGCAGCCTCCTCCCGGTATGCAACCCTGGAGCAGCACTGTTTTGGTCAGTATTGTGTGGTTTATCAGCCTGGAGCAATTTTTACTAAAGAATTCAATGGAAGGAGCTAGAAAGAGCTGCTTCAAGAGGAAAGTTGGCCTTCACTACTTGGGGTTCTGCCAGTGACCTCATAGTTTCAACAATAGTTTCACCACTCATTCATCACTACGATGACATCTGTGTGCAACCACACATGAAACAATTAAGACATTTAACTTTTTTCTTAAAAAAAATTACTTGAATGGTCTAGCTCAAGATACTAAACTAAACTAGTTTCCACTATTCATAGATTTTGCTTTAAAAATATAAAACATTGAGACAAAAATACTGGCAAATTAATGACAATATATTCAACTGCTTATTGTACGGAAGTTCTAGATTTGGCTCTGGTTGTGTGTTTAAAAATACATCTCTTCAGTGGGTAGGAGACAACATGCTTAACTAACGAAACAAGAAATACATTAAGACTTGCATGCTAGAGTGATTGAGCTGTCAACTATCTTTTGCTGAAGAATCTTTCATAGTATGATATGGATCAATATTTAAAGAAACAGTGCTTGAATTTGGCCACTTTTAGTAGCTTAGATGTTGGGATACAGAAATTGTGTGAACAATTTCTATTGCATTTCTGCGACCTTTGCCTTGGCATGGCTGGGTGCAGACAGTAAAAAAATACTGCGCCACTAATATGGCTGCAGGCCTTGTGCCAAGGTGAAGGAGGAGTTCTTTTGGCAGGTAAACAAGTTTTATGGACACCTGCTGTGGGCCAATTAGTACTGTACAACGCAGTATGTTTTCCTTATGTATCCAATGTAGCCTGGGAAAGAATCACATGTCTGTGTGTCATAAGCAGTATATAATCTGTCTTTCTTCTAATAAAGCTGACATTTTGCCGACCATAATGGCCTGTGAGCATTATGTTCATGCCCCTCCACCGATACTTAGATATATACATTTAAGAGATTAGCATAAGGTTAGTATGGAATTAAAAGCAGGATGTTTTTTATTGCGAGTTTCCGTCAGATTGAGCATGAAAGACAGAGAGGTGGTATGCTCTCAGGGATCCTTACAGCTCAGCTCAGGTGAGTTGTCTCCTCATGTCTCAAACAGCTCACTACAATGACTAACAGGAAAAAGTGACAAGCAATCCTTTTTCTCCTCTGGTAAGTGTATGTCTGATATTTCTTTCAGACATACTGATGTGCCAGTGAGAGAGTCACATAACATTAGTATCAGGAATAGATGCTGATATACGATTTATTTCAAATAAATCTGTGGTAAGTTAGATCTGATTTATTACTGCTTGAGAAGCTACCTTAGGCAAAGTACTAAAAGAACCTTTTTTTGCATAGTGTAATGTCCCTTTACATACGTTGTACTTTCATCACCGGGGATGCCTTCGGAATTCTACCAAATCCAATTTGGGATAATTCACTTTTGACAAAATGAAGAGTCGATCTGCACAGTAGAGTGAAGGGTTCTTGAAGAAAAGCAGCTCAGTGTGTCTGAGCCCAGGTGGTGGGATGCATCTACCACAGAAGCTTATGGGAACTGGAAAAGCAGATGAACAAACAAGCAAAAAATGAAGGATATGAATAAGTTCTGAGCTGTCAGAAACTGAGGACAGTGTCAAAGGGGAATCAAGGTGACAAAGATGGAAACAAACTCTAGTGGGATTTAGAGACAAGTCCGATGCATGGGGGATATCTAGACCTTTAGACCAGCTGTTACTTTTAAAAGTCAATATGGCCTCCAGCTTAGGCCTAGGCTGTATTAGAAAGTATAACTCCTTGGTAAAGTAGGATATCAGCTTGAGCTGGCCTGACTTTTCAGCAAAAATCTTGCTATCCTATGTCAAGTTTAAAGATTCAATTCTTATGTCAAACAAATTTAAATTAAGTCATGTTAGCACAGTCTTACTCCATGATGAGATGCATCCCAGCGTCCTGAGGCAAACAGCTGATGTAGTTTCCAAGCCATTCTTTATGGTATTTGAAAAGTCAGGTGACATCCGAGGTGACTGGAGAAAGGGAAACATTCTATCCATCTTTGAAAAGGGTAGAAAGAAGAACCCTGGGAACTAACAACATGTCAGTCTCCTCTCTGTACCTGGGAAGATCATGGAAGCTATGCTAAAGCACGTGGAGAACAGGAAGGTGATTCAGGACAACCAGCATGGCTTCACCAAGGACAAGTCCTGACTAACCAACCTAGTGGTTTTTTATGATGGGGTGACCACATCAGTGTACAAGAGTTACAGATTTCATTTATTTGGACTTCTGAAAAGCCTTTGATACAGTCCCCCACAACATCCTGCTCTCTAAATTGGAGAAAGATGGATTTGATGGGTGAACTGTTAGGTGGATAAGAAAGTAGTTGGACAGTTGCATCTAGAGGGTAGTGGCCAGTGGCTCAGAGTCCCAGTGGACATCAGTGACAAGTGGTGTCTCTTAGGAGTCTGTATTGGGACCATAGTTATTTGATATCTTAATGACATAGACAAAGGGATCAATGCACCCTCTGCAAATTTGCTGATGACACCAAGCTGACTGGTATGGTTGACGTACCTGAATGACAAGACGCCATCCGGAGGGACCTGGACAAGCTTGAGAAGTGGGCACATGGGAATCTCATGAGGTTTAATATGACCAAGTGCAAGGTGTTGCACATGGGTCAGGGCAACCACCAGTATCAATACAGGCTGATGAACAGTGGCCCTGCAGAGAAGGACTTGGGAGTGCTAGTGGATGAGTGGCTGGACATGAGTCAGCAATGTGCATTTGCAGCCCAGAAAGTCAATGGTATCCTGGGCTGCATCAAAAGCAGCGTGACCAGCAGGTCGAGGGGGGGTGATTCTTCCCCTCTACTCAGATCTGGTGAGACCCTACCTGGAGTACTGCATCCAGCTCTGGGGTCCTCTACGAAGGAGGACACTGACCTGTTTGAGCAAGTCCAGAGGAGGGCCACCAAGATTATTAGAGGGATGGAGCACCTCTCCTACAAAGAAAGTCTAAGAAAATTAGGATTGTTCCACCTGGAAAAGAGAAGGTTTCAAGTGACCTAATTGCAGCTTTCCAGTTGCTGAAGGGAGCCTACAAAAAAGGTGGAGAGAGACTATTTACAAAAGCACGTATGACAGGACAAAGGGGAATGAATTCAAACTAAAAGAGAGTAGCTTTAGATTAGATGTTAGGAAGAAATTCTTTACTGTGAGGGTGATGAGACAGTGAAACAGGTTTCCCAAAGAAGTTGTGGATGCCCCATCCCTGGAAACGTTGAAGGCCAGGCTGAATGGGACTGTGAGCAACCTGTCTAGTGGAAAGTGTTCCTGCCCATGACGGGGCGGTTGGAACTAGTTGATCTTTAAGATCCCTTCCAACTCAAGCCATTCTATGATTCTATAATTAAATGTCACTAGACTTTTTAGAACATGAGCTAATTCCATTGTAAGTTCCCTATAGCAAAAGCATCCCCTGTGGACACACTGTGTCTAACCAAGTAGGTCAAAATATTTAGTATTAAGGTATAATAACAACAACACCTTGTAGACTTGAAGATAGGTCTGAAAAGGGCCTACAGCTAATCACCATTAGAAAGTCTGAAAATTGATGAAAAATCACTGAATATTTATTTAGTTTGACTTTGGGATCTTAAACTGTATCTCAGTTAATATCTCAATAATTTTGAGATTCAAATAAACATCCCTTCAGTGTAACATAATAACACATGCATAAGTGTATTTTATTAGTTGTCAACAATAAAATTTCAAGCAGAGGTAGTGATCCTATTAAAACAAAACTCATATATTAACAAAGAAAAGCTCTGATGAGGAGCAGATCCTCTTCTCTTGAAATTGTATGATAAAGGTATTCCCCAAAAAATTCAATTTGGGAGACTGTTTTCTCTACTTTTTGAAGGAGAGAATAGAAGAACTTGTAGACTTCCCCAAGAAAGCACAAATCTTCATTCATGAAAATGAACAAGAAAAATAATTTTGACTGGAACACCTCTCTCAGTTTCTCACTCAGATTCAGATGAAGTGACCAAAGTCTTCATCCAGTAAATGCACACAGCAAGCAACCCTCCTCAAAACAAATTGGTAGTAAATATCCACAGCAAATAATATACACAACATATATATACACACGAGAAATATACACAGCAAGGTTTTCAGTCACATCAACATCTGACAAACATCTTAAATTTTCTCTTAATTGCTTAGTGCAGGGACACTTATAACCATGAATTTGGAAACCTCTGTTTTGTGGAGATATTTACCTATTTACTTATTTATTGCTAAATAAACCTTTTTGTAACACAGAGCTGCTTTAGATTGTTTGGATATGGGGAGGCAATACCTTTTGCGTGCACAGTAGGAAAGATCCACTTTGGGACCTTAATTTAAAGAACTAATATTAATGGAATAAAACACATATGTATTTACCTTTTTTAGTCCTTTTTCTTGGCTATGGTAGCACTGAATGGTCATGTTAAACACCTTGAGGTTGAAAGTTAAATTATTCTGCCTACATGTTTTTACTGTTGTTTCTATACTCTTCCAACCCAGCCCATAGTCAGGAAACTAACAACTTCCAGAGAAAATGGTACTATTCTTTGACTTTTGCAAGGACCTCTCCCTGTTTAACTATAAACTGAACAAACCTTAAATGCTTCCCAGGGCTGCTGATAAGCACCCAATACCTCTGAATGGCTTGCGTTTGCAAAGCTAGGAGGGAAATCTTGTAAAAAGTCTTTCCTGTAATTCCAGACAATTCCTGTTTAAGGTCAAGCCAGAAATTCTTCACAAATAGTTTCTCTCGGGGTACAGAGTTATTTCCTTTTCAGGTTCTGGCTAGGACCCAAAGCACAAAAGAATGAGGAGAAAAACCTAATGATAATCAGAAAATTAACTAAAACTCTCCTATCTCAAAAATGCTGTCACTAATACTTGCACTACAGTTTGGCAGACACTCTTTAAAATCTGATATCAACCTGAACACAATCAAATGTGATATCTTAACATGCTCCCCATCTTGACAGCCTGATAGGTAAGGTGCCCTCTGACCTCCAATTGCCTCTTTTTTATGTAACAGTTTTCTATCTCTGCTGATAAAGCACTTTCATAAAAAATGAAAAATATTTTTCCGCTTCAGTCCATATTTGCAAAAGATTGCAATGGTTGTAGAGTGAGTGGAATTTCTTACCCACTAACGTGAGGGGAATCTTCATGTATTTTTGTCGTGGCTCCAAACATCAACACAAGGATCAGTAGATTAAAGGGGATACTAAAGATCTGTACTGAAAGCAGACATATTTGTTCTCACTTTCTGGCTACTTTCATTAATTTATTTTATAAACCTCTTGACATTATTTTAGCTTTGTCCAACATAGCAGTGAATGTATGTACCCTCTTCATTTTATTTACCAGAAAACAGTAATCAAAGGCAGATGGACCATCTGGATCAAATGCCAAGTTCTCTAACATGTGAGCCCAAGAAATCTGAGCTCTGAACTGTACTTCGACTGCAGTTCTGGTTTGGATTTCAGGTAAATAATTTAAAATAGGAAAACTGTGCCAACATAAATCAATTTCCTGTGTTATTTTTGTGTTTAATGTAACAGCAAGTGCCTCATTCCTGAGTGACATGATGAGACCACAACATAGCAAGGGCAGAAATACCCCTCAATAAGGCTTTGGTTTGGCTTTCTGAATCCTTTCAAAATGAACCTTGCCAAAAGTCTCATGTATGGTTAAATCAGAACCCATCAGAGACCTCATCATGGGTTAAGTAAGTATTGTGATTTGCAGTTCTTCTGTTTCTAGTTAGAGCAGGAGAAGAATGGAAAGCATGAATTCAAGGTAACAATCCCTGCCTCTGCTTTTGTCACTGAAAATTTACTCTTATAGCCCCAAACGCACATAAATTTAGGTTCAGTATTCTATTTCACTTCATCATTCTTCACTGATTTGCACAGTCACAGGCAGTAAAAATTCTAAAACAACATCTACCCCATTAGAGGACATTGTATCAGGGCCCATTCTCTGGGTTTGGTTGTGTGGGGCCTGGCCCACATGCATGCTTTTGTAGTGTCTCACCTTGCAAGACAGAGTGGCAGCATCCAGATTATTTGCCAGGAATGGTTTGTGCTCCATGCTTAATTCTGAGCTCTCCCTAGAACATCCCTGGGAGAGCATCAGTTGGCTTAGGACAAAATGGTCCTAGCAACTAGATAACATAAAGGCTGTGACATGGTATTTTGAATTTATTAATGCAGGTATAGAATAGAAATCCTTGCATCCAGCTGGATCTTTTCCTTATTGAGAAGGAGGAATTTTCAAACATAATACACTCTGAAAGTACATTTCTTCTATTAGTGGTTGTATCAATACTGCTAAAATACATGTGACATTCACTGGGACTGCATCCAGAAATTAAAACTTTTTTCTGTAAATGCAGTTACCTAACAGGATTAGAACATAAACACCCTTCCTGAAGACTATGTGGATCTGTTCAGAGTGTTGAAATTCTTAAAAGAACCAATTTTCTCATGGTCTTTTTGAGATCTCCTCTCTTAGTAAATAAAAAAAATAGCTTTTCTGAACTTCTACCTGTGTTCCTAATTGGGAAATGAAAAAGCAAAGAAATATACATTAATGAAATAGTTGCTTAAAAAATGGATTCAGCAAAAATTTTAACTTGAATTGAAGCTGATTTGGCATTACTTCAGATCAGCTCCTATGTTATCTCAATGCTTGACCAACAGTAAACATAATGTTATCTGCTGGACTACTGGAGGCTGTCATGTCACCCCTATACACTCAGAAAATAAAATAGGCTTATGTTCTTGATATTTCTACATTACAGTCTGAGTTGAAAAATGGCTCTCAGTTGAGCATTTTAAGGGCTTCAGGAAAACACCATTGATTTAAGCAAAGCATTTAAAGAAAATAAAAAACAAATTCAGATTTTTCAGTCTTCCCATTAGAAAGTTCATTTAGTTCAATTTTTAGGAACAGTAGCAGAAAAATTTCTGCAAAAAGGCTGTGTAAATTAATATGTATTCCACATGGATTAATATGGCTTGGTCCTAGCCTACACAGAGGAGAGGAGCTGTATCCCTGCACTATTCCTTCAGACCTCCATTGGATATGGCACATCACAGCTCTGAACTTTGCATTTCCTAAACTAATTGAAAAGATGGTGACACTCTTACAGGTTGTGGAAGAGAAAGCCAGAAATTACCAGGTGGCTGAGGGGAAAAGAGGGAGGAGATAAGGAGGAATTTATCAGATTGATCTTAGTCTTCTGCTTTGGGATAAAACTACTCACATTATGGGAGCTCCCTGCTTGTCCTGCTCCCTGTTCACATACTAAGCGAACTGCAGAGCACCATTCTGCAGATAAAGTGTACATTTTTGTTGTCCAGCGTTAACCAAGATCAATCCCACTTTGTATTTGTAATGGAGATATGCACACATATACATCTATGCATTTGTTAGAGCACATGTACAAGTACATTTTCATATGCATCTTCCTGTTCTTTCTTTGGCCCCTTGAGTTTGTTTCTTCCCTTCACAGGTGCCATTTTACATAACTTTATTTCCCTTTTTCCATTAGTAAAGAACTCACGAGTTTGACTTTAAGAGCAATTTGCAGAAAATTATTATAGGCATCAGCATAGTTTCCCCTTACAGGTGGACTAGGCAAATATGATATATGTTTAACCACCTTTAATGCGGAAAAAAATGCCAGCATTAAAGTATAGTCTGCTGTTCTGATATACCTGCTTGTCAGTTAGTCTGCATATCATCTTTCCCTCGTGTTTGTAAAGCATGGGCTGGAACCTCTCCTGCCACATGCAGAGGTGGAAGTGGACAGCAAATGCCTAGCAGCAATCATACCACAGGTGCTCTCTACTCTCTCCAGCCTCCCAGGAAAATCAACCAATGTATTCTCACCTCTCATTCTGCTGAAAAACTGCAAAACACTATAATCACAAGGACAAACCAGCATATATGGTGCCTTCAGCAACAAGAGGGTGAAAAGAAATGGAGCAGGAGAGACCATAACTATGTTCATGTTTCTGGATTTAATTCATATTTCCAGATTTAAATTTTCTGTTTTCAACAGCTTGGCCTTTTTTTTTTAATAAAGGTCAAAATAACTTTGTGGGAAGCAGATATAAATAAAAAACAAAATATTTATTAAAAAAAACAAACCAACCAAACCAAAACATCCCTAATTAAAGATTTTTGCCATCTCCCAGAATATACTTCAGTTTGTATTTGCTGTTCCATCAGTTCCCATCACATGTTAGAGAACTTAAAAACAGCAACACTCCTACATGAAATTTCACAGTGAAGAAAAACACTGAATTTTCCTTTAAAAAGGTTTTTCTGCCTTCACATATCTGAGACATATTATTTGGAACCATTTCTGCACATCCAAAGTTCAGGACACTTCAAAGCCATTACCAGTACCTAAATATTACTGCAAAGAAATAGCAAACAAAACATTGAAAATATGTCAGCCTTGTGTGTCAGATTTCAAATGTCAGAACTGATTACTTTAGCTGCTATTGATTTCTTTTCTACTACTGCAGAAAAATCTTAAAAATAAACACTAGACAGTTAAAATAATTTTATCTGTTCTTAGGATGTCATGTGACCATTTACTTATGAAAAGGTATTCTAATGGTGCATTGTGTTTTGTAGCTTTGGAGGAAAAAATATAGAAAAAATACAGGCACAATGCAAACCACAGTACCTCCACTGCAACAGAAGGGAGAAGTGTGCTCATCAAGTAAGGTAAACCCTGGCTGATTTTGGTTTTGGCCTTCTGCTGATTGTTTCTCACTTATGGACATGAATGTTCACAATAGCAGCCTTCAAAATGGCACACTTCTTTATGTCTGTCCTGTCCACTCACCTTGTTGGAAATAAAAACAGCCAATTAGACACGCATAGCCAAATATTTTTCACTAGAAAATGCAGTTTAGTCAAGGCTCAATCTCCAATATCTTCAAGGAATTTAGCACTACAGACTTTAAATTTTTGTTTTAAATTGGTAGAAACCTCAGGTTTTCATAGCATTTCTGTTCTGAACTTTTTCATTTAGAATCACAGTTGAATATAAAGTGCAATACCAATCTCTTTTGTGAGAGAAATATTTTAATAAATTAAGCATTTTGCAACTATTAAATACTAAAATAACCCAGTCAGCATTGTTTTCCCAAGGTGATTGTAATTAAAAATTCATTAAAAAAATTAAATAATGAGAGTAACTATTCATGATGATCCAGAATGGAAATTTTGAACTCTTGAAAATCCACCTCGGACAGGAAGGCTCCCTCTTCCAAACACGACTTACACCAGGCAGTTCAGTCAGCTCTTGAGTTACCTGCTGGTCGGGTATATTGTTTCCTTACATTCAGGGATGTTTAATACAAAATGGAGAGTAAAATCTATACTCCTGATGCTATGCCTTTGAAGTGTTTTACCCTGTAATTTACAAACTAAAGCCATTCTTTACAAAAACTCATAGGACAGGGGCTATCTAACATGTATAGAAATAAGAGGAAAAGGTTCCCTGCACTGTAGGAAAATAATTATTTAAGTATGTTGTTTATCTTTCTCTTTGAGACAATGTCTCAAATTGTGCTTTTGTGTGAGGCATTGCAGCCACCACTTTGCACAAGAATTAATACAATGTTTATATATGGCCAGTGCAACTAAGAGTAGTTTCTGACCACAAGGTAAATACTGTATTTTTTCTACCATCTTTCTACTTTGCTATCAGTATTATCAGGTATGTCAAGAAGTATGTGAAGCTGAAAGGCCAATTTACTCAGCTAATATATTCCTCTGGTCTACGATCAGTTCAGTTTCAATGTGGACACTTTGAACACAGCCTTTAGACCCCTTCCAATTACCAGCATATAAGTTCCTATTTAACAGAGTTATTTAGTCTCACAGTCTGCTTATGACCTGTCCAAGTTAATAAGGAACTGGTCTATGGAAGGCTTCTCGTAGATGGCTTACCTTATAGAGTGAAGTTACTCTCAGGGTTCTCTATGGAAATCATTTCAAGGTTATGGTGAAAGATGTGGTGGTTCATGACTTTTCAGAGGGAATAGGGGTAAGAACTTTCTAGGTGTAGTAGAGTGGTAAGCAAGATGCACGACTAAAACTTCTGCTTCTTTGTGTCCATTTCAGTCCTTCCCATAGACAAGACCAACTGGTTATGACCAAAAGCCCCTCAGTTCAGCCTGTATGCTTCTGGCCTATATTAATCTTGCAGCAATGTTAAATTAAACAACATTGATGATGGTTTCAAATGAAAAAAGAAAATTCTGCTTGCTTTTATATTGAAAGGAATTACTGCTTTCTATCAGCAGTTGAGCTGAGTACTAATATAGAAATGGTTTCTCAGTTACTTCAGGTTTATGTAAACAGACTGCCCAGCCAGGGGAAATTCTTTAGCAAATATAAAAAGCCTGTGGTTCTCTGATATAAGTAGTGCCTTGCTCCTTCTGCCTTACTAGATTTTGTGGGGTTTTTTCTGATGGTTTTAAGTAGATGTCTGTTATGTCAGTATCATATATCCTGCTTAAAATTGGTACAGCCATGAAATTATAAGCTCCAGAAGTATCTTAAAGTAGCTTCACCAAGGAGAGAGCACAACTATTTCACAGGTAAAGATACAGTAGGTTATTTTCCAGTCACTGAAAGTTTACTCCATAATTCTAGTATATGAAGAAATACAAAACAAGAGATTTTATTTTAGAAGAGGATTATGGTCCTACAAAGTAGTAGTACTGATAATAATAGTAATAATAGAGTTTTTTGCAATCAGTATCTGGTTGGCCTTCACATCAGCTCTGTGATGACATTTACATGTCAGTGATAGAAATAACTATGGAGAGTAGAAGAAAAATAAAACCATAAAAAAGGCAATTTCCTCTAATGATGGCCTTAGTGTTACATGAAGTGTCCAAACCCAACACTGGCTTCATTCCAACTCTCTGTCAGTGGGACCCAAGTCTCTGTGTCCCTGTCTGTAAGGTCATCTCTGTGTCTGTGCCCTTAAATCACTTCACTGCATTGAGCATCTAAGTACAAGGTACCACATAAACCCCTTCGGCTCTGCAAACCAGGTGTCCTCCTCTAATCTTGCCTCTGTGGTCTGACCCACCCAGAGCTCTGGGACTCATCCAAAGAAAGGCATGGAGCCACAAAATATACCAGTTGTAGAGGAAGTGTCCTTCAGGGAGACTTTCTGCTATCTGCAGAAACCCCCGGACTGACGAGTCTGGATTGGTGTCATTCCTTTACCCTTAAGGACACACTGATGTGTTTCAAGAAAGCCATGAATAACATCTATATGAATAGTCCCCAAAGTTAATGCCTTCAAAAATGAACTGTTAACACTCTAAGGCAAAGCTTTCTTCCCAAGAGGGGGAAAGGTGTGCATATGCAGACTTGGAATCATTCTATTGTCATTTATTTTCTTTAGGAACTTCATCGGAAGATTGGACCAATTCAAAGAAACCTCAGAAAATGTCTCTATATTCCCTTTGTGCATCTGATCATTCAAGAAGACATGGTTGTTTTGTAAATGGGATTATGTGTTTTAAAACTATATCTACATGCAGGGTTTCACCTCATTAAAAATATTATTTAAAAATCTTCTGTGTTAGTGGTAATAATGCATTCAATAAGGAGTATCTTCTTGATCACAAGTACACATTGTGAGGAAATAGATGTGTATAACACAATATCTTATTTGTTCAACTGGTGGGTACTAATAGGCTTTCCATTTGTAGGCAGCAAACTCTTCTCTAATTATAAAAAAGCAATTTGTTGTTGATCTGCTAATAGCCATGCTAACCCAGAAATGCTGTACCTCTCTGAGAAGGAGAGATTGAAGAACAAATGGATATTGTACCTGTACTGACTTTCCTTGAAACAGTACGGAAGGGCAATATGCTATTGTCTCCAAATCGATGGCTTTCCCTTTAAATTCCCTGGGAAATTTCAGGTGCTGTACATAAGGAAGGGAAAAAAATAAAAAATCATATCAAAGCATAAGATTCAAGCTTATCTGCCAGCCATATTTCATATATTTTAATTGCTGTTATTGCATTTTTAATTTAATTGTAACTGTTTCTTGTAGAAGTGTTGGTACTACATCATCATTCAGCCTTCATTTATCTTCTGATCTGACAACCCTAGATGCATTTGTGTTGATGGCTTAATTGTTTCTTTCCCTGAGCAAGTGCAAGCGGGGAAGGTTCACAGGATGCCATGCCAGGTTATCTTAACTAAAAGGTTTGCAACAATTTGTGACTAGCAAGTAGACACACTTGAAAACATATTTTCATGGGGAAAGGAAAATAATTACTTACGAGCATGTTTGGGATAAAAATTAAATCTGAAGGCAAGAGCAATTGCGAAGGATACTTAAAACCAAAATAGTTCATGTTTAATCAGAAAAGATAACTGTTTTGACTTTTTTCCCCCACAAATTTCTGCTTTTTATGTTTTCCTTTTATTTCCTTTTACAATAACAAATAAATCAATAAATAAAAACAAAGAAGAAAAATGTCAGCAGGCTATAAAGAAGCAACCCCCACACACACTTTTAAAGACAAGAAAATTTGTGGAATAAAAAATTTCTTTTAAAGTCCTTTGTAATTATAAAGGTGTAAAATGGCAGTATTTTACTCTACCAATTAACTTTTTTTCCCTACATAATGGCCTCACTTTTTGGGGCCATCCAATGCCATTTAAAGGCAAAAGGAAATGAATCCTGGCTGTGTCTATGCAAAAGTAACCCACTGGGCTAGCCTGGCTAAACTAAGCTATATTGCCCAGTCTGTGAAAAAACAGATATTCATTAAATATGAAGGGTTTTTTCATTAGCAGACATTTAAGGGGTTTAACCATTTTTCCTCCCTTATCTGCTTGTACATTAGTACTGCTATATGGGGTGTAAGATACTAACTTATCTGTCACATGATATCTTACAGCTTCATTTTGCACCACAATATTTAACTGCACAAGTCATTGGGCAGTGGAGAATAAGGCCAAAATTTTCTTCAGAATTTTCAGGGGGAGAAGAAATTATTTTCTTAACATATAACTAATTGCTAGTTGTGCTGAGAAAGAGGAGTTGTTACTGAGAGAGTGAGTTAGGTCCAGGTCTCCAAGATGCTTTACCTGTACTTCTTCATTTGAAGCTAGTTTGAACTTTGCTGCCTTTAATGAGCTATTCTCACATAGAGATTTTCATCTGTTATAATGTGAGAGAAAATGATAATGGAGACATTTGTTGGTGCCTAGTCAAATTAAAAATACTCGCAGCATTGTAGCACCACCTGCAGGAGGCCTTTTATTTTACTAGGGTACTCAATGCACCACGGGGAAGCTTCTGTGGGAACATTTTAACCCAAAGCATTCGAAACCTGAAGATCTTACAAAGGGATTAATAAAATAAAGAAAAAAGAAAAAGGAGACACCCATGATAACCCTGCTGCACACATGACAAAACCATGCAACGTGTGATGATTCAGATGGATAATTTTTAGATCTTGATTTTTAATTGGGTTTTTTTGACCAAGTTGCTGCAAGAAATTGCCTTTAAAATTAGTTTTCCAATTGATTTCTTAAATTGTGGAGGGTAATACTGCAAATTTTCATGCTGATGTAGATGGTTAGATTAGAGGTTGGTTAGGCATTTAACACCTAAGATGCACGCACTCCAAAAACAATGGAGATCCTAGTACCTACCCTATAAGGGCAGGGAAGGATTTCCCACGCACAGGAAGGCTGCCTGAGGACTTGGGTTCACACTGAGTGCAGGCCACCAGCTCCAGCTGCTCCATGGGGGTATTCCTTTCCATACACAGTGGGGGCACACAGTGCTCCAGGACCACTGGACCTCCCCTTTGTAGCTGTGATTTGGAATATGAATTGCAACGAATCCAAGGAACGTCAGAGATTGAGTGAGGGCCAAAAATGTAATAGAAATTCATCTGTGTACCCTTGTTTTTTTTTAAAGTAAGTGCAAGAGGATAATTCACAGATACTTAAGAATTCAGACACCTGAGCATGTCAGCTTAAGCTTTCCATCCCACCCTTGAATGTCAAGGCTACTGTTGTAGTTAATTTGGTCATGACAGTCCAGACATCGTTAACAGGGACAGCCCTGGACTCAGGCCTGAGCCGTGGAAACAAACACTGCATTTCCATTGACTTTGCTGGCAGGACTGGACTATCTGGGGGTGCTAGCCTCAGTGAATGATGGGATCAGGGATGTCTGTGACTTTCAACACTCACATCCAGAAGTCCACTGTGTAGAAAGGACTGACGCCCTGGAGGGAAAGACTGAAGCACCGAGAGAAGCACTGCTCTCTGCCAGCTGCAGTGGGTGCAGATGGGGGAAAACGCCACAAGGCCCTGTCACTTCTGCAGTTTTCTGCATAGCACAGATATGAAGCAGAGTGTCCAAGCCTCCCCAAACAGCCAGCCACAGCATGTTAGACAAGATATCAGCAAGACCAGCAGACCGTGGAAAATTAGTGGGAAAAGGGAGGAACAAGGACCTGTGATTTGCAGTAGTTGGTCATGCTGTGCACATTTCTGGGGTATTTCATGCATGTGTGACTGCAGATACAAAACACATATGTAAAGCAGCCTTGCTCCTCTGCATGTGAGCTCTTGCAAATTGTAAAATCTTCAGTTTGTTGCTGACTTGACATTTTTCATTGTGTTCCCCCTCCTTACTCAGGGCACAGCATGTGTGCAGGAGATCCAGATCAGCAAGGGAAAGCACAAAGGCAAAATTATATCCACTAAGACAGAAAGGCTCTGTGACACATTGCCGTTTGGAGCAGGGGAAAACTGCTGAAGGCAGAGAAGGGATAAGAGCCTGTCTTCCTCTCTGCCCAGAACCCCTGCAACCCCAGCCCTGCTGGTGGTGGAGCCCAATCCCCCACCTGAGCAACGTTGCTCCTCCCTGGGCTGAGAATCTGAAGAAAGGTTTCAATGAGACAAAAACAGTTCTGTCTGTACAAAGGTTGTGAGAGCAGCACCTCATGAGACTTTGCCTCATCGCTGAGAATGTGACTCTAACAGCTGATGCTCTTGGTGTGTTTGCTTTTTATTTTAGCTGATTTTCAATCATGTCACTCACAACAGCCTGTTCAGGGATGCTGGAAAAGACATAGGCTTTTCAAATAGGTACTTGATTTTGTGAGAAAGAGTACTAACAAAACTATTTCTGTTTCCTGGCAGCTAATCATATGGGGGTTATTCTTCCAAAGTAGCACAAAGAAAGTAAAATGGGATTAAAAATGTAGATTAACTTGTGAAAGCATGTCTCTTTTACGATTTCCCTCATTCC